>NC_090822.1:97812617-98170117 GCF_000390325.3 Nicotiana tomentosiformis
GCTTTGGCCAATCAGTTCGTGAGGTTAGATGTTTCAAAGCCCAGTTGTGTGCTAGCTGGCACAGTTGCTCGGTCTTCCTTGTATGAGCGCATCAGAGAGCGTTAGTATGATGATCCCAATTTGCTTGTCCTTAAGGACACAGTACATCACGGTGGTGCCAAGCAGGTTACTGTTGGATATGATGGAGTTTTAAGGATGCATGGTCGTATTTGTGTACCCAATGTGGACGGTCTTCGTGAGTTGGTTCTTGAGGAAGGCCAAAGTTCCTGGTATTCTATTCATCCGGGTACCGCCAAGATGTATCAGGACTTGCGGCACCATTATTGGTGGAGGAGGATGAAGAAGGATATAATTGCATATGTAGCTCGGTGTCTAAATTGTTAGCAAGTAAAGTACGAGCATCAGAGGTCTGGTGGTTTGCTTCAGAGGCTAGAGATTCCTGAGTGGAAGTGGCAGCGTATCACTATAAATTTTCTTGTTGGACTCCCATGGATTCAGAGGAAGTTCGATGCAGTTTGGTTCATTGTGGACAGGCTGACCAAGTCAGCGCACTTCATTCTTGTATCACTCGAGGTACGCAATTTATCTCGCACTTCTGGAGGGTCGTACAATGTAAGTTAGATACACGTGTTGAGTTGAGTATAGCATTTAATCCCTAGACAAACGGACAGTCCGAGTTCACTATTCAGATATTGGAGGATATGTTTCGCACTTGCATTATAGATTTCGAGGGTTCTTGGGATCAGTTCTTGCCGCTTGCGGAGTTTGCTTACAAAAATAGCTACCAGTGAAGCATTCATATGGCTCCCTATAAAGCATTACACGGGAGGCAGTGTCGTTCGCTAGTTGGATGGTTCGAGTCGGCGGAGGCTCGATTGTTGGGTACAAATTTGATACATGTAGAAGAGTTATGTCGACCATAGAGTTCGTGATGTTGCATTCATGGTTGGAGAGAGGGTATTGCTCTGGGTTTCACCCATGAAGGGCGTGATGATGTTCGGGAAGAAAGGCAAGTTGAGCCCTAGGTATATCGTACCCTTTGAGATTCTTGAGAGAGTGGGCGAGGTGGCCTACAAGCTCGCATTGCCACCTAGTTTATCAACAGTACATCCGGTATTCCATGTGTCCATGCTCCGGAAGTATCACGGTGATCCGTCCCATATGTTAGATTTCATCCCAGTCCAATTAGACAAGGATTTGACTTATGACGAGGAGTCGGTAGCTATTCTAGCCCGGCAGGTCCAGTAGTTGAGGTATAAGAGTTATCCTTCAGTTCGAGTGCATAGAGAGGTCAGCCGATCGAGGCAGCCATGTGGGAGTCCAAGTCGAACATACAAAGTAGATATCCACACCCTTTTACCAGTCCAGATAACTTCTATGTCCGTTCGGATGAACATTTATTTTAGACGTGAAGAATGTGATGACCCGATAGGTCATATATAGTTTTACCCTTCATTTCTGTGTTCTGAGACCTCGAATATCTCCGTTTAGCCTTCTTCAATTTACGTGTGCAATCCGTGTCCTTTTTTCAGCTGGATTTTATGAGCAAATTGATGAAAATATGAAATCATGCCTTAAACCTCATTTAAGTCGACTACGGTCAATGTTATTGTGTAAACGGACCCGGATAAGTATTTTGACAATCCTTGTGGGTCTGTATCATAATTTGTGACTCGGGCGTATACCCGAAATTGAATTCAAAAGTCCCTACCTTGATTTATCATAAATTGTTGAAAACTAGAAGTTTAAAGAATTCCTAAGTTTGACAGTAAGTTGAATTTATTGCTACCGGATTCGGATTTTAGTTTCGGAACATGGTAAAGGTTTGTTTCAGTATTTATGACTTGTCTGCAAAATTTGGTGCAAGACGGAGTTGATTTGACTTGACTCGGACGTCCGGTTGAAAGTTTTCATGTTCTTAAGTTTCATTGAAAACTTCATTCGTTTTGGTATCTGATTCGTAGTTCTAGGTGTTATTTTGGTATTTTGATCGTGCGAGTGAGTTCGTATGATATTTTTACACTTGTGTGCATGTTTGGTTTGGAGCCCGAGGGGTTCGGGTGAGTTTCGGATAGGCTACAGATGATTTGGACTTAAGAATTTTGGTTTTGGCTTCTGCTGTCAGCTGGTGTGTCCTTCTTCGCTCTCGTGAAGATACTTTCGCGATAGCGAAGAGTAGTTTTGGACTAAGGTGGATTTTTCTCTTCGCTAACATGTAGTACTGGACGCGAACACAAAGTGGAGGGTGTTTCCCTTTGTGAACGCGGATAGCCTTACGCGAACGCGTAGCGTTGAGGGACCTGGGAAGGGGGATCGGTGGTTTGGTCTATGCGAACGCGAAGTCCTGGGGGAGAACCCTTCGCGAATACGTGAGGAAACTCGCAAACACGTATGCCATTTGGGCCGCAATGCATCGTGAACGCTACAGGCTCTTTGCGAAAGCGAAGAAGGCCTGACACCTAGTCACTTAAATATTCCAAACACAAGATTTCACCCATTTTTCACCATCTTTTCATTAGAGCTCGGCCTAGAGGCGATTTGGAGGATAAATTTCATCACCATTTCATAGGTTAGTGAACTTTAACTTATTTTCTTCCATTTCCATCATCACCCACAAATTTTTAGCCTTAATCTATGTTCCTTCATGGTAGAAAATTAGGGATTTGGGAAGAATTGGGGTTTTTGTAAATTTGGGATTTAGACCTCAAATTGAGGTCGAATCTCGAAACTATTTACATACTCGAGCTCGAGGGTGAATGGGTAAATGGGTTTTGGTCTGAATCTCGAGTTTTGACCAAGCGGGCCGGGGGGTTCACTTTTGTTGACTTTTTGGGAAAAGTGTAAAGATTTTAACTTTATATATTGTAATTTGTTTCCCTAGCATTATTTGATGTTATTGAGTCGATTTTGGTTAGATTTGACTGGTTTGGTGGCAGAATTTATAGAAAAGGCCCCGGTAGAGCTTTGATTTGCTTGCGGAGCGAGGTAAGTGTTGGGTCTAACCTTTATTTGAGGGAATTAGGAACCCTTGAGCTATGTTCTATGTGAATTATATATGTAGCGGTATATATGTGAGGTGACGAGTATATATACATCGTTAAAATACTTGTTTCCATGCTTTTCTGTATTTCATTAATTATCTTATTCCATGTCTTAACTGTTACGTGCCTTAATTGCTTCCTATTCCTTAATCTGCTACTTGTCCTTTATTATTCTCGTAT
Source organism: Nicotiana tomentosiformis (assembly GCF_000390325.3). NCBI lineage: Eukaryota > Viridiplantae > Streptophyta > Magnoliopsida > Solanales > Solanaceae > Nicotiana > Nicotiana tomentosiformis. Next base: position 97,815,839 of record NC_090822.1, read on the forward strand.
TAAAATATTAATTTCTCCCATGCTTCTATGATTTAATTGCTACTTGCCTTAATTGCCTTACTTGTACACTTTAACTGTCATATAATCGGATTGTCTTGTTGCCTAGTATAAACTGTGGCACTTCTTGATTTGGTATGAGATTTCCTTTATGGCTTTGCTTTCATATTCCTTATTCGTAGAGCTTCTTGTGAATGAAGTTGCGGAATTTATTAAATTTATTAATTTTTGTTTATGGATCGGGTTGCACGCCGCAACAGGTGGAATAAGGGAGGATTGATATTGATATGGTGGGATCGGGTTGTGTGCCGCAACAGGTGAAATAAGAGAGGATTGATATTGTGAAATAAGGGAGGATTATGATATTGACCTTGATTATATGGCGGGATCGGATTGCGCGCTGCAATATATTGTACTTGTTATTATTGATATTTATATGATGGAATAAGGGAGGATCGGGTTGTATGGTGGGATCGGGTTGTATGGTGGGATCGGGTTGTACGGTGGGATCGGGTTCCGCGCCACAACGATTTCTGTATTTTGTATTCCTTATTGTATTATGTTGGCTTCGGTGTTTTCGTATGAGATTCTGAGGATTGGTATTATTGATTTTACTGGTTTTCGAGGATTGAGTTTATTTTCATGAGTTAACTGCTTTATATTCTTGTATTTCCTTTCCTGTCACTATTATTATACTTCGTACATGTTATTGCAAGTAACCCGTCTTAGTCTCGTCACTACTTCATCGAGGTAATGCTCTACACTTACAAAGTACATGGGGTCGGTTGTACTCATACTACACTCTTCACTTCTTGGGTAGATTTTGAAGTTAGTCCCAACGGCGGTCAGTAGATTGTTCGGATTCACCATCGGACGGAGGCTTGAGGTACAGTTGCTCGGCTTTTGCAGCCTAAAGTTCCCTTATACTTTATCCTAGCTGTTTATTTCTTTTCAGACAGTTTTACTTTCATTCTGACCATTATCTGTATTTATTCTAGTCCTCGTGCACTTGTGACACCAGATCTGGGGTTGTATTTAGATATTTCGGTTATTATGACTTTTCGCACTTTATTTCAGTTCAATTTTTCAGTCATCTCAGTTTAATTTGTATCAGTTAATGTGACTTATTGAAAATGGCTAAAAACTATTCTAACGTTACCTTGCCTAGCAAGCGAAATGTTAGGCGCCATCACGGTCCCGAAGGTGGGAATTACGGATCGTGACAGTAAGTGGCGAGCCTAACCTCGACGAAGTAGTGACGAGGCTAAGGCGGGTCACTTACAATAACCTGTATGCAATAATAATAATAATAATAATAATAATAATAATAATAAAATACATAAATGGAAATAAGCAGAATAACAACTACCTGAGAGTCCAAAATAACAAGACTTATAAACTCATCCCAAATACCGAGAAAAATCCAACAGTCACAAACAAATACAACTTATACAATCTGTTGTGACGCGCAATCCGATCCCACCATATCATCATCTGTAAACATCATAATCCGTCCTTATTCACCAATTTTGATTCATTACATTTTAATTTCCATTGCGGCGTGCAATCCGCTCCTAAAACAATTTTTCAGAATCTCAAACAATTCGAATGTCTTAACTTTACCAACTCATCGATATCTACCAATTAACAACTCATACAAGTAAAACTACGTCATAGAGGCAGCAATTCTACAAAACTATAACACAATTAAGGCATATAACAATTTAAATATGCAAGTAAAGCAAATAGAGACAAGTAGCAAATAAGCATAGAATTATGTTAGGGGGTGGACAATTTAATACAAGGATAACTAAATGACTAGTAACAATTATGGCATGGAAATCAAATAAGCATGTAGCAATTAAGGCATGTAACAAGATATACTATGAAGTAACGAAAACATGGAAGCAAGTAAAATAACAACACATTTACATTTGTCACATCGCATATACGTTGTTTTCCACGTAATTCACATAACATGTAGATCAAGGGTTCTTAATTCTCTCAAATCAAGGTTAAATTCAACACTTACCTCACTCTGCAACTCAAGCAATCAATTTACCATGGCCTTGCCTTTTGAACAAGCCTCCAAACCAACCAAATCTAGCAAATTATTGACCAAATAATTCAAAATAGGCTTTGGAAACTACCCACAAATTAAAGAGGTTCAATTTAGATCAATTTTGAAAAAGTCAATAAAAGTTAACTCCGGATCCGCCTGATCAAAATTGATATTCGGACCAAAACCTGATTATCCATTCACCCCTGAGCCCGGTTATGTTATTTGTTTCGAAATCTGACCCCAATTTGAGCTCTAAATCTCAATTTTACAAAAATCACCAATTCTACCCAAATCCCTAATTTCTACCATGGAAATCCAAAATTTGATGTTGACATCACATGAAATGTAATGGGTAATTGAAAAGAAATGGATTAAAGTCACTTACCAATAAATTTGGAAAGAAAAGTCGCTTGAAAAATCGCCTCTAGAGTGTTTATGAGAAATTGGAAGAAATGAGCTAAGTTCTACTTTTTCCCTCTTTTACCCAGCTGCAGATGTCGTAATTGCGAACAAGGGTCGCAAATGCGAACCCTGTCTCAGAGCAACAAATGTCGCAAATGAGACAATAGGAATGCAAATGCGAAGTTCCCACCTTCGCAAATGTGACCACTGCCTTCGCAATTGCGAAAGAGTACAATTTTTCCAGGCATCACAAATGTGACCAAGTGATCGCAAATGCGATCCTGAGCTATTCGCAATTGCAAACTTTTTTCTCGCAAATGCGAGGTTACCCAATCCCAAACCCTGACCACAAATGCGAACACTTGTTCCCAAAAGCGAGGCTCACAATTGCAAGCCAGACATCGCAAATGCGGGATCTGCAGCATAACACCAGCAGCAAGAGTGCACCAGCTATCCTAGCATTAGCCAAACTCATCTTAAACACGTCTGAAACCCACCCGAACCCCTCAGGCTCCAAACCAAGTATGCACACAAGTGTAATAACATCATACGAACTTGATCGCGCAAATAAATTACCAAAATAATCTATAAATCTATGAATTAATCCTCAAAACGAATGAAATTTCAAAGTGAAACTCAAGAACACTAGAATCATATTTAAGCATCTTAACCAAGTCAAATTAATTCTGAATTGAACCAAATTTTGCAGAAAAGTTTCAAATAGAAATATGGAACTATTCTAAGTTTCAAAATCAAAATCTAAACCAGTTAGCCAAGAAGTCAACTTACGGTCAAATTAGTAAAATTTTCAACTTTCAAAAATGCTAGTTTTCGACAAAAATGAGTCAAAACAAGTTAGGGACTTTTGAATTCAATTTGGGGCATACGCCCATGTCCCAAATCATGATACAGACTCACCAGGATACTCAAAATACCGATCCAGGTCCGTTTACACAAAATGTTGACCGTAGTCAACTCAAACCATTTTTAAGGCAAAAATTCACATTTTCTTCAATTTTTCACTTATGGACTTTTCGGAATAAGACGCGTACTGCACACGCAAATTGAGAAATGCTAAACGAAGCTAATCGAGGCCTCGAAACATGAAATGCTAGATCTCAAAATAACCTATCGGGTCATCACATTCTCCACCTCTAAAACAATCGTTCGTCCTTGAACGAACATAGAAAAGTACCTCGACAGGTGAAAAGGTATGGGTATCTAGTCCGCATATCGGACTCGAACTCCCACGTAGATGCCTCGATTGACTGATCTCTCTACTGTACTCAGACTGAAAGATAACTCTTAGATCTCAACTTCTGGACCTACCGGGCTAGAATGGCCATCGGCTCCTCTTCGTAAGTCAAATCCTTGTCCAATTGGACTGAGCTGAAGTCTAATACACAGGACGGATCACTGTGATACTTCTGCAGTATGGACACATGGAACACCGGATGAATTGCTTATAAGCTAGGTGGCAATGCAAGCCTGTAGTCCACCTCACCCACTCTCTCAAGAATCTCAAAATGTCTGATAAACCTAGGGCTCAACTTGCCCTTCTTTTTTTTTTAAGCAAATATACCACTCGGCTTGGTGCCTTGTGGTGAATATATAAATAATAATCTAAAATAGGAATCCAGATTGTACATAAAAATTAATTAAGCACAGAAAAGGGTATAAAACAAGCAATATTCTAGCTATTACAAACATTTTAATTGGACAGATTCCAGCCAAAGGCGTAGTATGTATCCTATAGCCCATTGCAAAACCTCTATGTAGCAGCTCAAATGCTCTCACCAGGCGCCATGTTTTACGAACCAAAAAGGTTAGGCTATCATGAATCTTCAACATACTCCTTGCATAGCTTAGTCTGTCCAATAATCTGATGATGCGCGCAACCAATTATGATGCCTTTTTCTGTCGTGGCATATACCATGTGCATCTCATGGATGTTTTATATTCTGAAGAAAACATACCATAGTAAAGAGGTTGAACTCATGTATTGTTCCTTGTCGATCACTGTCAGGCTAATCAGCAGCCGAAGAAAAATAATATTCCCTGATGTATGTCTAAGCAAATTGGTTGAGCTGCAACTGAGACAGCAGTTAACATGCTGGCCACATTGCACTTGTAACCATTATTAGAACTTGTACAGAGTACCTGCAAAATTGACAACCAGTTATTACCAGATGAGTTCTCAGTTTATGATTCTTGATGTTGGATTCAGTGACATCTTTTCCCAGGTTCTTGTATGTACTGGTAAAGAGTATGTTATGAGGTCAGCTGCAGCAATCTTGAACTTGGATGTCCAGTTGTTTAGGATTGATATTCCTGAAGAGTTGATTATGGCCTGCTCCTTCTGTGGTTGAGGAGCTGTTTTGACTGATGATGTATATTTCACTTAGGATCTCTTTGGCATTACGAGAATTGTAACATCGGTGGTCCTTTGATTTCCAGTTTTTGATGAGCTTGTTAGTTCTATCATAACTTGTTGCTGCTTTCTTGTGAAGAAGTAGTTGCGATGATTATTGCAAAATCTGCTCAATCCGAAGCCTTCTTTTTGCAATTCTAATCCTTAGATTAGGATTTTGATACTTATCGACGTTTAGTAGTTTCCTCCCTTCACTGGTCATCTCTATGAACAAGTGAAATATAGTTGATCCTGCAAAATTGAAAACACTGTTAGCTATATAATCTGCCACTGTATTGCCTTCTCTATAGACATGTTGAAATATCGGGTTCCCTCAATTCCCTAATCTTATGCACTTCTGCCCATATACACCAAGGTGTCACCCATTGCCCTTCGATGACTTTTTTAAAATCAAAGAATCTGTCTCCAATATCAGTGGATGAAGGTCATGCGTCACACAATATTTCAACCCTTGAAGTAATTCTTTTGCTTCAGCTACAACATTAGTAGTCACTCTTATGTTATCTTCCTTTGCATACATTAGAACTCTTGCTTCATTTCTAACACAAAAACCAATTGAACCAGGCCCTGGGTTGCCCTTTGATGCCCTATTTGTATTACATTTATACCATCCTGCATCTAGAGGCTGCCAAGTTACTCTTTTGGTGAGCAATACAGGTTTGTATGCTTCAAAGTAACGGATCATATTTGGCCATAACACAGGAATGTTTATTAACCATGGATACCTAACTCTTACTAAGTAATGAATTGTCTTTTTGATCTCATGAATGACTCGATTAGTAGAGACTGTTCCCTCATTTTTCCCTGTATTCTTTTTTTTCTATAGTTCCCATGTAATGACTATTGGTGCTGCTTGAAAGAGAGGTTTCAACTTTGGGCAGCATTTTACATTCCACCATGCTCTTATTACTTGCTTTATTTGGACTAGTGGTACAATAATTCCAGCAGCTACCGGAAATATTTTCCATATTTTTGATGCAGTGGAGCTTGTTAGAAAGATGTGTTCAAGGGTCTCCTCTTGTGGATGTTGGCAACATCAACATCTGGAGACGTGAATATATCCTTGCCTCCTCCATAGGTCATCAGTAGATAACTTATGCCTCCACAATCTCCACAAGAGGAATGATATTTTGAATGGCAATCCTTTAGTCCACATTTGTTTATACTCTTGATTAGGGGCTGCCCCGTGCCTCAGAATTTGTCAAGCACTGTTGACTGTGAATTTGCCTGAAGATGTTGGCATCCAGTAAGGTCTGTCCCATAGTTCTTCAGTATCATCAAATTAAACATTTTGTATAATATGGTCAGTGATATCTTCAGGAAAGCTTTGATGTATCAGTTGTTCATTCCATGCTCTTTCTTGCCTAAGTTGTACCACGTCTTGTAGCTCTTCATCTATTGGAAATTATGGCGGTAAAACATGATAGAGTGCACCTATTCTTGTCTAGTTTTCATGCCATATGCTTGTTGTTCCATTCTTCATCTCCCACATAATTTCATGTTCTACTTCTTCCCTTGCATTCAACATTTGTTTCCATACATGGGAACCTTGTCGGAATTGTACTGTTGTTGGCTGCTCTCTTTTGCAATACTTGCTCCACATGAATTTTGAACAAAGTGATTTTGTTGTCCTAAAATTCCACCACAACTTAGCAAATAGAGATCTCGAAACATCGTCTAATGATCTAAAGCCAAGGCCACCTTTTTCTATAGGAAAACATAGTTTCTGCCAACTTGCCCAATGTCTACTCCGCCATTATTCCTTTGTACTCCAGAAGAATCTTGCAAATATTTTGTGTAAGTGTGTCAGTACGTTCTTAGGAGGGTCAAGAACAGATAGTATATGTATTGGCATGCCTTGCATGACACTAGTAATTAGTGTGGCCTTCCCTCCAAATGATAAGAGTTTACCTTTCCAAGAATGTAGTTTAGCCTACACCTTTTTGATAAGATCTTCATAATATCCCTTCATTCTTCTAGTGTAGAAAATTGGGCATCCTAAGTATGTGAAAGGAAATTGGCCTCTTGTGAAGCCCATGGTATGACCAACATCTTGAAATAGCATGTTTGCAGTATTGGCATGCATGACGTAAGAGCTTTTGGCCTTCTTAATGAACCTCATCACACCTTTCATGGGTGAAACCCGGAGCAAAAATCCCTCTCCAACCATGAACGCAATATCACGATCAGCATAATTCTTCTGCCTAGACTGAGTTGTGCGAAGTCGATCCTGAATCATCTTGACCTTTTCCAAGGCATCCTGAACCAGATCGGTACCTAACAACTAAGCCTCTCCCGGCTGAAACCAACCAACTGGAGAACGGAACCTCCTCCCATGAAGTGCCTCATAGGGAGTCATCTGAATACTTGATTGGTATATGTTGTTGTAGGAAAACTCCGCAAGCAGCAAGAATTGATCCCAAGAATCCCCTGAAATCCATAACACATGCGCAAAGCATATCCTCCAATATCTAAATGGTGTGCGCGGACTGTCTGTCCGTCTAGGTGTGAAATATTATACTCAACTCAACCCATGTGCCTAACTCACGCTGAACAACCCTCCAACTGTGCAAGTAAGAATCCGACTAGGCTCTGAAAAATCTAACCACACGAACTGGTTGGCCAAGGCCTGAACATCTGATGCTAGCAGTCTCTCACCAACCGGAATATATTCAAGGCTACTCATACTCACAACCTTTCTACTCAAGGCATCGGCAACCACATTGGCCTTCCCTGGATGATACAAAATGGTGATATCATAGTCTTTCAACAGCTTTAACCACCTTTGTTGTCTCAAGTTGAGATCTTTTTCTTGAACAAATACTGTAGATTTCGATGGTCTGTGAATACCTCACACGACACGCCATAGAGGTAATGCCTCCAAATCTTCAATGCATGAACAATGGCTGCCAACTCCAAGTCATGACCCCATTCTTCTCGTAAACCTTCAACTGTCGTGACGCGTATGCAATCACCCTACCATCTTGCATCAATACTGCACCAAGCCCAATATGAGATGTATCCCAATACACCGTATAGGATCCTAAACTTGTGGGAAACACCAACACTGAAGTTGTATTCAAGGCAGTCTTGAGCTTCTAAAAGCTCAACTCACACTCATCTGACAACCTGAATGGGGAACCCTTCTGGGTCAATCTAGTCAATGGGGCTGCGATGGATGAAAATTCCTCTACAAACTGGCGATAGTACCCTACTAAACCTAGGAAGTAGGTCTAGACAAGTTTTGAACTGCCTCAATCTTCTTAGGATCCACTTTAATTCCCTCTGTATATACAACATGTCCCAAAAAGGCAATAACCAAAACTCACACTTTGAGAACTTGGCGTACAACTGACTATCTCTTAGGGTCTGAAGTACCACCCAAAGATGCTGCTCATGCTCCTCTCAATTGGGTGAGTAGATCAAGATATCATCAATGAATACAATCACAAAAAAATCCAAGTAAGGCTTAAATACCTGATTCATCAAATCCATAAATGATGTTGGGGCATTGGACAAGCTAAATGACATCACTAGGAACTCATAATGTTGTACTGAGTTCGGAAAGTTATCTTAGGGACATTGAATGCCCTAATCTTCAACTGATGGTAGCCAGATCGCAAATCAATCTTCAAAAACACCTTAGCACCCTAAGGCTGATCAAATGAGTTATCAATTCTCGGCAAGGGATACTTGTTCTTGATAGTGACTTTGTTCAACTGGCGATAGTCTATACACATCTTTATCGAACCATCCTTCTTCTTCACAAACAAAATGGGCACACCCCAAGGCGAGATACTAGGTCTAACGAATCCCTTATCAAGAAAATCCTACAACTACTCCTTCAGTTTCTTCAACTTTGGTGGTGCCCTACAGTATGGTGGAATAGAAATGGGCTGAGTGCCCAAAGCTAAGTCAATACAAAAATCAATATCCCTATCGAGTGGCATCCCTGGAAGGTCTGTAGGAAACACCTATGGAAACTCACGCACAACAGATACTGAATCCATAGAAGGAACCTCCGCACTAGAGTTACGAACATAGGCCAAATATGCTAGACATCCCTTCTCGACCATATGTCGAGCCTTCACATAAGAAATAACTTTGCTAGTAGATTGGCCAAGAGTCCCCCTCCACTCTAATTGGGAAAATACCGACGTGGCTAAGATCACCATATTGTCGTGATAGTCCAATATAGCATAATAAGGTGACAGATAATTCATGCCCAAATAATATCAAAATACACCATATCAAGAAATAGGAAATCTACACTAGTCTCAAAGCTCCAGATATAAACCACACACGAGCGAAAAACATGATCTAAAACAATAGAATCTCCCATAGGTGTGGACACATATATAGGAGCAGTCAAATAATCACTAGGCACAATCAAATATGAAGCAAAATAGGATGACACGTAGGAATAAGTAGAGACCGGATCAAATAGAACTGAAGCATCTCTATGGAAAACCAGAACAATACATGTGATGACGGCGTCATATGACTCTACCATAGGTCTAGATGGGAATGCATACAAACAGGGCTAGGCCCCAACACTCTGACCTCTGCCCCTAGAGCTACCCCTAGCTAGATGGCCTATAATTCTAATGATCTGACCTCCATCTCTAACGACCTGACCCCCACCCTTAGCTTGTTGTGCGGGCAGTGAAGCAACCGATCCCGTCATGATGGAATGATAACCCTACTGAGGTATACTACTTGACAATCTAGGGAAATACCTCCTGATCTGACCTATTCCCCCCATACTCAAAGCACTCTCTCGGCTGCTGAAGCTGAGGCTGACCCTGACAGCCCGGATAGCCGCTGTAGTAACTCTAAAGCGGTGGTGCATTGATAGGAACTTAATGTGCACTGAATATTGTCTGCTCAGGATGAGACCCATAAGAACCATGACCGCTCGAAGAACTTTGGGCTACTTGGATAGATGACTGAATCGGCCTAGAAGGATATCCTCTACCAGAAGAACCTCTGCCTCCAGATGAGGCACCACTAAAGCCACCAAAATAACAGGGTCTCTTCTTAGATGTCGACCCTCTATCCTGACCACGAACCATCTCAATCCTTCTAGAGATCTCTATGGCCCTATGGAAGGAAATCTCATCCCCCATCTCCTTAGACATCTGAAGCCTGATGCCGAAGGTAAGACCGTCAATAAACCTCTCCACTCTCTCTCTCTCTATCAGTAGGAATCAACATGGCTACATGACGGGCCAGGTCCATAAATCTGGTCTTGTACTGGATGACGATCATGACACCCTGCTGAAGGCGCTCAAACTACCTATGGTACTCCTCTCTTATAGTGAAAGGAATAAATTTCTCAAGAAATAGTAGTGAAAATTGATCCCAGGTAAGTGAAGGTAAATCGATTGATCTGCTCCGCTTAAACTCCTGCCACCAACCTCATGGCAGAGCCGATCATCTGGAACACTGCAAAGTCGACCACATTGGTCTCACCAATACTCATGCTGCATAATACCTTGTGGCAACGGTCCAAGTAATCAGAGGGTTCGCCGCTATAATAAACAAGAAAGAGCTTAGTGAACTTGTCCATTCTCATCAATCCTTCAGAAGACATCGTGGGCCTCTCCCCGGGCTGTATAGCAACTACGGGTTGAACTACTCCCACTGCTGGAGCTGTTGGAGTCTAGTATAGGGGAGCCATCTTCTCCAGAGTGTGAATGGAAGGAGTCTATGCTCCTCCCCCAGCTTGAGAGATGGCTGGTGCCACAGGAAATGCTCTGGTCTGAGCCACACTCTCCATGAGTTCAACTAAGCGGACTAGAGCGACTTGAAGTACGGGAGTGGCTATGAATCTCTTTGAGACCTGCGCTGGTCCGACTGGTGCGGCATGAATTAGGACATACTCTTCATGGTCAGTCTGAGGCTCCACCATAGGTGCTGCTGTTGCTCGCGCTCTAGGCTATGCTCTGCCTCTGCCTCTGCCCCGACCCCTACCCCAGGTAGTGGCTGGAAAAGGGGGCTCTAGCTCTTGTCCGGTTGTAGACATTGTGCGATTTCTCACCATCTCCGAGAGAACAAGAGTAGAATGGTTCAAACTTCAATAATGGAGATAAATCGCACGATGGAGAAAGAAAGAAGTGAAATTTTCCTAAAGCCTTATAGCTTATGAAAGATAAGTACAAACGTCTCTGTACCGATCCTCCAGACTCTACCAAGATTGTTCATGACTCGTGAGACCTAGGCAACCTAGTGCTCTAATACCAACTTGTCACGACCCAGAATTCCCACCCTCGCGACCGTGATGGTGCCTGATATTTCACTTACTAGGCAAGACAACATTAGTTATATTTACTAACCATTTTTAATAATTCAAACCCAATGATATCAATAAAACTGAACAGTCGGAAAATAGAATGAATAAACTAATAAGCTACAAAATCCAAATACAAATCTCAGAACTGGTGTCACGAATACATGAGAATCTACAGTACTATAAATAATAGTCTGAATAAAATAACATAACCGTATGAATCAAAATAAATAGCTAAGATGATATAGAAGAGGACGTCAGTATTGCGGACGCCGTGCAACTATACCTCAAGTCTCCTCTGATAGCTAGATCCGAGCAAATCTCACTCAACGTCGTTGGGACCAACTCCGGTATCTGCACAATAAGTGTACAGTGTAGTATAAGTACAACCGACCTCGCGTACTCTGTAAGTGTCGATCCTAACCTCAACGAAGTAATGACGAGGCTAAGGCGGGTCACTTACAATAACTTGTACGCAATAATAATAATAACAGAAAAGACAGAAATGGAAATAAGTAGTTAACTCAGAACAACAAACTCAAAATCCAACTACCAGAGAGTCCAGAATAACAAGTCTTATAAACTCATCTCAAATACCGAGGTAAATCAAACAATTTCAATCAACAATAGAATTAAACAACAAAACTTTAAAGGAATTTCTACATCATAAGTGTAAATGTACGAGGCAATGAAGAATCACATAATAATCCAAGAATCTCTAACAATTTGAATGTCTCAACTTTACCAACTCATCGATATCTACGAATTAACAACTCATACAAGTGAAACTATGTCATAGAAGGCAGCAAATTCTACAAAACTATAAGACAAGTAAGACATATGACAACTTAAATACGCAAGTAAAGTAAATAGCGACAAGTAGCAAATAAGCATAGAATTATGGAAGGGGTGGACAATTTAATACACTGATAACTAAATGACTAGTAACAATTATGGCATGGAAGTCAAATAAACATGTAGAAATTAAGGCATATAACAAGATATACTATAAAGTAACGAAAACATGGAAGCAAGTAACATAACGGCACATATACACTCGTCACCTCGAATATACTTTGTTTTACGCGTAATTGACATAACATGTAGTTCAAGGGTTCCTAATTCCCTCAAATCAAGGTTAGACCGAACACTTACCTCACTCCGCAACTCAAGCAATCAATCAACCACGGCCTTGCCTTTTGAACAAGCCTCCAAACCAACCAAATGTAGAAAATTATTGACTAAATATGTAAGGCCCCGTAAAATTTTGCAAAAGAAAATAATGTTTCGTGGTGCCTTTTGAACAATGCACTGGAGATGAAGGAAAACTTTTGGCAGAAAAATGCATTTATGCGGTCCATTATGCGACCGCAGAATCACTCTGCAGACCGCATAATGGCCGAAGAATGAGGCAGGAGAGGGCAATTTTGGATGCCATTTTGCGGTCAACTATGCGACCGCAGAACTGTTCTGTGGTTCACTATGCGATCGCAAAACAGGTCTGTGGGCCGCATAGTGACCGCAGACCCAGGCAGATTTTTGGCCAGCTTTGGACACCAATTATGCGGCCGATATGCGGTCTGCATATCGATTATGCGGTCGCATATGCGATCGCAGACCTTATTCCGGAGCTTCATTTTTGGGTTTTTAAAACCCGACCCTACTTCGTTAAATACACACTTTGGGCCATTTTTGAGCTAAAATCTGATATTTTAGAGTGAGAAAGAGTGAGAAGTTGTTCCTCAATGATTGTTCTTCAATTCTTACTCAAATTTTGGAAGATTAAGAAGGGAAACTCACTAAGTCTTCATCCTAGAGGTAAGATTCTACACCCTAACCCTCAATTTCGAATTTTGTCTAGAAATGGGTAATTAGCAAGATACGTTTTGGGCATGAGAGTTGTTTATTTTACATGCATGTGTTATCAAAGGGTGTAGGAAGATTGTTTAGCTAAAAATGGTAAAGATTGGGTTGTGGGATAATGGAATCCTCCATAAAAGGACCTTGAAACCTTAATACACACCTAGTATTTGATAAAATGCCCAAATGAGCTTGAAGCATGAGCATCTTCCTAATTTTGGTTCAATTTGTTATATTTCTGAAATAGATTGAAGTTGCTAAGAATTCTGGAACATTTTAGAGTTTAAGGAAACTCCATTGAGGTATGTTGGCTAAACTCTTATTTAAGAATTGGAACCCCAATATCCTTTTAAGTTCCAAGATATTTATTACAAGTTGAGTATTCCGAATAAGTTTTGTGACAAAGACATATGTTTAATTTGCGTTTCAAATGCTCCCATAATATTGTATTATAAATTGAGGATGTGTTCCAAACTATGGATTGTGCATCTACGTGTTATGATTCCAAGTCGTGATTTATGTGGAAAAATATTATGCCAAATTGTGTAGAGAATGTGATTGGGGTTACACCTCCACCCGCATATATTGGGTGAGACGGCAAGGCCACTTTGTGTATGATTTTGGTATTGTTGTTGCACCACCACCCATATATATATATTGGGGTGAGGCAGCAGGGCCGCTTTGTGTAGGTATTGGTATCGTTGATGCATTTCCACCCACACATATATTGGGGTGAGGCGGCGGGGCTACTTTGTGTAAAAATGGGTATTGTGTTTACACCTCCACCCGCATACATTGGGGTGAGGTGGCAGGGCCTATTGAGTAGAGTTATGGGTATTGTATTTACACCTCCACCCGCATACATTGGGGTGAGGCGGCAGTGCCGCTTTAGTAGAGTTTTGGTATTGTGTTGACACCTCCACCCGCATACATTGGGGTGAGGCAGTGGGGCCGCTTTATGTGGGAACGGTTACAGAGGATCTCATCTTAAATTCTATAAATGTTAATGACAGCTCTTGATAAGCTTGCTTTGGTTTAAACGGTTAACTATGTTATTCTATTGTCACCCTCGTTCATCATATTTATATTGTATTTTTGAATTCTTTAATTGGTGTTTGGTTTTCATACTAGTACTATTCGACATGTACTAACGTCCCTTTTACCGGGGGCGCTGCATCTTTAATGGATGCAGGTGGTTCCACAGCGGATGATTTTGACCAGTGATAGCGGTGCTCATTCTTTCCAGCTGACTTGGTGAGCCCCATCTCATTACGGGGTTGTGCATCTTTTGTGTCGTGTATGTTATAGTATTTTGATGTATATACGGAGCCTTGTTACCGGCACTATCATTGTACTCTTTGGTATTTTAGAGGCTCCGTAGATATAGTGTGGGTTGTGTATTGGTGTTGGGAAAGACAAACTATGTTATGTTGTGGTTGTATTACTTGTTCTATTTAAGACGTTAAAAATGATGGACCTGTTGGTAATGAATTGATATTGTGGACATGAACGCGTTTTTGTCTAATTAATGAAAACATGTATTATCTCCATTCATGGATGAGTTGGGTAGAAGGAAATCTAACAGGCTTGCTCGGCCGGGTTCACTCGGTTGAGCGCCGGTCACGCTCCTCGATTTTGGGGCGTGACAAACTAATTCAAAATAGGCTTTAGAAACTACCCACAAATGAAAGAGGTTCAATTTAGATCATTTTTGAAAAAGCCAACAAAACTCAACCTCATGCCCGCTTTGTCAAAATCGAGATTCATACCAAAACCCGATTACCCATTCACCTTCCTCCCCTCCCTCCGAGCTCGGTTATATGATTTATTTCGAAATCTGACCCTAATTTGAGGTCTAAATATCAATTTTACAAAAATTCCCAATTAAATCCAAATCCCTAATTTCTACCATAGAAATCCTAAATTTGATGTTGAAATCTCATGAAATTTAATGGGTAATTGAAAAGAAATCGATTAAAGTCACTTACCAATGAATTTGGGAAGAAAGGACTCTTGGAAAATCGCCTCTAGAGTGTTTAGGGTTGAGAAATTATGGAAATGAGCTAAGTTCCATTTCCCCCCTCTTTTTACCCAACTGCAGATGACGCAATTGCGAAGTCGTGTTCGCAACTGCGAACATCACAAATGTGAGACAAGGGTCGCAAATGAGAACATTGTCTCAGAGCAACAGATGTTGCAAATGCGACAATAGGATCGCAAATTCAAAGCTCCCACCTTCGCAAATACGACCACTGCCTTTGCAAATGCGAGGTTACCTATTCCCAGGCCCTGCTCGCAAATGCGAACACTTGTTCGCAAAAGCGAGGCTCGCAATTGCAAGACACGCATCGCAAATGTGAGATATGCAGCAGAACACCGGCTGTAAGAGTGCACCAGTTATCCTAGCATTAGCCAAACTCATACAAAACACGCCCGAACCCACCCGAGCCCCTAGGGCTCCAAACCAAACATGAACATATGTGTAATAACATCATACAAACTTGATCGCACAATCAAAGCACCAAAATAACCTCTAAATCTATGAATCAATCCTCAAAACGAGTATAATTTCAAAGTGAAACTCAAAAATACTAGAATCAAATTTAAGCGTCCAAACCAAGTCAAATCAATTCCGAATTGAACCAAATTTGAAAAACAAGTTTCAAATAGCAACACGGAAATATTTCAAGTCTCAACATCAAAATCCGAATTCATTAGCTAAGAAGTCAACTTATGGTCAAACTTAGTAATTTTTTCAACTTTCAAAAATGATAGTTTTCGGCAAAAATGAGTCAAAACAAGTTAGGGACTTTCAAATTCAATTTCGGGTATATGCCTAAGTCCCAAATCATAATACGGACCCACAGGGATCATCAAAATACTGATCTGGGTCTATTTACAAAACATATTGACTATAGTCAACTCAAACAATTTTAATGGCAAAAATTCACATTTTCTCTAATTTTTCACATATGGTATAGTCAACTCAAACAATTTTAATGGCAAAAATTCACATTTTCTCTAATTTTTCACATATGGACTTTTCAGAATCAGACACTGACTCTGCACGCAAATTGAGAAATGCTAAACGTAGCTAATTGAGTTCTTGGAACATGGAAATAGAGATTAGATATCAAAATGACCTATCTGGTCATCACACCTATGTGGATTGATATGATTGGATCGAGTTACGCGCCGCAACTGTACTGTGATGAGATGTCACTCCTTATGCTTATTTTGTTTATTTTGCTTTTACTTGTTTTAAAATAGATCATAGAAAGATGTTAATATTACCCCATCTACTTAACTTTCTTAGTAGCCTTCTTATTTAACTCTTGTTTTACTATTATCTGTCATGTCTGAATCATACTTGTTTTGTGTATGGAACCGCGTTGTGTGGGGCTCCATATGGTGTGACTTGTCGGTTGGGCTTCTTGTATTGGCGTTACCTGAGAATTGCACTATCGTATTGGGATGAGGAATGTTTGGGAAAAGAATACCATATTTTCGCTCAGAATTGGGCTATAGTCCTTGCCGGACGTGAGGGCTCCATGACTTGTTGATATGATAAGTGATTATGAGTTTCTGCATGTTTCTTTCATCATCGGCAGTGTATGAAGGTTTTGAACGAGGTTTTATTTTATATGAGGTTTACTACTGGTACCAGATTCATTTTCGGGCAAAAATTATGGTCAGAAGTTATTGTTGTGAGTATCTAAGTTATGCGGTATAGCATGTGATTACATCTTGGGTGATGGTTATAGCTTGGTACAATTTGTTCAAACTTATGCAGTGTATGGATGTTAGAATTGTGTCTTATAATGAATTCAGGATATTCGGAGTTGGATTACAAAGTTTATGAATTAGGTTAAATGAAGGATTTTAGGTTGTGTTGACTTTGCCGACTTATATGGATTGGGGTGATGCGATATCACCCACGGGTATGTGTACGGTGAACTCATGCAATGATTTGATAGCTTTGGCATGATCAAGGACGAACGTATATTTAAATGGGGGAGGATGTAACGACCGAACCAGTCATTTTGAGCATTTCCATTCCGTTCAGCTATTTGAAGTCTTCAGTAGTTTTATATGATATATTATGACTTGTGCGAATTATCGGTTCTGGTTTTTAGGTGCCTCAGAATGGATTTGGAAGAATGAATCTCATGTTAGAAGCTTTAAGTTAGAAGAGTTGACCAAGTTTGACTTTTGTGTATTTGACCCCGAATGAGAGTTTTTATGGTTCTGTTAGGTCTGGATGGTGATTTTGGACTTGGGAGTATGCCCGGATTTGCATTTGGATGTTTCTAGAAGATTTCAGCACTATTTGGCGAAAGTGAAAATTTGAAGGTTAGGAATGTTCATAAGTTTGACTGGGAGTTGTCTTCGATGTTATTGGGTTCGGGTTGTGGTTCCGGGAGTTGAAATAGTTTCGTTATGTCATTTGGAACTTGTGTGCAAAATTTGAGGTCATTACGAGTTGATTTGATATGGTTCGGCACGAGTTTTGGAAGTTAAAACCTCATTAAGTTTGATTTAAGGTGCAATTCATGTTTTTTTGTGTTGTTATGTGTGATTTGAGGCCTCGAGTAGGTTCGTATTATGTTTTGGGACTTGTTGGTATGTTCGAACGGGCTTCCGAGAGGCTGGGGTGAGTTTTGGACAAATTTCAGACCATGTTAGGTATGCTGGTTTCTGGTGTTTTAGCTGTGTTACGTGATCGCGATAAATTTTCAGTGGGGCTGGATAATCTTCGCGTTAGCGATGGGGATATCGCGTTCACGTATAAGGAATTTGGTCTGAGAGATTTGAACATCGCATTCGCGGGATTGTTTGTTTGTTCGTGATAATTGGTGACCTGTTGGTCTTCGCGTTCACGGGCTTAGTGTTGCGTTCGCATAAGGACTTTTGAAGCTAGGTAGACTTTTGCTTCGCGATCGCGTAGAGTACCGCTGTGCAGTGCATATAAGTATTCTATTTCTGACCTTTGAGTTATTTTATCACATTTTGAGTTTGGGAGCTCGGATTTGGGTAATTGTGGAGTCGATTTTCCCCACATGGATTGGGGTAAGTATTTTCTACTCTGTTTTGATTATATTTTGTGATTCCATCTTTGTTTTTAGTACTTGATTGATGATTTCCAAAGAGAAATAGGAGATTTTTGTCTAAAGTTTCCTAAAGTGATTAATTGAGTTTTGAACATCGATTCGGAGTCGAATTTGAATAAAATTAGTATGGTTGGACTCGTATTAGAATGGGTTATCGAAATTTGTGAGTTTTGTCAGGATTCGAGGTGCGGGCCCAGGTTAAACTTTTTAGTTGACTTTGAGAAAATGTGTTAAGATTTGACCTTTATCGTTTGGGTTTGCTTCCTATAGCATTATTTGATGATTTTGAGTTGCTTTTGGCTAATTTCGAGTCATTCGGAGGATGATTTGAGCGGGATGGAGCTTCTAGTGTATCAATTTGGCTTGGTTGAGGTAAGTGTCTTGCCTAACTTTGTTGAGAGAATATTTCCTACTAATTGATATTGTTTTCTACATTCGGGGGTGACATATATATGAGGTGATGAGCGTATATGCATATCCAGGGTTATTTATGCTTGGGGGTAGATTATACGATTATTTGTGCCTTGTAGGCTTACGTGACATTTTTACCTCATGTTTTACTTGACTTCTAGATTAATATGAATATGAAGTTAAATTCTAGAGACCATGATTTAGCTTATTATAACTTGATTAAAATTTGACGGAATGTTTGTGAAATTATTGATATGCTAAATTTGATTGTCATTATACTTAATCACAAGTGCATCGCTACAACTGTTATTTTTGAGATGTTGGATTCTATGCTTGAGTTGAAGATTATTTTTAAGATTTGTTGAGGTACTTGAATGATAAGGTTCTTGAGGCTTGTTGAATGTTTATTGGCTTGAAAGTTGTGATTGATGTTCATTTGGAATATTCACTTAATCACTCTCATTGATGCTATTCGTGCTTCTTACCTTGCTTGTTATTGACACACATATGCTTGGTGAGGAAGAGTGTAAAGCACAAAGGATGATGTCGTGTCATTGCATATGCATTATCATGTGAGGAAGAGTTTAAAGCACGAATGGTGATGTCGTGTCATTTCATTTACATTATCATGTAAGGAAAAGTGTAAAGCACGAAGGGTGACGCCGTGCCATTTCATTTACATTATCATATGAGGATGAGAGTAAAAGCACGAAGGGTGATCACATACTATTATTTTTATATTATCATGTGTTCATAGTATGAAGGGTATTTCCGTGCGGGCGAAGACGAGAGACATGCATTATATTGTGATATCTTTTCCATGTGTATACATTCATGCCTTTATCTTGAGTTGTTACTATTGCACTTATGTTTTCTACGTGACTTGTCATTGTTATTTTGTCTTTGTCCTCTATCTCAATTGTTGTTGTATTGTCCATGCATTCTATATGTTTAACTTGCAAATATCATGTTTTCCCTCTTGTTTGTCATATCTATATCTAGGTCGTTTCTCATTTGTTGCACTTTCGTATAAGCCTTCTACCATGTTAGTTATTCATGCTTTCTATTTGTTTATCTTATAAAGATCATGCTTTAATTCATGTTTGTTATATCTATGTTTAGGTGTTCTGTCATGTTAGCTAGTGAAATTTATGTTCTTCTACCTTAAATGATATCATTACTTCTATGCCTTTTATCTAGTTTGTTACTGTTATCCATATGCATTGCGTTGTTCGTTATTGCTACCTGTGTATCTCCCACTTTATCATTATTGTTATTGGCATTTTTTTCACCTAGTTGGTATTATTATATGTATGCTCAGTGAGGAAGAGATAAATGGACAAAGTGTATTGCCATGCCAATTAATTTGACTTACATTTATATATTTGGTTAGGATGAGATAAATGCACGAAGGGTGTTGTCGTGCCATTTGATTTGATATCTTGAGTAAATTTCTCACACCATGAAAGTTATGAATTTACTACCGTGAATTCTTCTTGTAATCATCTATTGCCTCACATTGTTGTTTTCTTGTACTATTATCTCTTATGTTCTAGAACTGTTTCTTCACAAGTTATAACAGTAAGTATCTTTTAACTAAAAAGCTTCATCACTACTTCAATGAGGTTAGACAATATACTTATTGGGTACATTGGGTCGGTTGTACTCATACTATACTTCTGCACCTTGTGTGTTGATTTTGGAGCTGGAGTCGCGATGTATGGCGGGTGCTGGTATTGAAGATGTACCTGCATTCCGATTATTGTTGCCACTTGTCATTGGTATCTTTAGATTTTGCTAATCTATCTATGCTAACTTCAAACAGATGATGTATTTATTTGTACCAGCTTCTATAAATTCAAGTCTTAGAAGTTCATGATTTGTATTACTAGTTCTTGGGATTTGTGTAGAAAGTTCAATTATTTTATCCATTGTCTCTTATTACTTAATTTGAGTTGTGTTGATTGTATTTGGCTTACCTATCGGGCCGTATTAGATGCCATCACCACTAGACAGATTTTGGATCGTGACATATAGTAATTATTAGTATAAACCTAAGCTTTAAAAAAAAGGTAAACTGGGAATGATGTCACACTGCTTCCTATCCCTATCACACATTAAATGTTACAAATAACCGATAGAGTCCCAAATCCCAATCCATAAAATTGCTACTCGTGTTGTACTTTTGATAAGTACTCTTTTTGTTCCCAACAAAATAGTCTCGTAGTCACTTAAACTTGTACTGAATTTTAAAGTCGATGTATAAACTTTTAATTTTCATTTTTAGCACCTCAACTCAACCAATAGAGTAGAAATAAACCCCTTCGTCATAGCGTATAACTCAATTGCTTGACAGGAAGAACACATTAAATTCTAAGACCGTTTATTATTTTACATATGTCATCTGTGGGTCCCTTTTTCTAAAACTAATTTATGAAAATTTCTTTCTTATTTTACTTCTTTACTATTTTTTCTAAACATTTTACCCCTGTCACCGGGGGGAAAAATCTCAACCATCATCTGACCACATGCCTCAATCAGCCATGAACTTTCATAGATTCCATTCCATCTTTCATTTCTAATATAATTCATAAAATATATGCCCCAAGTCAAAGAGTCGATGGGCCACCTACCAAAATTTCGTCAAGGCAACAAGAGAGCCGGCGAAGCTATGTCAAAGAAGGACATGAATGGTGAAATCCATAAGAGAGAAGAAGTTGGACTTCGTAAGTAGAATTTTCCAGCCAAAACTCGACAATTTTCCGATGATCTTTCTCTTTTCTTTATCTGTCTTCTAGTCTGAGATGAATACAAAAAGAAGAGAGAGAGTTAATGTGAGAAAGGATTGACAGAATTTTTTTTACAAAATCCATTGCTTTTCTTTGTTTTTCAATACTCATGCCTGAGTTTGGAACAAAAAGAGCAAGAGGCAGGGAAAGATCGGAGTGAGGTAAGGAGGAGACAACAATGGAAAAAGGGTAAAAGAAACAGAAAGCGGCGAGCGGAACAAGGGTATTACTGATTTTGGGGGAGGGTTATTTTCTTTCTTTTCAAATTGT
This sequence comes from Nicotiana tomentosiformis, assembly GCF_000390325.3. Lineage (NCBI taxonomy): Eukaryota > Viridiplantae > Streptophyta > Magnoliopsida > Solanales > Solanaceae > Nicotiana > Nicotiana tomentosiformis. The sequence continues at coordinate 97,837,464 of NC_090822.1, forward strand.
TTTTTCTAATTTTAGATTTTTTTAATCAAAATTATTGTAGTCGCGCGCGTAATTTACGTGACTTGCACACGCTTTGTCCACATCATCTCGATCAGTGCCACATGTACATGGACAACTATCAAATAGGTATATTAGTTACCAAATATGCAAGTTTGAGTATTCAACTGGAAATGATGTAAGTTTGTGTATCTGCTTTGCAAATGAGAGCAAGTTTAAGTGGTTCGCCTTTTTTTTTTCTTTTGATAAGTGCTTTTTTTGCTTCTTATTTACAATCATTTAAAACATGTACCTTCTAATATGACCCAATATTAACGTTTATATAAAATAAATAACAATAATAATAGTAAAAAGAACAAAGAAAATGTACATGTTTAGACTATAAATCCTAGTTTTTTCTCTAAACATGTAGTAACTATTAGTATAACTTAAGCTAAAAAGGTAAAGTGGGGATGCTGTCACACTGATTCCTGTCACTATCACGCATTGCATCTTACAAATAGCTATTTCAATCCATAAAATTGCTACTCGTCTCGTATTTTTGTCAAGTGCTTTCTTTCTTCTTCTTCACAATTATCTAACATATAGCTAGAAGGACACCGAAAGCTACGGCGGTTGAGAGGCCAGGAGTGAATTACCAAACGCATTGAATATGCCTATAGCTAGAAGGACACCGAAAGCCACGGCGGTTGGTTGATAGGCCATGAGTGAATTTACAGCTTGTTTGGATGGTTGTTACACATCGTTTCATAATGTATCATATCGTATTATATTGAATTGTACTGTATCGTTTGATAAATATAATGTTTGGATAGATTGTATCGTTTGACGTTGTATCATGATATCATGCACCAGCAATATAAAGAATAAATTTGTAATATTATAAAGAAAAATTATGTTACGGCGTAAATTTATTATATAAAAAGGTAGGATAAATGATAAAATAAAATTATTTAATAATAGTGAAGAGTGAGATGAGAGGAAAAGACTGTTGGGATTTTAAGCTTGTGTAGCTTAAAGAAGATGAATGAGAAATGGAGGAAAAATAAAATATTTGAGTTTCCCTTGGGAAAGGGACATTGTCCCATATCGGAGAAAGAAAATGCTTTTGATGGATATATATATAATTGCTCTTCTTCTAACTCTTAAAGAGTTAAGAAAAAAGGCAAGCCTCGTGTCGTCGTCGTCGTCGCTCGCTCGGCTTCGGCTTCGACTTCGGATTTGGTCAACGATTGATTGATTAATCTTTTTGGACAAAATTTCTTTCAATTATTTAATTAATTAATTAAATAATTAACGAAAAATTCAATCCGGAATAACCCATGACCCGTGATCCGCTTCAGTCAGGCCCGTTTTCTTTTTCGGATTATTTTAAATATATTTTTTCCCGCAATATTTCCAAACACCCCTTTTCCAACAGCCATGGCTGTTTCTGAAAGGTTGCAAACCTTTTCAGAAACAATGCCAGCAACTCTATATATAGAGTTTGAATCCCAGAATCTTTCCTTACGAAATTTTCTGAGCTTCTTCTACACAATATTTTTCAGTGTGTTTTACGATCATTGAGTGGTTGGAAGTTCATCAAAGTTTTGGTACCAATACACTGGTGAGTTAAATCGTTCTATCCTGGGAGGATATATTCCAGCACCTCGGGTAATTGAGGGGAATAATTTCCTTAAGGACACACTGTGTATTCACTAGGCTCGATTTATTCCTATAATATTTTTTGTTTTCCAGAATCTATTTCATTAAACAAGTATTACTAACTTTCTGTTTTATATTTTAAGAAAGTTTAATTGTTTATTATAGCAATACAGAATAATAACAATCTTAAGGGAATTTTTTTTTTTTTTTATATTCTGTATTTTGTTTGTGGAGATTAAAACCTGTGTGGTTTTCTACTCCTTCTGAATTTTACTATTCTGATTTGAAGATATAAAAACTTCATCAGAGTATTGAAATTCATAAAACGATTTGAAGAACATAAAAACTTCATCGTTTTTCTGTAAACAGTATATAAAAACTTCGGTTTTATTTATTATACATACTATTTTTTGTTAATAACAGTATTATGTACTGCTCTGATTTTGCCATTAATTGAACTCTTCTGTTATTTACAGTGAGAAATGGAAATTGATAACGGAAATTCTTCTGCGACTATTGCGGCAACGATGATAGCCTCGTCAAGCCGGACTGTTGTTCCACCGGCAGACAAACCGGAAAAATTTTCCGGAGCCAACTTCAAAGGATGGCAGCAAAGAGTATTCGTCTGGCTTACCACACTTGGTATGTAGAAATTCACTAGTGAAGAACCTCCAGTGCCTGCTGCGGACATGCCGGACAACGAAAAATTCATGATTGTTGAGGCGTGGAAGCAGGCAGATTTTCTTTGCAAAAGCTATATCTTAAGCGCTTTAGAGGATGACTTGTACAATGTGTATAGTGCGATGAATACTTCGAAAGAATTATGGGACGCACTTGAGAAGAAGTACAAGACTGAAGATGCATGCTTGAAGAAGTTCGTGGTTGCCAAGTTTCTAGACTATAAAATGATAGACAGTAAAACTGTTGGAACCCAAGTTCAGGAGCTTCAACTTATTTTTCATAACCTTATTGCTGAAGGTATGGTCGTGAATGAAGCATTTCAAGTAGCTGCAATGATTGAAAAATTGCCTCATTCGTGGAGAGATTTCAAGAACTATCTTAAGCACAAGCGCAAAGAAATGAAGTTGGAAGATCTTGTGATTCGTCTCAAGATTGAGGAAGACAACAAAACAACCGAGAAGAAGTCTCGTGGAAATTCAACGATCATGGGAGCTAATATCGTTGAGGAGACTGCTCCAAAAAGTAAGAAGAGAAAGGGGTCTTCTGGACAGACTAAGGAGCAGAACAAAAAGAAATTCAAGGGCAGCTGCTGCAATTGTGAAAAAACCGGTCATAAAGCCCCTGATTGTCGTCTCCCGAAAAAGTATAAGAAGAAGGGACAGGCCAACATAATGGAGAAGAATTATGACATTGATGATCTGTATGCAATGCTTTCGGAATGCAACCTAGTTGGAAATCCGAAGGAGTGGTGGATTGACTCTGGAGCCACTCAACATGTTTGTGCTATCAAGGAAGCATTTGCGACTTACTCTACTGCTGGTCCCGAAGAAGAGCTTTCCATGGGAAATACTGCAACAGCCAAGATTGAAGGTTATGGGAAGATATTCCTGAAGATGACTTCCGGCAAGGTGTTAACGCTCAACAACGTTCTTCATGTTCCTACTATTAGGAAAAATTTAGTTTCTACTTTGCTTGTTAAGAACGGATTTAAATGTGTATTTATTTCTGATAAAGTTGTTGTAAGCAAGAATGAAATGTATGTTGGAAAGGGCTACCTCACAGAGGGCCTCTTCAAACTAAATGTAATGGTTGTTGACAGTATGAATAAAATTGCAGCTTCTTCTTATTTATTGGAGTAAAATGATTTATGGCACATGTCAATTACAAAACCTTGCAGAAGTTAATTAATTTAGAAGTGTTGCCTAAATTCGAGTGTAATAAATCAAAATGTCAAATATGTGTTGAGTCTAAGTTTGTAAAACATCCTTATAAGTCTATTGAAAGGAATTCAAATCCTTTAGACTTAATTCATACTGACATTTGTGATATGAAGTCGACACCATCTCGAGGTGGAAAAAAGTATTTTATTACTTTTATTGACGACTGCAGTTGCTATTGTTATGTTTATTTGCTTAATAGTAAGGATGAAGCAATTGAAGCATTTAAGCAATACAAGAATGAAGTGGAGAATCAATTGAATAAAAAGATCAAAATGATTAGAAGTGATAGGGGTGGAGAATATGAATTTCTATTTGCAGAAATATGTTCGGAATATGGAATTATCCATCAAACTACTGCACCTTACACATCTCAATCCAATGGAATTGCGGAAAGGAAAAATCGGGCATTAAAGAAAATGATGAATTCTTTATTAATAAGTTTCGGGTTACCGCAGAGTTTGTGGGGAGAAGCTATCCTTACAGCTAACCGAATACTCAACAGAGTACCCCACAGCAAAACGCAATCTATTCCATATGAAAAATGGAAAGGAAGAAAACCCAACTTGAAATATTTCAAAGTGTGGGTGTGTCTAGAAAAGGTACAAGTTCCTTTACCTAAAAGGGTTAAAATCGGACCAAAAACTGTTGATTGCGTTTTCATTGGATATGCTACAAACAGTAAAGCATGTCGGTTTTTGGTTCATAAATCTGATAATCCCGAAATTCACATTAATACGGTAATGGAATCAGATAATGCTGAATTTTTTGAAAGTATCTATCCGTATAAAACTGTATGTGAGTCGTTAAATGAAAGACGTAAACGACCTCGGGAAGAACCAAAGGAAAATACTCCAAGTATAGAAGATCCAAGGCGTAGCAAACGTCAAAGAACATCTACTTCCTTTGGACCAAATTTTGTGACATTCTTGCTTGAAAATGAGCTTCAAACTTTTAAAGCAGCTATGTCATCTTCTGATTCAGCATTTTGGAAAGAGGCAGACAATAGTGAGATTCAATCAATTTTGGATAACTATACATGGGAATTGGTAGATCTTCCTCCAGGAAATAAGCCTTTAGGTTCAAAATGGATCTTTAAACGGAAAGTGAAAGCTGATGGCATTATTGACAAATATAAGGCAAGACTTGTTGTCAAAGGTTATAGACAAAAGGAAGGCCTTGATTACTTTGACACTTACTCGCCAGTAACGAGGATAACATCTATTAGGGTGTTAGTGGCAATAGCGGCTGTGTATGGTCTTGAAATCCATCAAATGGATGTTAAAACAGCTTTCTTAAATGGAGAATTAGAGGAAGAGATTTACATGGAACAACCTGAGGGTTTTGTGGTAACTGGTAAAGAAAAGAAAGTGTGCAAACTTGTTAAGTCACTTTATGGACTTAAACAAGCACCCAAATAATGGCATGCCAAATTTGACCAAACAATGTTGGCAAGTGGGTTTAAAATCAACGAGTGCGACAAATGTGTTTACATTAAAAATACTCCAGGTCATGAAGTCATTGTTTATTTATATGTTGATGACATGTTGATAATGAGCAAAAACATGGCATATATAAATGCTACTAAGCGCATGTTGGCTAGCAAATTCGATATGAAAGACTTAGGAGTTGCTGATGTGATCTTAGGAATCAGAATTCACAAGACTCCACAAGGTCTAGCATTATCACAATCTCACTACATTGAAAAGGTACTTGACAAGTTCAAGTATTTGGATTTCAAAATTGCCAAGACTCCAATTGACGTGAGTTATGCACCTCAAAAGAATGAAAGTGAAAGTGACTCATAATTGGATTATGCAAGAGTATTGGAAAGTTTGATGTATATCATGAATTGTACACGACCAGATATAGCATGTGCTATTAGTAAACTGAGTCGGTTTACAAGTAATCCCAATCACATACATTGGATGGCAATGAAACGAGTTTTGGGGTATCTCAAACATACCCAAAATTACGCTTTGCTTTATAACAAATATCCCTTCGTGATCGAGGGATATAGTGATGCAAATTGGATCACTGGATCATCTGAAGTTAAATCCACGAGTGGATATATTTTCACAATTGGGGGTGGAGCAGTGTCTTGAAAATCATCCAAACAAACGTGCATCGCCCGTTCTACAATGGAATCTGAATTCATAGCTTTAGATAAGGCCGGTGAAGAAGCTGAATGGCTCCGGAATTTCTTGGAAGACATTCCATTTTGGCTCAAATCTTTGGCACCTATTTGTATACATTGTGATAGTCAAGCGGCAATAGGCAGGGCAGGGAGCGTTATGTATAACGGAAAATCTCGTCATATATGATGGAGACACAATACCATTAGACAACTACTCTCTAGTGGTGTTATCACAATTGACTACATAAAGTCAAGAGATAACGTGTCGGATCCACTTACAAAAGGCCTATCTAGAGAGGCAGTTGAAAGATCATCAAAGGGAATGGAGTTAAGGTCTAGGACAAGTCATCATGACGGTAACTCTACCTAGCAGACTGGAGATCCCACGAGCTAGGTCCAAAGAGATCAAACAAAGTTATGAATGACGGTTCAACATTGTCAAATAACTCAACCCATTCTCGTGATGAAGACAATGTTCAGAAATCGAGGTAAAGCATTAAGGCTTTTTGATGAGTCAACAAAGTTTAAAGGTTTTTTAATGATTTGCTAAGTCTGGCAGGAAATGACTAGATAGTGTGTCTATAGGATTACACGTTTAGAAATCACCTATGTGAGTGTGAAGTGTAAGCCTCTTCAAGGGGAATGAAAGTAAAGGCTCATTCTCTAAGCACTCATGAAACCAGGCAGCGTTCATGGCTGAAACGAACACAACCGTGAGATCCATAGATGGTTAAGGATTGATTGTGTGAGTTATGTTGTCTAGGTATACAACAAAGCTCGACGGTTCAAAGATATCAAATCTACCGATTGACCGAGTATATCCGATATAAGTTCACTACGGAAAGTTCAAAGGGAAACCTACTTATCCAAATGCAATTAATTCTTGCATGTAAAACACACACGCGTCCGTGCATTACTTTATTTTATAGCCATTCCCCATTCGTGTGGGGGATTGTTGGGATTTTAAGTTTGTATAGCTTAAAGAAGGTGAATGAGAAATGGAGGAAAAATGAAATATTTGAGTTTTCCTTGGGAAAGGGACATTGTCCCATATCGGAGAAAGAAAAGGCTTTTGATGGGTATATATATAATTGCTCTTCTTCTAGCTCTTAAAGAGTTAAGAAAAAAGGCAAGCCTCACGTCGTCGTCGTCGTCGCTCGCTCGGCTCGGCTTCGGCTTCGGATTCAGATTCGGATTTGGTCAAAGATCGATTGATTGATTAATGGTTGCAATCCTTTTCAGAAATAATGCCATCAACTCTATTTATAGAGTTTGAATCCCAGAATCTTTCTGAGCTTCTTCTTCTTCTGCACAATATTTTCCAGGTGTTTTACGATCATTGAGTGGTTGGCAGTTCATCAGAGTTTTGGTACCAATACACTGGTGAGTTAAATCGTTCTATCCTGGGAGAATATATTCCAGCACCTCGGGTACTTGAGGGGAATAATTTCCTTAAGGACACCCTGTATATTCAGTGGGCTCGATTTATTCTTATATTGTTTTTTGTTTTTCAGAATCTATTTCGTTAAACAAGTATTACTAACTTTCTATTTTATTTTTTCAGAAAGTTTAATTGTTTATTACAGCAATACAGAATAATAACAAAGACAAGATAATGACGCAACCACATCAAATCGGTCGTTATATAAAGTGACACATTTCGTTATTACGTAACGACGGATTGAACGATACGAACAATAAAATTTAAGTAACAACCAAAATAAATATCGTATTTAAAGTAACAATACAATACAATACAATACAATACAATAGGTAACGACCATCCAAACAAGGTGTTACCAAACGCATCGATTAGGCATATAGTTAAAAGGACACCTGAAGCCACAACGATTAAGAGGCCGGGAGTGAATTTACCAAACACATTAAATAGGCCTATAACTAGAAGGACATCGGAAGCTACAACGGTTGAGAGGCCAAGAGTGATTTACTAAACACATTGAATAGGCCTATGGCCACTAAAGCTTAATAAGGGACTATATACTTTGTTGTAAAAAATTATTTACTAATACGAAGATTTAACTAGTTTAATTCAAAGTTATAAAATATTTTTACTGTTAAAGAGTAGATAATATTTCTTACTTTCTTTTTTATAAATTTTTTGTACTTTTGTATTTTGTCTACAAATATTAATATTGTCTAATTTAAAATAAAATCATAAAATTCATTATTAAAAACTTTGGGACCTAAATCAAGGCTTTACTAGTCTCATACTACAGCCACTTGTCTACCCCTCATATTCTCAATTAAATTTTCTAAAGTCTCAGTTAAGATAAGACAACAATGACAACAACATTAAAGGCACTGAATGTGTCATTTAATTACCAAATGTGAATGAAGTTGGTTAAATCACGCGTTCATTGTGGAGCAGTGGTATGTAAATAATCGTTGATTATCAATCAGAGGCGGCTCAATAGAACTGGTGGCCTAAAACTGTCACGACCCAAAATTCCACTAGTCGTGATGGCACCTAACCCAACCCGTTAGATAAGCTAATTTCCAACTATCCAATTCCAATGAAATTAATTAAAAGAAAATATCTAAAACCAATACATCTCCCCAAGAACTGGTAGTACAAATCATGAGCTTCTAAGAATAGAGTATACAAAGCGGAAATAAAATAATACATAGTCTGTTTGAATAATACATAAATAGAGCTTTTATAAATCTAAGGCTACCCTATACAAGAGGCGGCTACAACAGGAACGCATGTACATCTTCAGATCCCGCAACCATCGAGCACAGCAACAACGGCAACCAATATCTGCACGCAATATGCAGAAGTGTAGTATCAGTACAACCGACCCCATGTACTGAGTAAGTAACAAACCTAGCCGTAGGTTGAAAGTAGTGACGAGCTTCTACCAAGGTCAGAGTCCAACTTCTATAACCAACAATAGTTCATAACAATATTAAACAAGTAATACCAGAAGTAACTCAAGAATAAAGGCTCAGCTAAATCATGACTTCTAAAAATAGTTCTGCCTTTCAAGTACATCAATGAAAACCCGAATCGTATACCGAAGATTACCAAAAATATGAATAAGTTTGAAAACAGTAATTTTTTCAAAATCTTTTCAATGATAAATAAAATATCTCATTTTCTTTCCTAGATAATCAGTGTAAAACAAATGCATCACTATGCCCATCTGTCAACATGTGAGAGAAATCTTGAATAATGTGATACCGTACAGCATGAGGAAAACACATCTCTATGCATATATGTCATGTTTGCATGTCAATGAAATGTATCTCAGAGATTGCACTCATGTACTCACACTCTCAGAATACTCAATCTCATTATATCGCATTCTCTCTCACTGTGATCAGCACACTCAATCACTCAGCGCTATACAATACCTGTTGCGGCGTGCAACCCGATCCCTGTTTATAGTCGACTGCGCTCACTAGGGGTGTACAGACACATGAGGGGCTCCTACAGCCCAAGCTCTATAAGCACGGACAACTCACGTGCCATAATATAAATATCTGGATCCGCACGGCCAACTCACGTGCTCCATGACCAATTCACGTGCAATAATAATATAAGGATCCGCACGGCCAACTCACGTGCAATAATAATATAAGGATCCACACAGCCAACTCACGTGCAATAATAATATCTATATAAAGCCAACATGGCATGCTGCGGCGTGCAGCCCGATCCCAAAAATATCCTCACAATCAGGCCCTTGGCCTCCCTCAATCATCAATCTCTCCAGTATCTCTTTCATGGGCTCACAATGTCATGCGAATAGCCCAAAAAAATGATGATATGATGTATCAATAAATAACAACAGAGACTGAGATATGATATGCAATGAAATGAATATGATTGAGTATGAATTTTTATTTTAAAATAAATATTTCACAACAATATGACCTCCTTGGGTCCCAATAATACTGGCACATAGCCTCAACATGGTTTTTAATATGCTTTCCAGCTCAATTTCTTTAACTCATAAAATTGCATGAAAAATGCCAAGATCATTTAACTACAAAATTCAACAAAAATAATTATGCCAAAATTTCTATAGTGCACGCCCACACGCCCGTTACCTAGCATGTGCGTCACCTCTTAACAATTTACGAAATACATATATTCAGAGTTCATACCCTCAACTCCAAGATTATAAGAGTTACTTACCTCGAACAAGCCAAATCCATTGTCGAGCAAGTTAAGCAATGCTCCAGAAATTCCGTCATGCGCGTATCAACTTCCAAAGGGCTCGAATCTAGTCACAATTAATTTGATTCAGCTCACAAAAATTATAGGAATTAATTCCATATCAAAATACTATTATTTTCCCAAAACATTGAAATTACGCCCCAAAAATCACCTGTGGGGCCCACGTCTTGGAATCCGATAAAACTCAAAAAATTCAAATCCCATTCAACCACGAGTCCAACCATTGCAAATTTACTCAAATCCGATCACGACTCAGCCTTCAAATACTCAATTAAAGTCTATGAAGTTTTCTACTATTTTCACCCCAAAACACTAATTTGTTGATAAAAATAATAATAGATTTGTGTAATTTAACCAAAACCGAGTTAGAATCACTTGACCTATTGTTTTCCTTGAAAAACTCCTGAAAATCGCATCTTCCCGAGGTCAAATCCGTCAAAAACTAAAAATGGGACGAAGTCCCATTTTCAGAACTTAAACTCACTGCCCAGGATTTTCTTCTTCGCGAACAAAATAGCTCCCGTCCAAATTCCTCCTTCGCGAACACGACATCACCCTCGCGTTCACGAAGCATAAAATGCCTATGCCTCAATGCCTTCTACGCGAATGCGTTCAACCCATCGCGAACGCGATGCATCATTCCCCCTCACTACGTGAACACGACACCCCCTATGTGAACGCATAGACCAATTGCCTGGGGTCCTCGGCTGCTTCCTCTCTTATTCGCGAACGTGTAATACCTCTCGCGTTCGCGATGCACACCTAGTCCACCCTTCGCGAACGCGTTCTTCTCTTCGCGAACGCGAAGAGAAAATATTGCCAGCCTCTCAATTCCTCTTCGCAAATGCGAGGCTCCAATCGCGAACGCGATGAAGAAAAATAGATGGTGCATCAGAAAAATTCCAGCAGAGTTCCAAGTCCAAAATCCAACTCGTTAACCATCCGAAACTCACCCGAGCCTCTCGGGACCTCAACCAAATATACCAACAAGTCCTAAAACATCATACGAACTTAGGCGAACCCTCAAATCACCTCAAACAATGCTAAAACCATGAATTATACCCCAATTCAAGCCTAATAAACTTTGAAATTTCTAATTTCTACAAACGACTCCGGAACTATCAAATCACGTCCGATTTACCTCAAATTTTGTGCACAAGTCCTAAATGACATAACGGAGGTACTCAAATTTTCAGAATCATATTTCGACCCCGTTATCAAAAAGTCAACTCCCGGTCAAACTACCCAAAAAATTCAACTTTCGGCATTTCAAGCCTAATTCTACTACGGACCTCTAAATAATATTTCAGACACGCTTCTAAGCCCAAAATCACTATACGAAGCTATTGGAATCATCAAAATTCAAATCCGAAGTCGTTTACACATAACTCAATATCCGGTCAACTATTTCAACTTAAGGTTCCAAGCTAACTCCCAAATACCTTAAAATCAAAACCAACAATTTACACAAGTCATAATACCTCGTAGGAAATTATTCAAGACTTCAAATAGTTGAAAGGAGTGTAAATGCTCAAAACGACCGGTCGAGTCATTACAATCTCCCCCACTTAAACATACGTGCGTCCTCGAACGTGCCAAGAGTTGTTCTTAACCTTCAAATTTCTATTCCACCTTACCACGCACATACCCGAGGGTGATCTCATGTCACCTTATTCTATATAGGCCTGACCACACAACGTAACTGAAAATCATTAATTTAATATTAGCCCAAAAACCTTGGAGCCAAATTTCTAATATCCAAAATTCTTTTCAAGACCCGAATCTCCAATCTACACACTGTATAAGCCTGAACAAGCTATATCAAGCTATAGCCATAACCCCAGATATGATCACATTTCATACTACACAACTCACATGCTCGCAGCACCATTCCAGATCACAGTAATTACTCCAAATCAACCAAGTACTAGTATAAAACCTCATATCAATCCAAACCTCGTTCCAAAACCTTCATACATTGCCAATGATGAAAGAAACAATCAAAAACTCATAACCACTCATCAGGTCAACTAGCCATGGAGCTCTCTCACCCCAACCAAAACCATAACCCTCTTGAATATACCATAATCAAGCCTGATAGTACCCATTCTAGGTCCAATGACCTTATATTATTAAACACAACTATCCCACAGACACGCCGCATCAATATAACTCCAGCCACCACTGCGCAATCCGTGTATCCAAATATGGGAGATGTCTCAAGGAAGAGAATCGTATTGCAAGTTCAACAAGCAATACCACAGCCGCAATGTTACAACCAATTCCTCAAATTTCGTGAAGCCATAGGAATATGTGCATAATCGTTGTGGAAGGAAATTAATGAATCAGATAAATTATCATAGAAATAAAATTCTCACACGCGGCACGGACAACTCACGTGCCAATAATATGAATCGCCCGGCATGGTCACGGGCCTCCAGTCCCAGCATATCATACATGAGCAATTAAACAAGTATACTTGTATATGATAATGAAATAAGATTCTCATGCTCTTGAACTGGTATAAATAACACTCCATAGTGTAAGCATGTGCAAAGTCTGCTATCACACTTCAAATCGGCAATTTTACGCAGAATTAGTAACTACCCTGTTTATTTAGGGAATCATCGTCTTTGTAACCTTAAGTTTAGCCCAGATAGTTCTCAACAAAGATACAAATATGGAAAACGTTATAACTTTACGCTAAACAGTCGACTCTAGGCATATAATAGCCTAAGCATTCTTCCGAATATGAATACTTGCTCTAATGCCCGCACATGGGCTCCAACCTCGCATATATGCACACTTATAGCGCGTAGACGCAACTAGTGCCTTCAATGAGTTAAAATAAAATACTCACCTCAAACAGGCAGCAACCCGAAATAATATACTTCTGAGAACTCCTAGTCTCCAAATTCATCAAACACATAAATCACCGTAACTGATCCCAACTCCAGCACTAGAATGACTAACACATCTTCCATTCACGATCTTCCCATAAGGAATACTTTCATAATTCTTCCGTGCCACATATCAATAATTTGAATATCAGCAGTCTATCAACTAGGTGAGTACTGCAATACCAATTAACATCCGTAAGTCAAAACACAATGCGTCTTTTGATCGCACCCTTTTCTGGGATTACCGGGCAGTTATAATATTCATCTAATTATCTGAAATTGACCATTCTGTCCAAAATTTGTGATCTTCTTTTCAAGAATGAGCTGCCACCTTGTATATACAAATCTTAATCCCGTGCCACATACCACATCTATCATGTCATCATGTGACAAGCACGACAATCTCATTATCAACTTTGGGTAACCAGCAAATTACATACCTGGTCATTCAGTAACCTTCATCTTGCTTCCTTCCAGGAGGAATTCATAATACACAACACGTTCCCTACACGGGTAGAATATATCCGGTTCAACCCATGGTAGAAATCATTAAAAATACGTTGAAACTATTTACACATAACCAAGCTATCAGAACTAAATTTCTATAACTCCACCAAGCCACACAAGTTGCCAAATCCGAGAGTATTGCCACAAAACACCTGTAAAGCCTCACCTCATCATAAGAACTAAAAGAACCGAGCATACCATTACCATATTGATCCATCATGTTACCCATTTGTCCTATTTTCTCCGAGTTTCTTCTGGATTATCCTCAAGTTGCCATTTCTCCTTGTCAGAACACCACTACTTTACCCAAAGCTCACTACAAGACATCCTAACATAAAACTACATTGCCCTAAGGCCCATAAACCATTATATTCTCCTTAAGCACCTCCATAAATACCACAACTGTAACACTCACTCTGAAAATACCTTATGTGAATCTAAAATTATTCCTCTTTCCTTTCTTATACTGAAATGTAGAATCCATAGTCAAACAGAATTATCGCACATCCCGATACCATCCAATGTAAGTAACTGATTCTAGTGATATACAAATTCAAAAAATTTCAATTTCCATATATACATTTTGAATCGATTAAAACCCTCTCGAGAGTCATCTACTCTGCAGAAATCTAATTTACTCTGCCCCAAACGGGCCAAAAGATATGTGCTCATTTAGCACGATCAACACTCAAAGAAGTAACCCTGCCTTAACACGATCAATCGAATTCATACTTCGTGCGCACTACATCCTTCAAATTAACAACTTAATCATTCCATAATTTTTATATTTTCTTAAAGTTAAATGTAAACCGTATCCAGGAATTTACTTACTCGAGTCATCCTCGATCTTCACCTCTGTAAGTCATAACTAACCCACAAGTATGCCTCAAACCAAAACTAAAATTTAACATATATCCATGAAATTGAATTGTCAATAGCAGACTCCCCTACTTGGCTCAAAGCCATAGAACAAAACATTCCATAATTCACAATACACATACCCTATTACTGTCATAATACCATAGTCAGTTCCACAAAATTCTTCTCAAGCTCATGCAATGCCAACCATAAAAATACCCCAAATCATCCGCTAAGATCGCAATCATTCTCTTGATACTCAGGTCGACTTTCTCAGCCAAATTCAAATTCAAATCTCCACACATACGCCCCACTGGCAGAAAAGAAACCCTTTACTCACATTACAAGGAACACACCTAAGTAGATTACTCTCCAGGAGATAACCCACCTCCCTAGCCTCAATTGGCATCATGTTATGTATTTTCGCAGCCATAATTTCTACGCAATCACTAAATCTTTCCAAGTCCAAACTTATTAATAAGACACGAGAATTTAGTCTGTCCCAAAATTTAACAATGTAAAAGATCCTTCAAAATATTCATACTCGAGACTATACGTCACATCAAAATGAAAATCAAGCACCCAACGGCCTTCCTTTACACATCAAGGAAACACTTCTCGCCATATTCACATCGTCTTAACACATCCTGCAGTTACATCATACTCATCACAAAGCCATTTCACCGCTCATCGAGCCACAAATTCCATTGTAGGGTCATTACCGGACATATGAGTGCAATTATACAGGTTATAATTGAAGCTACCGAGCTCAAGCTACGGTCTAACCATGGCCTCAAGTCCTCCAGACTGGCCCATCACCAAAATACAGAATACTTACCTCGAACCTCGTTCCTAGAATCACAAACCGGCAATGCCCAGCTGATACCGAGCGCTCGTGTGCGCATACGAATACATGGAAGGAATTCAAATAGTTATGTCCCAAGCCGAATCAATCGTGCACGACAAGGAAAGAAAGATGGGAAGTAAATATCCTAAATGCCCTATAGCCTCTCGAAGATAAGTATGGACATCATCATACCGATCCGTAAGACTCTACTAGACATTTGCTCATGACTTGTAGAACCTATGAACCTAGAGCTATGATACTACCTTGTTACGACCTAAAATCCCACTAGTCGTGATGGCACCTAACCCAACCTGTTAGGTAAGCCAATTTCCAACTATCCAATTCCAATGAAATTAATTAAAAGAAAATATCTAAAACCAATACATCTCCCCAAGAACTGGTAGTACAAATCATGAGCTTCTAAGAATAGAGTATACAAAGCGGAAATGAAATAATACATAGTCTGTTTGAATAATACATAAACAGAGCTTTTATAAATCTAAGGCTACCCTGAACAAGAGGCAGCTACAACAGGAATGCAGGTACATCTTCAGATCCCGCAACCATCGAGCATAGCAACAACGACAACCAATATCTGTACGCAATGTGCAGAAGTATAGTATCAGTACAACCGACCCCATGTACTGAGTAAGTAACAAACCTAGCCGTAGGTTGAAAGTAGTGACGAGCTTCTACCAAGGTCAGAGTCCAACTTATATAACCAACAATAGTTCATAACAATATTAAACAAGTAATACCAGAAGTAACTCAAGAATAAAGGCTCAGCTAAATCATGACTTCTAAAAATAGTTCTGCCTTTCAAGTACATCAATGAAAACCCGAATCGTATACCGAAGATTACCAAAAATATGAATAAGTTTGAAAACAGTAATTTTTTCAAAATCTTTTCAATGATAAATAAAATATCTCATTTTCTTTCCCAGATAATCAGTGTAAAACAAATGCATCACTATGCCCATCTGTCAACGTGTGAGAGAAATCTTGAATAATGTGATACCGTACAGCATGAGAAAAACACATCTCTATGCATATATGTCATGTTTGCATGTCAATGCAATGTATCTCAGAGATTGCACTTATGTACTCACACTTTCAGAATACTCAATCTTATTATATCGCATTCTCTCTCACTGTGCTCAGCACACTCAATCACTCAGCGCTATACAATACCTGTTGCGGCGTGCAACCCGATCCCTGTTTATAGTCGACTGCGCTCACTGGGGGTGTACAGACACATGAGGGGCTCCTACAGCCCAAGCGCTATAAGCACAGACAACTCACGTGCTACACGGATAACTTACGTGCCATAATATAAATATTTGGATCTGCACGGTCAACTCACATGCAATAGTAATATAAGGATCTGCACGGCCAACTCACGTATTGCACGGCAAACTCACGTGCAATAATAATATAAGGATCCACACGGCCAACTCACGTGCAATAATAATATCTATATAAAGCCAACATGGCCTGCTGCGGCGTGCAACCCGATCCCAAAAATATCCTCACAATCAGGCCCTTGGCCTTCCTCAGTCGTCAATCTCTCCAGTCTCTCTTTCATGGGCTCACAATGTCATGAGAACAACCCAAAAAACATGATGATATGATGTATCAATAAATAGCAACAGAGACTGGGATATGATATGCATTGAAATGAATATGACTGAGTGTGAAGTTTCATTTTAAAATACATATTTCACAACAATATGACCTCCATAGGTCCCAATAATACTAGCACATAGCCTCAACATAATTTTTAATATGCTTTTCAGCTCAATTTCTTTAACTCATTAAATCGCATGAAAAATGCCAAGATCATTTAACTACAAAATTCCACAGAAATAATTATGCCACAATTTCTATGGTGCACGTCCACACGCCCGTCACCTAGCATGTGCGTCACCTCTCAACAATTTACGAAATACATATATTCAAGGTTCATTCTCTCAACTCCAAGATTAGAAGAGTTATTTACCTCGAACAAGCCAAATCCAATGTCGAGCAAGCTAAGCAATGCTCCAGAAATTCCATTCTGCGCGCATCAACTTCCAAAGGGCTCGAATCTAGTCACAATTAATTTGATTCAGCTAACAAAAATTATAGGAATTAATTTCATATAAAAATACTAATATTTTCAAAAAATTCTAAATTACACCCCAAAAATCACATGTGGGGCCCACGTCTCGGAATCCGATAAAACTCACAAAATCCGAACCCCCATTCAACGAGTCCAACCATACCAAAATTACTCAAATCCGACAACAACTCGGCCTTCAAATCCTCAATTAAAGTCTATGAAGTTTTCTACTATTTTCAACCCAAAACACTAATTTGTTGATAAAAACAATAATAGATTCGTATAATGT
Organism: Nicotiana tomentosiformis; assembly: GCF_000390325.3. NCBI lineage: Eukaryota > Viridiplantae > Streptophyta > Magnoliopsida > Solanales > Solanaceae > Nicotiana > Nicotiana tomentosiformis. Next base: position 97,854,849 of record NC_090822.1, read on the forward strand.
AACCAAAACCGAATTAGAATTACTTACCCCGTTGTTTTCCATGAAAAACTCCCGAAAATCGCCTATTCTGGAGCTCAAATCCGTCAAAAACTAAAAATGGGACGAAGTCCCATTTTCAGAACTTAAACTCACTGCCCAGGCTTTTCTTCTTCGCGAACGCGGTCAGTGCCTCACATTCGCGAAGCAGAAAATAGCTCCCGTCCAAATTCCTCCTTCGTGAACGCGACATCACCCTCGCGTTCGCGAAGCACAAAATGCATGTGCCTCAATGCCTTCTACGCGGACGTGTTCAACCCATCGCGAACGCGATGCTTTTTTCCCCCTCACTACGTGAACGTGACACCCCCTACGCGAACGCGTAGACCAATTTCCTGGGGTCCTCAGCTGCTTCCTCTCTTCTTCGCGAACGCGTAACACCTCTCGCGTTCGCGATGCACACCCAGTCCACCCTTCGCGAACGCGTTCTTCTCTTCGCGAACGCGAAGAGCAAATATTTCCAGCCTCTCAATTCCTCTTCGCGAACGCGAGGCTCCACTCGCGAACGCAATGAAAGAAACCAAATGGTGCATCAGAAAAATTCCAGCAGAGTTCCAAGTCCAAAATCCAACTCGTTAACATCCGAAACTCACCCGAGCCCCTCGGGACCTCAACCAAATATACCAACAAGTGCTAAAACATCATATGAACTTAGTCGAACCCTCAAATCACCTCAAACAACGCTAAAACCATGAATTACACCCAAATTCAAGCCTAATGAACTTTGAAATTTCTAATTTCTACAAACGACTCCGGAACCTATCAAATCACGTCCGATTTACCTCAAATTTTGCGCACTAGTCCTAAATGACATAATGAACAAATTTTCAGAATCGAATTTCGACCCCGTTATCAAAAAGTCAACCCCCCGGTCAAACTTCCCAAAAAATTCAACTTTCGGCATTTCAAGCCTAATTCCATCACGGACCTCCAAATAATATTTCGGACACGCTTCTAAGCCCAAAATTACTATACAGAGCTATTGGAATCATCAAAATTTAAATCCGAAGTCATTTACACATAAGTCAATATCCGATCAACTATTTCAACTTAAGCTTCCAAGCTAACTCCCAATTACCTTAAAATCAAAACCAACAATTTACACAAGTCATAATACCTCGTAGGAAATTATTCAAGACTTCAAATAGTTGAAAGGAGTATAAATGCTCAAAACGACCGGTCGGGTCGTTACAAAAATAAAATTAAATATATTAAAAGATCATGAAACTTCTTTCACAAAATTCATATAATATTGAGATACTAAAAAATTCGTGCATGACTTTGATCTAGTGGTGAGAACGCAATGCATGATGTGTGGGTTAGAGGCACGTCATATAGTATTGAACTCTCCCCTAAAGTAAATATAGTAAACGGGTGACCCCATTATCCATCGTGTTTTGAACCTTGCAATACTTGTCTCGAGGAATTCTTAGTAAAAAAATGGGACATAAAAGAATTTTCTTTATGATATGTGGATTAATCACATGTGACAAAAAGGAATAGTTAATTTAGAAATATGAGTTGAAATTTAAAAGTAAAATTGTGAGAAACATGAAAAAGACTATACATAAAGGAAGAAAAATAGAATTGATAAGAAGATAAATATATTATTTAATTTAATAAGAGAAAAAATTTGTCCTATTAACTAAATCCCACCTTTACAAATTTTTGAAAAATATTAAAATTTTAAAATATTTTATTAATAACTAGTGAGCTTCCCGCAGCTGTGATCTTGCAAAATATCTCATTATATTTATAAAATATTGCGTATAGGGTAAAATATGTTCATATTAAATTCTCCCATAATAATGCGACACATTGAGCCAAAGACAGATGGAAAGCTAGGCAAAGGGCAATGAGGTCCGAAGGCAGCAATCTCGTTTGTTCCCAAAGGAAATATTGCTCATAAAAATAAAATAAATGTCTGTCACCCAATAACATTTAGTAGAGAATATTCTACGGCATTAATTATATAGTCCATTGCAGAGAATGTAGCATTCATAGCCTGTCGTTATACCCTATTCAATGGCCCCCATAATTGATATTTAAGAGAGGCTTGATCCTAGGACCTTGCTCCCTAGGAACAATTATAAATAGCGACTTCAACAGTCATTGTAGGGGGAGGATTCTGGAAAAAGCTTATGTTATACATTGTTCAAAACTCAATAATATTTTATCTTCTTTCTTACCAATATTGTCACGACTAAAAACCCATAATAGGTCGCGATAATACCTAACACCGACTTTAGGCAAGCCCACGAGTGGAATTACAATTATTTACCCATTTTTAACATTTAAAAATAAGTTTTCCTTTAGAAAGAACAAGATAAGTAGGATTTCATGCAACTGTACATGCTGTTTTCTTAAAACAATACCAGTATAATAAGTACATTCATTGTAGTGATAGAAATGATAAGTACAACAGTACATAAATATTAAGAAACCCAAAATCCGACGCCACAAGTACATGAGCAATCTAGAGAATATACCAAACTAATACAACTATTGTTTGAAAGTGATAGACAAAAATAATAAACAAGGTAGAGGGAGACTCTGGTGCTGCAGATCGTAGAAAAGGCAAGAAGCTCGCCACTAAGTCTCTGTAGATGATCGGCTACACGCCTGCGTGACCACTGGTTGTACCTGTCTCAAGTACCTGCACATTCAGTGCAGAAGTATAGCGTGAGTACGAAAAACAACGCATACCCAGTAAGTATCTAGTCTAACCTCAAAAAAGTAGTGACGAGGGGTCGACTTGACACTTACTAGAGGTCAAATAATAATATAAATACATAAAGTAGATATGGTGAGTGTACAACAAGTAGTAACGAAGCAAATAAAATTAACTACAGTAAATTCACACATGAGTCTATTTCAAATCACTAAACATGCCATAACCGACTGTGGAGGTGCTGACTCAATTATTACCAAATCAAATCCAGTTCCGATTATTAAGCACGAAGTTATCGAGGCGAACGACCCGATCCTATAGGAACAGTGGTACTTAGCATGGTCGAGGCGAACGTCCCGATCCCATAAGAGTAGTGTTACCAACCTGCCGAGGTGAAAGGTCTAATCTCATAAGAGTGTTGTTACTATACTTCCGAGGCGATCGGCCCGATCCTATAAGAGTAGTGTTACCATACTGTCGAGGCCAACGACCCGATCCCATAAGAGTAATTTATGTCACAGCCGAGGTGAAGGCCCGATCCCATAAGAGTAGAGGAATTTACCTCGCTCGTGGAAGCACGTACGAGACGAGAAGAGACAGATCTATAGTTAATCAAAATATTTCCCAACTTTACCAAAGTAGAGGCTATGCCGATATCTTTATTAAAGACTTCGATCTCAGTCAAAATCAAGAAACTTCATACACAGGATAGACAAAAATAGCACAATTAAAGGCATGTTGTGCATCTGAGTCTACCTGGACATATCATGAATATACCAACGTACGGACTCTCATCACCTCATGCATACGTAGCTCCCCACAACAAGTAGCACACAATAAATAATACACCTAAGGGGATAAATTCTCTCTTACAAGGTTAGGCAAGAGACTTACCTGGGTTCCAAGTCCTTAATCCGGCTCTTCAACCTCACTAGAACTCTTTAAACAACGACGAGGACTCCGAAACTAACCAAAAGTAGTTTAAACTAATAAATATTCGCTCAAAAGTTTATAATTTAGTTATTAGAGTAATTATCCAACCCAATTTGGAAGATTCCTAAAATTCACCCTCGGACCCACATGCCCGGATTCCGGAAATTTTCGAATATAAATGTTACTCATGACCTCACGAACTCAAATATATAATTTATTCTAATTTCCACCACCAAATCCATGATCAAATCCCAATTTTATTTAAACCCTAGGTTCCTCACTAAATCTCACAAGTTTCACTAATTTTCCATGTTTAATCTACCTATAATCCTCGTACTTAACATAAAAATGGGTGGGGTTTACTTACCTTGTGATGTTGATGAGAATCCCCCACAAAATGCTCTCAAAATCACCCAAGACCAAGTGTACAATGAGGGGAAAAAGGCTAAGTCCCATAATAAAAGCCTTTGCACCAGTCGCAAATGCGAAGCCTAACCAACTCTGCCAAGGTTGCAATTGCGACCCAAAAGTTCGCAAATGCAAAGTTGGGCAGCTCGCAAAAGCGACGAAAAGGATCGCAAATGCGAAACATGCCACGCCCAGGTGTCATCGCAAATGCGAACCCAACAGTGCCTCCCCAACCTTGCAAATGTGAGGTTTGCTAATGCAAACAAAACTTCGCATTTGCGAGACCTAAAGCACCATACCAAAAAACTAGAAAAACTGAAGTTCTTCCAACACTCTGAATGCGTTCGAAACTCACACGATCCCCCGGGGCTCCACGCCAAACATCCACACAAGTCTAAATATATCATACGAACTCGCTCGCGCGATCGAAACACCAAAATAATATCTAAAATCACGAATCAGACGCCAAAACACATGAATTCAAGCATGAAACTCAAGAACTTCTAAAATCACTTATGCGCATCTGATTCCTATCAAATTAACTCGGAACGACACTAAATTTCATGTACAAGTCATAAATGACATAACATACCTATTTTAACTTTCGGAATCAAAATCCAATCCCGATATCAATAAAGTCAACTCCCGGTTAAACTTCTCAACCTTCCAAACCTTCAACTTTCTAACTTTCGCTAATTCAAGCCGAAATGACCTACGGACCTCCGAATCAACATCCGGACATGTTCTCAAGTTCAAAATCATCATACAAATCTGTTGGAACCTTCAAATCCCGATTCCGAGGTTGTTTACTCAAAATATTGAGTCAAGTCAAACTTGGCCACCTTAGGCCATTATTAAGGAACTAAGTGTTCCGATTTCAACCCGAACCCTTCCAAACCTAAACCAACCATCCCTGCAAGTTATAAAATAGTAAAAGTACATACTTAGAGTCTTAATTATGGGAACGAGTATCTAAAAAGTAAAACGACCAGTCATGTCGTTATAAATATTGTTATTGTTGCCTCCGGAAGCTCTACTCCCGGAATTAGGATTTCTAGTGTCTTATATCGATTTCAACACTAAGTCTTACATTATTGTCTAATTTATTTATCATTTTTTGGGATCAAATCGATTCACTTGTCTATAAATCACGTATAAATTCAACTGTACTGTTTTACGAGTAAACAGTTTGGCGCCCATCGTGGAGCTTAGACAATTGTGTAATTGAGTTGATCCTCGCATCTATTGCTAACCTGTTTGGTTCTTTGTTATTAGCAAAAATCATGAAAAAATGATAGATAATATTGCGCAACACGTTGAGTCCAAAGGAAACCAGCCTCGGCACGAAGAATCCATCAGTGATACCCGCAATGAGGGCGATGAGACCATGCCGGTCCATGGCGGGCAATATCTACATCATGTTCGAGAGACAACTCCTAATGATGCTGAAGAAGAGCACGTCGCTGAACAGTAAGGATCCCGAGAAAGCAGCAAAAAGCTATTATGGGTCATAGTGGTGGAGGCAAAACTTTTACCAAGAGAATTCAAAAAAATTTAAAAAGTAAACAAGCGAAAAAGTCAAAGGGATCAATATCTAAATTATATATACATAAAAACATTTGACTTTATATACAGTTATACTGTCACGAACCAAATCCCCACCTAGTCGCGATGACACCTAACTCAACCGGCTAGGTGAGCCAAACAACATAAGTTACTGCTATACTGAGAAATCATCAATATATTAATAAAATTGCAACATAATTTAATACAACTACTACCTCACGGATTGGTTATGATTTTGATTTACAAAACTGGTAACACAAATAAATACAATATATGTTTGAAGATTACATAAATAGAAATGAAATTTTATAGTATTGTTTTTGCTCTAATTGGAAACTCTATTACTTAAAGTTTTAAATGGTCATTTAACTATTCAATATTATCTAATAAAGTTATATTTTTCACGTCTATAATAAAAAAATTATTTAATTATATTTATAGCACTCTATAATAAAAAAATTATTTAATTATATTTATACCACTCAGTCCATGAGTTAACCATATTAGAGTAGTTGAGTGACGCTAACTTATGAGTCCAAGTTGATGAGCTTTGTTTTTCGTACACAAACTAGAAATTCTGAAATTGGTATCTTCTCCCTCTGTGTAGGAACGTCTAGCTCATTCTTCCTTGATAATTTTCTTCCACAATTCTCCTTTATCCGCCATAAATTCGGAGAATCTAAAATTTGGATAAAACATATTTTCAGGAACTACCTCCCTAAATCTTAACCCACTAGCTGGCTAAATTCCTTCCACATAAAATTTGAGCCATTTATACCATTAAAAGATAGGCCATTTGAGGAGTAAATTGTTTCACTACAAGCTGAGCATGCCAACACATATAATATGCTACCGAGCAACTTGCCTAGCAAGAATCCATCTATAAACATCCCAACATTAATTCCCTTTACCCACCAAACAGAAAAGGCAACAAATGTTCCATAAGCACACAAACTTCCCATGAAATTATAGGCGATCAAATGTGGTACTCGATGGACTAACCAGCAGAGTTAGAGCTAAGATTTTGAGTTTATAAGTTTTGAATTTTTAAAAAAGTAGCTTACTAAATTCTGAATAAATTATTTATACATTAAATAAATTTTCAATACAAAGACAAAGCTAATAAAATGTAACCCCGCCCTGCCAACCATGCTAGCTCTAAAGGTTAAGACAATGCTTTGAGAATCACGCATTAGAATTTAGGTCCTTGTCTCTTTGGTTGACTACCATGCATCAAGCGTCAAATCAATAAATTTAAAAATCTCTTTCTAACCATATTTTGGTTCCGGACTCTTGCCTTGGATTGGACATGTGCGCATCAGTGCATTTAATTAAAGTGTTTCTCAAAGTAAGTAATTTTTAGAAACTTGAAAAAATTGAGTCTTTAAGTAGTACGTCAATGCAATAAGTTAAAGATGGTCTAAAAGCAATCCTATTAGCTCGGAAGCTGTCTAAATTGGGCCATTGGCAACAAAACATAATACTATCTGGGTCAAAATTGAAAGGATAAAGTCCACTTTATCTTCATCCTGTTTCCTGGTCCAATGTTGCGTTAGGCCCACCACCCGGCCCTGAAAGAATATTAAAGTAAATCAGTAAAAATAGCACGAGCTAGCCAGTTTTCGGATTGGTCATTCAAAAATAGTCAGCGTTTGCAAAGTCAATGAAAAATAGCCATTATTTTGCTGCAATACGGAAAGTTCCAACATAATATACTGGAGATCGATGCACATGTGTATGAACTTCCAGCATATTATGCTGGAACTCCAACACGCGGAAAAGTTCAGCATAATATACCGGAGATTGGAGCACATGTGTATGAACTTACAGCATAATATGTTGGACCGGTATATTATAATAGAATTCCAATATATTATGCTGGAGTATTTTCTGGATTTTGAACAGTGTTTTCGTTCATATTTATTTTTATATGAAAAGTGACTAAATTTCGATTACTTTTGAAACTGTAACTATTTTTGAATGATAACTTGTAAATCTGTTATATTTGAATAAATCATCATAGCATTTTGGTATTAACAAACTAAATTGATTTTAGAATAATATGCTCCACGGCGTAAATGCTTGCTAGATTAAGGAGAAAGAAGCACAATCCAAGGAGGCCGTCCCAGTCCAGTTGGGAAACATGCAATTGCTTGTATCTGTGAGATTTTTTCACTTTTTTACTTTTAGAGAGTTCATTATACTAAAATTAACGATCTTTTAATTTTTTGTATGGTTTGAGACCCCCTAAAAACATTTTAAGTGCATTTACACTTATAAAGTTCCCTTTTTTTATTTTTAAAACAGAGTGTAGGGATTTCGAGTAAAAGGAAATTGTTTTCCTTTTTAAGGTTTTCCAATTGAATTAGTTCATTAGCCTGTCCACCGAAGTTCGTTAGTGGGTGGGGTTGGGTTAGAATTTTTCTAATTCATTTAAAACTGGAAGAAAAATAAAATCCCAAATAGCCATATTTTAGTCTCTGTAATTAAAGTATAGCCAATGTCCCAGAGATTTAAACTCCACAAGTCAAACTCCAAAACATTGAAACTCCACGATAATATTTTGGAGTTTCACTTACGAAATTTGAAACTTTAGGACGGTGGCTATTTTTCATAAATAAGGTCGAAAAGTAGCCAGTAAAAGCTATTTCTAGTTTACAATTGGGACATATCAGCCCAGGCCAATCTAGATTGAAATAAGGATAAAAGGGTAAGACTTTACGAGGGCATTTGCATCTATACCCAGTTTTGGGGTCACCATGTACTCACTTTGCACAAAAAATTACAAGTCTATCCACTTTTCGGATAATTTCAGACATATGAGCCTGAAATAACAAAAATTTATGTATAAAATTTGAACTTCAGAATTTTTTGCCTGAAGTGCAAAACTTCAAATATTTTCGCCTTAAGTTTGGGCCGACTTGAAAAGGCAATCAAGCAAATTTCAGTTTTAGTGTAAACTTCAGACAAAGTCAGCTTGTTATATTTGAACTTCAGATAAGTTTTTCTAAAGTCTGACCAGATAGTTGCAAACTTCAGACAAAATTTAACCTGGTAATGTCTGTAGTTTGGCCTACAGTCCCAAACTTTAGACTTGTATCTTTAAAGACGTTCAATTATTGAGTCCTAGATGCTTCTTCGAGCTTCACGCTCCCACACAATGTTGAATCACATTTCCTACAAGGAAAGCAGGTCCAAGAATTTCAGTCAATATTTTGAATTAGAGTAGCAAAATCTTCGAAAATTTGAACTCGAGACACAAACAGTTTTAATGGAGTTTCCTTCTTTGTACTTCTAGTTCAAATCTTCAAATTAATATTGGTATACGTTCACTCAACTCCATATTTAAATACCTAGATGATTTCAAGATTAGATCTTCAATATCTCAATTACTGATTTGAGTTTTCAAGTTCCTTTAAAGGCGACTTTAACTCAAAACTCATACTCTAGTGCTAAATCATTGTGTACTTCATATCCAATCAATAATACTTACACATAGTATCATGTGTTTGAGAGAGCAAAGAAGAAGAGGAGGAAAAGAAAAGGATGAAAAAAGGAGCGCATAGGACGCATGAGGAATAAGAGGAAGCAATGACCGGTCTGAAGTTGTCAAAATTAGGGTATAGGTGAAATAATTTTAAAAATATGCGTATAGGTTAAATGGAGGCGACCAAATAAGGCAGTCCGTATAATTTTTAAGACTTTATGCCAGAGGATAGAGTTGTTGATCCTTTCAAAAATGTAATTATCCTTACTATTCAAGACTTAATTTAGAACTTTTATAGTGGACTAAAACAAAGAACAAACTCATATAAAAAATTTTGAAAAATAATTAGCTGTGAAATATCACGTATCTACTAGTCTAGCTTAGGTTTTAGTTGTAGTGAGAAGTCGAACTTTGAAAGAAACAATTGGACTCCTTCGTCTTTCGGGTACCCAAAACTTGAGTCGGTAACCAAAATGTTGTCTTTTTGGACTCAAATCATAAAAATAAGTGAAAAAAATAAATGAGTACCATTTTATATATAACGCGGTTATTCATCGCGCTATAACTTAATGGCATGTTTGTCCGTTAAGGTATAATACGATGAATACATCCGCTATATATAAACTTCACTACCCCACCAATAATTCATCTGAACTTTACTAACCTACCAATAATTGAGGGTATAGCACATTCATAATAGGCGCTACATATATAGCGCCTATTATGCATGCGCTATACCTTCAATTATTGTTCCCCCGGACTGGTTTTTTTACTTATTTAAGGAGTTTCAGCATTTGGTAAAAATTCATTCAGGATCCTTCAAGTCTTTCGAAATATTTGGTCGTTAACTTATTTTGCATTTTGTCATAATGTCCGAAGAGCAAAAAATTAGGGTTTCATTATATTGGGTGAGGGGGTGAGGTTGTGGTGGAGAATAATACAGTACGCTATAGTTGTTCTCCACAATATCATGTTAAGTTTTCACTTACAATGGAGTACGATAGATTAGTATCGTTGTTATGTAAAAAAAATGGGTGTGAGAAAACGTTCGATTAATATTAAAGTAATCGAAAGATATCTGTAAGACCATGAAACTCTGACAGATTTTTTGAGGACTCCGGAAGAATATCGGGAACTTCTTGTGATAAAAATGTTAAAAATGTACGTCAAGGCTAAAGACATTCGCAATATTGAGGTTCCGCAAAATCGGGATAACTCTCAATCATCAGGTGATTTTTGTGGAGTAGTTTTATTCGAACAAGTTACATTTGAAAGAGTTTGGCCAGATCTAAATTTATCTCCACGGGTGAATGAGGAGCGAGGACATAATTTCTCCCCAAGTTTACATAATCCACAAGCCAAGTGGTAAATATAAATTTTCCTTTGTATTACGATATTTGTTTTATATATTGTATTTGTGTTAACACTTATATATTCCAAAGGGGGTACCGGCCATATATGAATTTTACAAGTTATGAACTAACGAACAGTTGGAATATGCCTAGTTTTGGTGTGTTGGTGGTTGTCATGTCGACCTGAAAAAGTCGTCGACCTGAAAAAGCTGCCACCTGAAAAAGCTACCAACTTGAAAAAGTTGTCGATTTGAAAAGCTGCACCCACTTGTACCTTAAAGAATCATTATCACGCAAAACAAAGCGCATCACCAATATGGGTTATGTGTATTGTCATGTCGTCCTGAAAAAGTTATTCATATGAAAAGCTACACCCACTTGTACCCTAAAGAATCATTATCACCCGATAAATAGTGTTTCACCAATATGCGTTATGTAACCTAAAATCACTCTTAGCTGCCTATAAAAAATCTCACACATTTTAGTTATTATTTGCGTTGTAACAAAACGAATAGAACAACTTTTCATTAATTTTTTTATTTTCGAGCATTACGACATGTATGGACGCAATGACGTACTAAGGTATTACTGTAGCAAACATGCGATTTTAAAGCCATGTTGGTCAAATTGCAATTTGGGGCTCCTAGGTTGGATGTGTAAACAAGTTGTAAGTTATTATTTTTGGAAATATATTTGTTAATACTTTTTATATAATATGCTAATTAATAGTCTTGTGTTATCATCCCATTGGTAGGACGAAAATCAATGTGGTTTTGAAGAATTGTATGATGAACCCATTAACCAGGAATATTATAAACCATGTTTGCTAAACATTTGAAATCTGACCGGTGAATACGAACTCCAGATCTTGTAACTACAAGAATAACTTGCAGCAATGAAGGAGAAACTAAAAGAGGCAGAAGAAGAAAAAAATTAGTTGGAAGAGAAATTTAAGTGGTTGGAGCATAGAATAATGGGCGATGGTGACTAAACAAACACATAGATGCGTTTATTGTAGTATTTTATTTTTATATTGTACGTGTCATGTATTATCTTTAATTGGTAACGAATTTAAATTTATGTTAAGTTGTCTTCTTTTTTTGTGTGTGTTCTATTATTAACCTAATAAATAACCTGAAAAATAAAAAACACATGCGCAAATTATGTAAAACATAAATAATTCTGCAATTATATATTTAATGTCATATATATAACTAAGAATACATATCAATGAGTCCCACAGCCTGTATGCTTTAAAGCATTGGCTGGCCTAAGACGCATCACATCCCGCCCGGATACGCTATCGGGATCATCTTCATTACGTCGCCTCTTTATCGGAGGATGCGCTGCATCATGATCGCCAGTAAGGCTGGCAGGCTTGGTAGAAGCGGTTGTTGGGCCAGCAGTAATCTACATAATATTAAGATATTTTAGTATATGAAATATAAAATACTAACGTTCGTGTTAGCAAATACATTTAATGGTCATACCATGGTCTCAACGGGCTCCTAAATAAGATCATCCGTCTCCGACAAGTCAGTATCGCACAATGTGGTCTCCGTGACGGGCGATGATAAAATCTTTAAAAAACTATTAACACTTTAGATATTACTGACTAATCTATAAGTTAAAAACACATTGAATAATAGTAATACATACAAACCTATGCCAGAGTAGCGACACAATGCTCTGTCGGAACATCGAGGTGCACTGGAATAGATGAAGTATATGAAAGATCCTCAGCACCCCTCGATGATGAGCTATAACTCAGTCGTCAACCACTATGCACCTCTCGTATCGGACGATCAGCATCAACCGTAAATGGCTCTAGACAATCAAGAAAATATTGATCCCACTCTTGTTGCGTAATGGCCGTGCCCGCGATCAACAACGGTGCTGACAGGGTCACCTGCGAAGTCCCTGGTGATAGCTGAAGGCTGAATGACGGCATATCATGAGGAGCATCGTGTGGCTCACCCGACTGATCATCTTTAATATCCTCCACGGGTGCCTCAACACAACCATGCTAGGGACCCCGTCCTCACCGACCACCATGACCACGTGGGCCACCCCTTCCTCGCTGGCTACGCCTGCCACATCTCCCATATTCAAGCTACACTGGTGTCCCATGATGGTACTCCTCGGGCGGCACATAAGCAGCCTCATATCCTAAGAGCCCATCCTCTCAGGCACATCTCAATGTGTCAGCAGCAAGATCAGTAACCCGACGGCCAAACACGTGCAAAGGTGTCGATCCCTCGCCTATATGTTGTAGCATCTCCAATCCCAACTGGTAGAACTGGTGTAAGCCAATAGCCTGCATAACTTATAAAATATTAATTACGGAAGGATAATGTAACGTTATAAGTAAGTATAACAAATAACATACCAATGCCTCATACCTCCCGGCATATAGAATGTACCGACCGCCAACGCGATGAACAGGATTCCCGACGAGAAGTCGAGTAACGCTATGATACCAACCATGTACTCATGCTCGCCCTCCATACAGTCAGGTGGATGGTATGGCGGAATCAGGCCGTACCTCAGGTCCTAAACCTCAATATAGGCCTCTAGCCAGTCCAAGTATGTCTGGTCAACCTTGCAATGATCATCTCGCTAGTAATGTGTCCTGTGCCTAGTGGGAGAATAGGTACAAGCTGTAGGCGACCAAACTGGCAAGGGACTCGCTCGGTGTCATGATGCTCGATTATATCGAGACATAGCAGTGGGACGGAAGAGCTCCACGTAGCTCGACCGCGGGAGCAATAGTCTGGCAATACAGCTATGAGCATGTCATTGTATGGCCTGCATACGAACTATTTATTAAACACAATAATTGTGAGTAAACGCAACACATATCAAGCCAGGCCAAGTAAACTTAAGTATATATGTACCTGCGTGCCTTCAAGTAAATCTAACAAATCCCTGTAATAAGGGAGATGATGTCGAGCCTCGACCTCGCTGGCCTAGCCTTGCCTATCAACCCACCTCCAAGATAAAGAGAGAAACGGTGGAGGTGGTGCATCCGGAGCTATCGGTGGCTGGAACTGCAGGAACCGCTCCCAGGCCCAAACCTAATAAAGATCATGGACGTAAAATTTAAGGCATTTTTTACTATGTATGTTATAATCATGAAAAGAATTGACTATGTTTTCACCTGCAACAGCGGTAAAAATTCGGCAACGTCTCTCTAGGTGCCCATGCACACCCGACACATCTGCCTATATAGGTAACCTAGAATATCTGCACCCCAAATGTAACTAGATTAATCATCTAGACGCTCCAGATGATGTAGAAATCGCAACCTGACTAGGTTTTCCGAAATGTTCTGCCCGTGGCCAAACCTACACCACTATATAGTAGCGAGGAGTGGTCGATGCAGTTTTACCCGATAAGGTCGGGATCGATTTCCACAGGGAGTTAATTTGGTTTGGATTCGGGTATATAACTAATCTAGGCGTGCGTGTTGTTTCTAATTGCACTTCCAAATATTTTTGTGATTGATTCTATTATAATTTTATACTATTGTATGCCAAGTGTAAGCTAAGTACACTATTTTTGGTGAAAGATTTCAAGTGTTAAAAGGCACTAGGGTAGTGACTTCCGCCTAGGGGAGTATCTAATGGATATCAAAAATCTAGGACAAGCTTGTTACGATTGGGGTCGTAATATAACCATCACACATAAGTTCTCACTCTATACCTCTCGGTAGTTTGAGTGACTTTGCCCGATTTGGCTTTCTCAAGCCCAAATAGGTGTTCATACAATCCAAATGAAATTGTCTCAAATCGGGTATTACTATCTCTAGGTTTAACCCTTTAATCGGGGCTATTAATCTCTTGAGTTCACCCCAATTTCTTGTTAGCCTAATTTTCCTAGACTTAGTCTCCCTTTCTCAAGAAGAGCCTAAGTCATAAAGGCATGAATCAATGTTTGCAACTACTAACTCTACAATTTTAACATGAATTAGGCTAAATATCACTAACCCATAAATAATTAAGCCCTAAAATTCAAGACCCAGTCGTTCACGTGCTCTGCTCAACAAAACTTAACCTAAAAGTGTCAAAAAGATCTATTTATACACAACTGAAATTTTCGAACAAAAATGCCCCTGCGGAGGATTTGCGGACGCGTAATTCTGATCGCGTCCGCGCTTGAGCTTTCACGGCCGCATAATAATAAGTGTGGTCCACGTTTCTTCAATACTATGCTAAGATTGGGCTTAGTTTCACAGACCGCATAATTTCAACCTCGTTCGCGTGAGCTTCCATCGCGGCCGCATAATTTGGACGCAGACCGCGTTCTTCAGTTAAGCCTGACTTGCAGGGTCTCTGCACCTCAAGATGCGCTCTTAGTGGAATTCCCTTCACATTTGCGTAAGATCAGTTCATGGCCGCGTAATTTGGACGCGAGCCGCGTTCTTCATTTGAGCCCAAATTATAGAGTCTTTGAACCTCGAACCACGCTCTCAGCGAAAATCTCCTCGCGACCGCGCTAAAGATTTCACGGTCGCGCTTTTCCAACACGATCATCGGTTATTTTAGTACTCAAAGCAACTTCTCTGAATCTACTCTCGCGGACCGCATAATAGTGGCAGCCTCAGCGGTGGTCGTTACGCGGCCGCGCTTTTATGCCGCTCTCAGCGCTCCAGTCTCAGCCTTGGATTAGTGCAAGTTTGACTCCTTCATGACACTACTAGAAATTCGGCAAAAACCGACCAAGGTCGACCGACCAACTTTGGTCGGTCAAAAAACCGATCAAAGTTGGTCGGTTTTTCAAAATACTTTTTAAAAAATTTGTTTTTTACCAAACCGACCAACTTTGGTCGGTTTTCTTTGGCGCAAAAATGCGAAAAATTATTTTTGAGTCCCGCAAAATTTATGTTTCAAGAAACCGACCAACTTTGGTAGGTTTTTCAATTAAAATAAATAAAAATTAATATTAAAAATACCGATCAAAATTGGTCGGTTAATTCGGCCGGTCATTTTAAAAAACCCGACCAACTTTGATCGGTAATTTTACTTTTTAATAAAACCGACCAACTTTGGTCGGTTATTTTCATGCGAAAATACAATTAAAGAGTATAAATCAAATAAAAGACAGTCTTAAAACAAAATGTACCAATGGTCTAGTGGTAGAATAGTATCCCGCCACAGTACAGACCCCGATTTGATTTTCAAATAGTGAATCTTTTTATTACACAAGGTTTTTTTTTGCAATATTTTTTTTTGAATTTAATTGACCGACCAAAGTTGGTCGGTAATTTCCGACCAACTTTGGTCGGTATGCCTTTCCGACCATAAAAATACCGTCCACACATAAATGGTCGCATTTTGGTCCATTTTTTGCCATTACCGACCAACGTTGGTCGGTTTTTTTGGTCAGTTTTTACCAGATTTTTAGTAGTGTGAGTTGATTATGGCTTCTTTGCCTAATTTTGACCATACCCTGCAAGCAAGTACATTAAGTTAGTTTTCGGGAATATCTTTACACATTTTTGACCCAAAACCTAAGCAAAAGAGAGCAAATAATAGGCTAAAACCCCTAGTTATCATGTTTGGGAACAATATACCACCAAACATCAGCAGCAGCAACAGTCTCGTGCGCCGGTTGATATCCTCTAGCGGTAAATCATCAATAATCTCCGCGTCCATCGCTACCAGATGATGTCGAACGGGCGTCAGCTGCAATCGACTGGCACCGTTCGATGCAGTCAGCTCCGCTGGCTAGAAACCGGTGAGCCGCTGCAACATATGAAGGTAATCCACACTCGTATAGTTTGTAAGAGCACGCAGGTAAGCTACAGGTATACCATCAACAGGTACCCCAAAATGAACCTCTACGTCCTCAAGCGTGATGGTAGCCTTGCCGATGGGTAGATGAAACCTATAGTTGCCTTGTAGCAACAATAGCTCTCGAGATGCAAGTCCGGGATACACAGGGGGAACCTCCATGACGATGTGTGCAAATTGAACAATATTAATTAAAGTATTTTTTATTTAATTGTTTAACATCTTTAAATATATTACAATATCTTTTATATTAATAATTAATCAATTTTTTTTCTATATTATTATTTAGGTTGATACATTTTCTATATTATTATTTTATATATTATATTTTTATATTATTTATATGTTAGTTTATTATTTTATATATTTGTTTCTTACTCAGCTATGTTTTGGGTATAATATAATTAAATAATTAATTTTTATAACTATACATGATATAATTAATAAGTATTCATAAACAAATACTTAGTTTGACAAATTTTCTATATTGTTATTTTTTATGTTATTTTCTTACATTTGTTGACTAAATTTCGAGAGGGTTTGTGTTTGAACTATCATTTTTTTCAGATATTTTTGGGATTAACAGAGAATTAAATGATTAATTTCAATAATTAAAAAGATAATTAAGTAATTATTCATATAACAAATACTTATATTGATATATTTTCTATGTTAATATTTTATATGTTAGTTTCTAACATTTTTCTACTAAAATTCTACATGATTTTGTTTGAAATGTCATATTTTTAAAGTTATTTTTGAATTATAATAGAATTCTATATTAAAATTTCATAAGTACTCAAGATATATTCAATAACTAATCATATAAAAGTTACTACAAACTTAATAGTAAATAATATTAAATTTACTTCATTCGTAACGATTTGTTTGTTAAATATAATATTTTACCCAAATTTTTCGGGAACTGATTGTTTTATGATTCCTATATAATATTTGATAATTATCTACTAATACAATAAATCCTCAATTGAGTACTCTATCCGAGTTTCTTAAGGAGGGCACGTAGTTTTTATTCTACACAACGAAATCTTAAAGAGCACTAAAGTAACACTACTCTAAATGGCCATAAACAAAGTCAACTACCATAAGCTAAACTTTATTATCAGTTTTACTATGCTAAAGGGCACTATATAATAACTAAGGGCACAACATAACACTAAAGGGTACTAAACAACAATAAAGTCACATATTATTATACGTACAACAATAAAATCACATATAACAATAATTATTCACAAAATAACATTATATCTTTTTTACTAATTCTTTAGCACATAAATAAGCAAATCCGGACAAGAAACAAAAAAATAATTAAATCACAAAACGATCACAAAAAAACATAGACCACAGTAAAAAAATAACTAATAAGCATTTTATATACATGAGTTTTACCAAAAAGTAAGTCGGAATACCTCGGTTTAAAAAATTTTGAAATGTGAAAAATTGATGATTTGGGACCGAACAAGCAATAGACGAGATCCACTATACGACAACGCCTTGGATCCGGTGTTAGCTTGATATACTATGAAGAAAACATAATTTTGGGGGGACGGGTGGGCTCTAATGGAGGTTTTTGGTTAAAAAATGGGGGGAGGGGGAGGGGGGTTTGTTTTTCTGCTTCTGTTTGGTCGGGGAAGGAGACAGGCTTGTTCTTTTATATAGGTAGCGCCTCCTGCATATGCGCTATAACCCCCGCCAATTTAAAGTTCAAATTTAGCGGATGCATTTACCGCGCTATACTTAACGGACAAACGTACAGTTAAAATATAGCGTGGTAAGTAACTGCGTTATATATAAAATGATACTCATATATTTTTTTATCTATTTTTGTGCTTTAAGTCAAAAAAAAAATATTTTGGTTATAGCCTCCCCAAAACTTTGAAAGATAGGGGAAAAGAACAAAACAAAAGAAGGGACCAAGAGTGGTTCGGCTCATTTCTGTGTAAAGGGTACACACAGTATTGCTACGGCAGCTTTAGGAGAGCCAACTATTTGGGTTCTGTGTTTGACAAGACAGACTACTGCTGACTACTCTCAAAACCTGACCATAAAAAATAAAAATGTGCAACCAGTAAATATAAGCAAAGCCAAGTGTTAGCCAGATGGGCACATATAATTGAGAGCCAAATATATAAGGTTGCCTCAACAGCTCCATCCATTAACTTCCAAAAAACCAACTACATGATTTGACATATCAGATTCTGCAAGCTTAATGCTCCTCACCTACGCATAACACGAGACAGGCAACAAGTTGATGCAATTCTCCCCCCCCCCCCAACCCCACCCCCCCCCCGCAAACCCCCACACCCATAAAATCCCCCCAAAAAAGACTAAAAAGAAAGGAAAAGGATATATAAGGGAAAGAAAGAGCGAGGTATCCCTTCATTGTCAAACTGAACCAAAAGCTAAGATGTTGATTATTAATTTAGATAGAGGTTTATATGAGTTTTTTTGGTTTTTTTCATTTGGTGTTACTAGCATTAGGTCCTGACTAGATTCGGAATCGCACCGGAAAATCTCACGTTAGGGATAAAGTGTTATCTAACAATTAATGAGTTCAACGTTAATTATATCTGTTGTTCCAATTTATTTACTAGAATTCTGAGTATGATTATCCAATTACTTATTTTTTGTTATGAATTTGGACACGAGTTCATAAAGTTTTCCAAATAAAATTTACATATTTAAAAATTCATAAGAATTTACTGTAAACAACAAAGTTAATTATTTAAAATCTTTCAAAAGTTAAAGAAAAATCTATTTGAGTCTCCAATAGTATTAGTAAAGCAAATATTTAGAAAGGTGAAATTGTTTAGAAATATTTAGAAAATTTTAAAAATATTTAGAAATCTTATCCCACTATTATGAAATCGTTAAATTTTCCTTGGATAAAGTTGACATCGTGTTAGTATAGTGAGAAGGAAATGTAAACGCGAGTAATAAGCTTGAATATTTTGTTTTAGCAATCAGAACATTTACCTTACAGGGCTAAAAAGAAAGAAAGTTTAATTTAATTTGAATCTTGAAAAGAATAAATAAATCCTTAAAAAAGAGAACATGCATTTTTTTTTTCTTGGCCTTTGATAAAGAATTTAAAGAACAAATAAAGATGGTTGCAGGATGATGAATGTATCCACCTGACAGAAGTCAATAGACAATTTCTTTTACGTAGGCAATTCATTTGTTGAAAAGCCCCCCACAAAAGAAAAAATATATAGTGGTAATAAATTCCTTTCAACCAGTAATAAAACAACATATACTAATTAATAGGTATGTTAGTGCTGTATCAAGGGTTATTTGATGACTACATTAGGGCAATGCATATGTCACATCGAAATGTTGCAGCTTCTTTTTCGTAACTACTTCAAAGCTGGACTTTGGTCGAGTTTTAAATTCTACATAGAGGAAAAAAACTTTTTTTCCCTGGTCAAATGATTTAGTGAGATCTCGCAGATTGTACTGATCCTCTCTAATTTTATGTAAAGGTATTTGATCGAACATAAAATATAATAAATTAAAGATAAACTTTTAAAATAATAATCTCGCCTCCCGTAAAAATACTGACTCTCCATCATAAGACCGTTTAAGAAAAAGGAAATTGAAGAGGAAGGGAGGGAAGGAATATGCTTCAGCAGTAAATTTGAGGAGAATGTTGGGAAATACTATATAGCAGTAGCGTGCGTGATAAATGCTGGCAACAAACAAATCAAGAAAATCATTCGTTTAAAACTGCTATAGTTTTGTTTATGTTTCATGAGAAGGGTTTTCATATGTTTGGCAGTAGCATTAAATTCGGTGAAATAGAGGTCTCAGTTTCTTGATTTGTTAATCTTTTGTCTTCTTCTCCCTGTCAATGACAAATGAACATGACTTGAACAGTTGAACTGTTACTCTCACATCACATGCTCTATCTATCTCTCTGTGTGTGCTCACTTTCATGCATACACAGTCATCTCTATGTCATTTCAAATATGGTTGTACAGTTTAATTTAGGATAAAGATAGGTTAAGTGCAAATGACCTTCAAAAAGGGGAGTACATAGGCGAATCCAAAATTTTAAATTTTATTTTTTCTCTTTCAATCGATATTCAGTACCCGTATTGAAACTCGATTATTTCAGGATTCATGCCGCATTAGACACCATTCGGGGAGGAGCGCTCCCTATTAAGAATTTTTTCATGCCCAGTGCTCAAATCCGATACCTCTAATTAAGAAAAGCGTGTTTCATCCACTGCACCACATTCTTTAGTGATTTAACTTTTTTGATATTTATGTTTTTACAATTGAAACCATTCTAATTCTACAATTATGGGAATGTAATATTTATTGAAATTTGATGATCTTTTTCCGATACTATTTGGGTATAGGCTCGGTAGTTAAATTAATGAGGTTAATTAAACTCATGATTTGTTAGCTACATCAACCTCTAGGAACACGTGGCCTGGTGTCTTAACCAACTATGCTCTTCTCTATACCTCAATTTTATATTTCAACCTTAGTTTTGTGGCGTTGTTTAATTTCACTAGGCATGAAGCTTAAAGAAATGACCTTTTACCGATACCAAAAATAGCATTAGAAGTTGTGGTTAGTGGTGGATCCAAAATTTTAAAGTCATGGGTGCTTGTTGGAAAGAGTTTTGAAAGAAGACGATAAAAGAATTTAATTGTCACGACCCAAAACCCAACCTGTCGTGATAACGCCTATCATGATACTAGGCAAGACGACAACTCAAACATTTCCAACACTTTCAAATTTAAAATATACTAAAACAGGTTTAAATAAGTAAAATCTCAAAAAATAAAAACTGAAAAAAAATGTCACAACTCAATACAGAAGTTTTCCAAAATCAGGGTGTCCCCGAGTACATGAGCATCTATACAAAATACAAGTCTGATACACCGTCTAAGAAGCAGAAACTGAATAAATAAAATTGAGGGATAGGGGAGGAGAGTCAAGGTCTGGAGGCACCAGAGCAGCTACCTCGAAAATCTTCGAATGGCTGAACAACTCTAAGAATCAGCACCCAACGTGTCCGAAAATACCTAGATCTGCATACGAAGTGCAGGGTGTAGCGTGAGTACAACCAACTCAGTAAGTAACAAGTCTAACTATTGGGTTGAAAGCAGTGACGGGCTTCATATGGTACAATTCAATTATAGAAATACGATAGATAAAGGTAGATATGCTTCCAAATTTAAGAGATAAAGCTCAAACATGTAGGATATGCCAAATACAACTGAGATAAGAAATGATGCATCTCGATATCTACATGTCAGTTACACTAGAGTATAAAACAGTGATAAAATCTTATGCATACTCTCAGAGTATCAATCACTCAGTCCTCTCATTCACTCCATCCTCACGGTAACTCATTACTCACAGCCACTCAATCCTCACAGTCACTCCATCCTCACAATCACTCAATCCTCCTAATTGCTCGGCACTCGCACTCAGTAGGTACATGCTCTCACTGTGGGTGTGCAGACTCCGGAGGGACAAATCTAGCCCAAGCATTATAATAAGCCAATCATAGCATGAATCAATAAAACATGTTGCGGCGTGCAGTCCGATCCCATAAATATTCTCACAATCAGGCCTTCGGCCTCACTCAGTCATCAATCTCTACAGTTTCTAGGGCTCACAATAATCATGATAATCAGCCCAAACAATGATAATATGATGTATCAATGAATGGAAACAAAGACTAAGATATGATATGCAAATAATAGTTGTGACTGAGTACATAATTACAAATTAAGCAAATAATTCAACATGCAACGTGACCTCCATGGGTCCCAACAGTACCAACATGTAGCCTAAGCATGATTTCTAACATGACTCGCAATTCAATTTACCTAACACATGAAGATTATACGGATAACAACAAGATTATGCAACTATACAGTTCCACAGAATCGACCAAGTCACAATTTTTACGGTGCACGCCCACACGCCCGTCTCCTAGCATGTGCGTCACCTCAACACCAATCACATAACACATAGTTCGGGGTTTCATACCCTCAAAACCAAGTTTAGAAGTGTTATTTACCTCAAACAGCACAAATTTCTACTCCAATAAGCCCTTGCCTTGTGAATCGGCCTCCAAATGCCTCGAATCTAGCCACAAACAATTCCATACAATCAACTCAAGCTATAGGAATCAATTCCATATGAAAATGCTAAGTTCTATATCAAAAGTCAAAAAGTTAGCTCAAAAGTCAACCCCCGGGCCTACGTCTCGGAATCCGATGAAAGTTACAAAATACGGACACCCATTCAACCACGAATCCAACAATACCAAAATTACTCAAATCCGATACCAAATTCTCGCTCATATTCCCAAAATTCAGCCTAAGAAGTTTTCTCCATTTTTTTCAACCCAAATCACTAATTAAATGATGAAATCAAAGATATAATTATGGAACTTAACCAAAACTAAGTAAGAATCACCTACCCCAATCACTCCCTTAAAAATCTTTCCAAGAATCGCCTCCAACCGAGTTCCCAAAATCAAATTTGTGAAATGAACTCAAACCCTCATTTTTGAAATATTTAAGTCTACCTAGATATCCCTTCTTCGCGATCACGAAACACAAACTCCACTGCCCCCAGAACCCCACGCGATCGCATACAAACTCACGCGAATGCGATGCATAGGCTTCCCAGGCCTACGCGATCAGGAACAGACCCACGCGTTCACATAGAACAACGTGCGTGACTAGCTCTTGCCTCCTTTCCTCTTCGCGAACGCGGCTTAGCCCATGCGTTCGCGATGCACTGATTCCCCAGCTTACGCGATCGTATACCAAAACTCGCTATCGCATAGAACAAAAACCTCGGCTGCCCAAATTAGCCTACGCAATCGCGGACCTTCCCACACGATCGCGTATAAGGAAACCAGACCAGACCTGAACACCACCAATCTTCAGTCGTCTTCCAAGTCCAAAATTTAATCTGTTAACCATCTGAAACCCACCCGAGGCCCCGGGGACCTCAACCAAATATACCAACAAATCCTAAATCACGATACGAACTTAGTCGAGACCTCAAATCACGTCAAACAACATCAAAAATACGAATCGTACCTCAATTCAAGCCTAACGGAAACTAAGAAATTCCAACTTCTACAATCGATGCCGAAAACTATCAAATCAAGTCCGATTGACCTCAAATTTTGCACACAAGTCCTAAATAACACAACAGACCTACTCCAACTCCCGGAACCCCAATCCGAGTCTAGTAACAACAAAGTCAACTCTCGGTCAAACTTCTAAATTTCTAAAGCTTCTAATTTGTCAACTTTTGCCGTTTCAAGTATAATTCAACTACGGACCTCCAAATCACTATTTGAACACACTCCTAAGTCCAAAATTACCCAACGGATCTATCGGAACCATTAAAACTCTATTCCAGAGTCGTTTATACATAAGTAAACATCCTGTCAACCTTTTCAACTTAAACTTCCTACCTTGAGACTGAGTGTCTCATCACATTCCGAAACATCCTCGGAACCGAATCAACTACCCCGGCAAGTCACATAACAACAATTAGGCATGAAATGAGTAGTAGATGGAATAACGGGACTACAACACTCAAAACGACCAGCCAGGTCGTTACATTAATTATGGGTGCTCGGTTAGTACTTGTCTAAATTTTTTTCAAAATGCCTTTGTAAATATACTAAATCTGGGTAAAGACCTTGGGTGCTTGAGCACCCACAACTCTCCATGTAGATTAGCCATTGCTTGTCGTTATAAATTGAAATTTTTGTGGTAATAAGAATATATCGTAAGGATAAATGAGAAATTTTAAGTTAAAGAATTATCAAATATAAAATAATATCATTCTTTTTGGATCAGACTAAAAATTAATGAGTGCCATGTATTTTGGAGTAAAAATGTTTGGTTGGTCCAAATCTGTAATCTCTGATATGTTACGAAAAATATACGTAGAGTTGGCTTCAGGTTACTTATTTTGAAGTAATAACCCCATATTGCATCCGTTTGTGCATCAATCTACAGATCTGCTATTTGATTACTTGCAATCTAGAAGTTAAAAAAAAAAAAAAAAAACAATTTGGCAAGGGCGTCCATACCCAAATAGATACGTACTTATAAAAAGTCACAAGAGCAAGTGTCTGTTATTGGAGTAAACATTGAATGTAGCTAATTAGAATACATGATATTGAGCCACAAATAACGAACCCCACGGCCTGAAAAGGGAACACACTGAAAAAGGCAAACATTTTCAAAGATACCACAGGACACTTCAGAGCCAAACTGTATATGTCGTTTGGAGAGACTTTTACAACTTGAAAACAATATTTAGAAATATATATATGTTTAAGTTTTGGTATCAAGTTTTGATCTTAGTAAAGACCAAGAGATTTATGAGGACTCTCTCCTGCAACTGCATGGTCCAATTTGGCTTGCTTGTTGCCCTCCAGCTTGAGTCCAAAGTGGATATGAGGGAAATGTGCCCACTGCAAAATGTAGCAAATACCACAAGATAAAATCTTGAGAAAGATATAGCTTCAGATTTCTCTTTTCTGTCTAGTGACCATTCCTGTTTGTCCCTACCATGCATTTTCTTGTGGACAGCTTAAAATCCCCATATGTAACAGGTTATTTTCATTTCACCATATTGTTTTATTACTTGTCTTTTTCTCCCTCCTCCTTGGCTTTTTGAAGAAACAAATAAATCACCAAATACCACCTTTTTGCATTCATTTTATAGCAACGTAACTAAGGAAATTCATAGGCTCACTTACAGGACTAAAACTCAGAACTAATAAAGCTAAAACCAAGAAAGTTGTCCTCATACTTTCTTATTCTATTTATGGCATAACCTAAAATAGAATCTTAGTCATAATCATCTAACATGAGTATAGTATTTGCTTCTTGTCATTTTTATCAAATTTATTTCATGTTTTCATTTGCTTAGATTCCAATAATGAGTACCATAACATGACCTGCCAATAACTTATAAGGGAGTTCTTGCCCTGTGCGAAAGAATCTGAACATTCAATCAAAAACTTTAAGGCAATAGTCCAGGACTATTATAAATTCCTTTCATGTCCCTGACAATCCGAACATAATTAACAAAGCTGTAATTAAATTAAAGAAAGTGAAATAAGGAAGAAATTAAGATTAGAATAGATATTGGCATAGACGAGAGTCGAGAGAGCTAGTGGTTGGTTTTACATTGTTGAGCAAGAAATTCAGTTTTTCATTTGAGGGCTAGGTGCATAGTGTTTGGCTCAATATCTCTTTCAACATCTCATAGTTCTATTCTTTTTATGGTCTATGTATTTTTGGGTTTTTTTTTTTTTTCCCCACCCTTATTGGTATTTTATCATTCCCTATATTCTTCCTTCTTTCATTCCCTCTAACGATATACAATTTCCAATTCTCAGTCTATAAAAATCTTAACATTGCCTTACGTTTTTCTTTTTTGGGCGGGCAGGACTTACATTTTTGGCAGCAGTGCTAAAAGCTTGCCGGTGAGTAATATCAGGATTGCTTGCCTTTATCCTTTGGATCTCTTCCCTACACATTAAAACACAACACATATATACATGCACGCTTAGTTAGTACATGAATTAACACGATAAAATCTTAACATCTACTGAATATTATGGTAAAATATCGCTTTGAATTGCTCTTGAGTTGTTTATTATTTTTCTTAGCTTCAGATTTATATCGGAAACACAGCAACAATATAAAAGTAAATCAAATTTACTTGATGAATCGGTTGTAAGCAGAAGGAACACGTTGTCTTTTCTCCGGTGCTGCATGGTTTGAGATAGGCAAAAAGGTGGAGTTAGACATATATCCTAACAAAATTAAGAAAGTAATATATTCATGTCATTACTATAAGGAAAATTTCGACCACATAGTTTGCAGTATGCAAACCAGAAATCTAAAAATTTGTGCATTTTATTGAGGTTATTTTGTAATTGATCGCTTAAATGGGAAGTCAGGATCATATAGCTGACCCCAACTTGTCGGACTTACGTACAATTGTTATGATATTCCGATTTTCCTAAGCTATGATATTAAATGGATAACTTGAACTTGAGAAATCCGTGGTAGTATGCATTGATCTAATATATCAATGTTTTAAAAGACGTTTTCGGGGCAAGCCCTAGGGCGAGACGCACCAAAAATGCCCTGAGGCGATGGTGTGGGGCGAAAATCTCAAGAGGCTTACGCTCGGGCGTTCGGGGCGTACGCCCGGGCGTTTGAGGCACGTTTTTGTAGTGAGGCGTAATCCCCAGAGACTTTTTCAAATTAAAACAAAATTTGTTGAATACGTCCTCCATATAATACCTAAATTCTCAAAAGTGAGCTTGTAATTACTCAAAAAATTTAAAAAGGAACTGAAATGTATTAAATTTAGAAGTCAAGACCTTTTTATTGATTGAAATCCTAATTTATGGTCTTTCCCAATTCTTATCTCTTCCGCTAGTTTGCTAATATCTCCCAAAAGCAACGAATATTTAATTTTTTTTTTACAAATATAGAGAAAACTCCATTCTCCTTCAGAGGAGCAAGTTCAAAGTTTAAATTGCAGGTTATTCATCCTTTTTGTTCCTTCATGTAAAAAACTTTATTCTTTTCGACTCAAATTACTTGTGCTTGTAAGTAATTAATAATAGATTATTTTGACTAGTTTTTTGTGGGGATGGAGCACATCTATATAAATATGTTTACATATTTATAGTTTTCTTTAATTTTTATGCAATTTTACCTGTTTATAAAAATTTACTGTAATTATATTATTTTATAAAATATTAAATATTAAATATCCAAGGGGCTTACGCTCCGTGCCTCGGAGCTTACGCCTCACTGAGGTATATGTAAAACGTCTCGCCTTACGCCCGCGCCTTTTAAAACACTGATATATATATACACACAAAAAAATATAAACGGTTAGGGGTCGTTTAGTTCACTAGTATTTATGCATACATAAATTAAAATGCAGGAATGGGACCAAAAAAATTCTAGGCGGTCCTGGTCCGGGGACCCGGGCCCATGCGGAAGGCGTGGGCTATAGCACACGAAAATCTTGGACATTGCATGTATAGTAGCATCTCAGTACCCTAATCAAGAAAAGACCTTTAGTAAAAAGAGATGCTAGGGCTCCAGAAATACTTAACCTATGTTTCAAGATTCTGGTGCTAGTGGTGAGTTGGATACAAGTGTAATGTCATTATCAAACTTCAGATGTCATAAGTGAAGCTGGAAATTTCATTGGAGTCTGACAAATCGCTCTCATTTGGTTAAAGAGATCGATACCTTCTTCATTGGACTTCTTATCGTTTATCTTGCTCAGTTGGTGCACTTGTACCACTTTTTTCAAACAATGGTTTGGTCCCCTACTGTAAGGGTGAATTTATACATTATTTTACCTCAAGTTTCACTTTTCTAATTTTGAACTCTAATATCTTCGAGTACTGTCAGTTCTTTATGCTCTTTGAAATTTTTATAACAGGTGACCGTTAGACTCGAACTCAAGATCTTTGCCTTCTCTAATAATCTCAATGAAAAGTTTAAGCTTTTATAGAAAACATGTTTTTAGTTACTTAGTTATGTCTTCAACAAAGACAATGTAAGATTTTTATTACACTATGTTGTATTTTGACTTGTTGCAGCATGTTATCAGCCTTATTTTTCATGTTATTAGTCATATTTATAATGTATAGAAGATAAAACAATTTAATAAAAAAGTCAAATATGTATGTAAATGTGTAGCAATTTATTGAGAGAGAGAGAGAGAGCTCACGGCGAATAGGAGTGATTCGAGGTTCAATTTGAGGAGAATAATCAATGGCAGAAAATCTGTTGCACTTGGAAGAAGATGATGACCCGCAGGCTTTACTGGCATTTTCAACATTTGACTGTTGTCTTTGCTGCTTCTGTCAGATAAAAAAGAAAAAAACACATATGATCATTATAAAACACTTTCCTCCCCCACCAACAAAAAGTGAAGAAAAATTGCATCCTAATTATATATTTGTGGAATGAGCCAAAACTAAAATGTTGAAGCTTGACCTATATAATAGTATTTAAGACTTAAGTTATATAGTGTAAATTTTTGAGAAAATTAAATTCCGACGATTCCATGTATTAATTCAGATATTTTTTATTCCTCCAAGAAACTATCTGAACCAAAAGGCTGGAACTGGAGAATACTAATAGTATTTTTGTTAAAACAAATAAATCAAAGGCAGAAAATCTGCCTTTGATGAGCTAAAGAAAGAGTAATTAACTAGGAGAAAGTTTAATTGGTTTCTCTAAATAATATATTTTGAATATGATTTAACTAAATGGGAGTACTATTTTTCACTTTCTTGTTTGACTACAAAAGGAAATAAAACAAAAAGGAACACATAACCAAAAAGATTTTGAGATAACTACTCCCTCCGTGTTATTTTATTTGAAGTTATTTGACTTGGTACAATGTTTAAGAAATAACGATTTTTTAAATTTATGATGTTAAACATGTCATGATATTTATGTGTCTATAGAATCATGTCAATAGGATTCAAATGAGAAGTACTATAAAGTTAAATTGTATTTAAATATAAAAATAGATCTTTTTAAAAACAAACTAAAAAGAAAAGAAAGTACATAAACCTGTGGATCTTGAAGGGGGAGAGCCTGAAGTGAAGATTGCATACTAACACTAAGCAAATTAGCGCAGTGCCCACATCTTACTGTCACTATGGCAAATATGCTGCTGCATGGAACGCTAACCTGACAACACAATATATTCATTAAGGGAACAAAATGTTTTATCATATTCTTGACACTGTCAATTGTATTCACTATTTACCATTTGCAATAAAAAGAAACCAGTAACAATAGTTTGCAAAAAGTGACACACACTTAATTTGTTAACTTTCTACTAAACTAGCTATAGACTTCTTTCTAGTTTGCTCACATTGTTACAAATTAAATCATCCCAAAATGGAAGAAGAATGAGGAGGCTAAGAGTTTGAGGAAGTGTGTACGTTATTGACACAATTTGGAGAAAAGTTTGAGAGGGGAGTATAAGGGAGGGGTTTAGTATAATTGAACCACAATTTTTTATTTATTAGACATATGTGAAAGTTCTTAAAATTAGGTATATATAAATATTATTTTTGCACACATATTGTCTTTAATTCGCCTTTGTACTTACAATAACACGTCGTAGAATTAGGAGATAATAGGTGCAGACAACGATCAACTAAGACTAACCTATCTATAACTACATCCCAGAAACGCGAGAAGCTATCATTGGACAGGAATGGGAAGTTGTACTCTATTAGGCCATGTACCACCATAAGAAGGAAGAGGGGAAGCATAAAAGGATGAAGTAGGAGGAAGACACAATTTTTGTATTTTCACATAGTAATAAGCTTCATCTATGAGATGGAGTTTGTTAGTATAGTTTTTTCACATTGCAAAAATCAAAGATCAATTTTCTCCTTCTTCTTTTATCTCTTTAATCCCTTTTCTTTTGTTACTTCTGAATTTTTTCTGACCATTGCTCAGTCACTAGAAAAGTGAGAAAGAGAGAGATAACAAGGAAAATGACATGACTAGAACAGAAATCACAGTCCATTACAAGGATCATCAAAATTTCTAAATAAAAATATAAAGAAATTAAATATGATACATGAAGTAAAGGAACGTGCAAAACCAAGATCAAACTATATCATCTATTCTTATTTAAATTCTTTCAAATAAAGAACTTCAATTCTATTTATGTATCCATAGATTAAAAGGCTATAAGACAGGAGGAAGAAGAGTAAATAAAACAATACTTGCTTCCAGCATGATATTCTTCAACAATAGAAACAAAATGCTATCCTAAGAATTGGGGAAAAAAAGTTTTAAAAAATATCTTGAGTTGATTATTCAGTGGGCAAATGCGTCAAATGTGTGAACAGAAAACCCCACCATCTTTTTTTCTTTCATTTGCAGGGAAGAGATCTAATGGCATCAAAATTACTAGTACAATTATTTGTGATCAGTATAGAAGTACGAATCAGATGTGTGAATTTTTGGAGAAAAAAATAATAATTTGCAAACTAAAATAAAAACTGCAACTTTCTTTTTTCTCTCCTACCGACTTGTTGGATTCATCATCCAGGGTTTTGAATAGGATTAGGGTATTGGATCACAATTCTTCATTTTTTTTCTCCCAATTCCCATTCGAAGTTCAATTTTCAAGATTATTCTAACAAATGAAGACTCCTAACAAACAAAACTACTTTATTTTTTCTCTCCCAAGTGAAATCTAGTAAAAATTAACATAAAATATTGAGTAAAAGTTACCAAATACTCGAGTAAAATTTCTTCAACCATATACATCTTTAATTAGCCCTATAATTCAAAAGAAGAGACTTCATTTCATTTAAATTATGATGAATTTTAGCAATATTTTCTTCACTTTAAAACCCAAGAAAGACATATCCTCTTTCAAAAACATGTTTTTTTAAAATCTATGCACATAATAATCCCATATGAGCTTAAAATGAAGAGCTCCTTGTTGTCTTTGATCTCTTTTTCTATTTTGGAGTGGCTAACATGCATGTTAAAAACAACTTAAAAGGGTTGAAAACCTTTGTAATTAAGTGGACAAAATCAAATTGAAAAGAGTTAGATGAATTAAAGAAGTAATATTACCGCAAGAATGGTGTTGCAAAAGTTGCAGTGCACGTAACAAACACGTTCCGAGGAAATCGAAGATGTCATGTCGAGTGACATTATAGTTATTTAATTTTTTAGGTTTTTGGCCGAGAATCTCGGATCAATACGAGGATGGATCAAAGTACAAGCTACTCTTTCAGTAAAACAAGAGAAAGAATTACCTAAGAAAGAAGCTCGAGAAGAAGAGGAGAAAGGTATATATATATATATAGCCTAATCAAGAAACATTAATATATGCAGTGAAGTTATAGAATTGAAGGAAAGAGGGAGGGGTGAAAGACAAAAAGATGCTCTAAGCAGAAAAATATATAAAGCATAAAGGGAAGAAAAAGCCTACTCAGGAGGTAAAGATAATATTTGGTTCAATTAGAAAGAAAGAAAGAAAGAAAGAAAAAGAAAGGGAAGGGTACAAAAGAAACACACAGAGAGATGAGCGGATGGATGGGATGGGATTGGTCTGGTCGGTATTTGGGCAAAGTTGGATGACTGGGGGGGGGGGTTGCGGTGGGGGGTGGGTTTAAGAGAGGTGAGTGAGAGAAGTAGTGGGTGTACGGATTGGTATAGTAATGTTAAGAGTGCTATAGTGGTATAAGAGCAAAATATCTATTCTTAAAGTTGAAGTTTATAAGTTTTGAAATTGTAAATAAAGTTATAAAGCGTTTTAGTTACTTGATTTATACAAATCCATAATTAATATTATAGCTTTGCCGATGTCTATTCGCATCATTATTTCCATTAAACTAGATAAATTATTTAAGTTAAGAATCAAAAATTAAAATGAGAATATATGTCACCATGGTTAAGCGATAAAAATTCATTTTAAACACGTTACGTATTTATTAATATGACACAAATATCGACTTTGTGATACATAAATATTTTTATCATGTAATATGTGTGAGCGTAAATACAGTAATTAGGTAGATGGGAAGAAGGCAAGCACCTTACTTATATTTTCGTGTCATGGAATATGACCAAAAGAAGAAATAAAAGGTTTATCCTTTTTATATTCCACCAAAACAATTTTGTGGGAGATTGGAGTATATCTCACAATTGAAAAGCTTACATATATTCCATATCCTTCGAGATAATCGATAAAATTAGGAAGATATTGAGCTCGCATACATTCCATCAATAAGTTGTAAGTTTGGAATTCTTACTCCGTAATTCATGATGTATGTTACAAACTTCCTGCTGCATCCTTAGCATTAGTTGTTTTAGAATTAAGGGGTATGTATAAATAGAGTTCACTTATTTATTAAAAATAGATTAATGTGGTCAAAGATTAAATAATTAATACGATCATATTATTCAAATTACTCTCTTATTAATATTTTCTTAAAGGGCGAGTAAAAACTTATCTTGACAACTAAATAAGAACACGAATGTATTAAAGTTCAAACTCATTTGTCGCCTAAAATGAATGTATATAAATGTGTAAATGTTTAGTGTAATTTGCTCAATATAATTATATACATGATATATAATAGGGGAATTGTAGATTACAGAGAAAGAAAAATAGTTGGGATCTGACTTTAAAAGATGGAGTTAATGTCATGAGTTTTGGTGTTATGATTGAAAGCATGGGCGGATCTAGGCCAAGTGGTGTCACGTGACACCGCTTCGCCGGAAAAACATGTATATATAATTAAAATACAGAAATGAAAATAGGTTAAATAGAGTAAACGTGACACCACTTGACACAGTGGCTGTGTAGTAGATTTTGTCAAGTGCTGCAAATGTTTGAGAGACGTCAGAGGTTCGAAACCAGCTAACTTTATTTTCTGTTTTAAATTATTTTTTGCGTCATGTACAAAATAGAAACTATGTTAGGTGTTTGAACGACTTACCTATTAGTGTTATGAGATAGACTCTCGACCAATATGTTAAGAGCCAAATTTGGTTAATATAGTGATAATAAATTATTTGGTTTTTATTTCAAGTTTTTTTTTAAAATTTTCTTTTTGTTCTTTCATCTTCTCTCCTGGCATGAAATTGATTAAGAACGATTTGTAGAATCAAATAAATGATAAATTTATTATGTGATTTCTTGGTTCTTTATATAAAAAGGGTATTTAATATTATTCCTACTGAGGTTATTTTGATACATTTTTATAAATGAAAATTTATCGATAAGAGTTATCATAATATACCTGAATTGTGTTTTATTATTATGATTTGAACGGTATTCTTTTAAGTATAATATTATTAAAGTAAATTGTTAGTGGTTCACTATTTAAAATTATGATGTTGCTTACGAAAAATCTTGAGTTCACCACCGAATGAAAGAGTGAGTCGGTGGGAGTCATCTGGTTATTAAGTGACCTCTCCTTTGGCTTTATGTTGAAGCGGACGAGGGGGGCGAGACTTCAGAGAGGGAGAGAGATATTAATGCTTTGGAATGTTTTAGAAATTAGGAAAAGAGAGACTCTGAGCAAGAAAGTCATTTCCCTATCTATTCAACAAAGATCGATGATCTTTGGAGTAAGAGCGCTGGTGGCCTAGCTACCTGCTGCCACACTACTTTTATCCACACTTGCTTATGGTAAAATTTACTCACACTCAATATTACTTTATTTCTATTATTACTTGATATTTCTTATATTTTAAGTTTTCTTATTATTTTGCTGCCTATGTTTTTGCTTTTCTTGAACCAATGATCTATAAAAAATTATCATTTATCCGTATAATATATGTGTAAGGTCTATATATATATATTATCCTCCCAAACTCCATATTTGTGATACTTATATTTTATTATATTGATTAACTGTTAAGGATAAATTATTTAATTTAATATAAAAAATTGGGTGCCAATAAGTTTTTACCCTAGTTTATGCTGATGCAATAATTTTTTATGTGTTCCAATTAAATGAGACCGTAATAAGTTATGCGAGTATGGTTTGATGATTTGTCAAATTTCATGAAAGAACTAAATAGGAATATGATACAACCAGTTTCCTTGTGCTAACTGCAACATATCTTGTTGTCTGGTTTAATTATCAAGAAAAACATAAAAGGGAACTGCAAAGGGAACAAATAGGATCAGGTCCTCAGGTCGTCGCGCAAGTAAACTCTACAATTGTTAAAGTTGTTGCACCGTACTTGCACAAGTACGGTAACACAACTGTAATTTGCTAAACCGAAAATACCCTTGTAACTAACTTCATGATCTCACATATATATACAACATTACACATTACAAGGTTTTGACCTAACATTTGCAATTACAAAAACACATATTCTCTCAAGTGTGCAGCCGTCTCTGTTTCCTTCATGTGCATTGAAGAACAAAGCAACTACAAAACAAAGGACCAGATCCCAGCATTGAATATGTCTTGTGTCCTTTAAATTGTTGTGTCTGTGTCCTTTTCCATTTACATGTAATTCTGACACAGCTTGTTAGAAGCATTTAGTAGGACATCTGTCACGACCCAAAATCTACTATAGGCCGTGATGGCGCTTAACGCCGTCGTCAGATAAGCCAACATTTATTTACCAATTTGATTGCTCATTTTATTACTTTCGAAATCACAAATTTTAATAAGAAAGGGAGATTTACGCTTCCAAGTCATGGGAACGTACAATATTTGTAATTTATAAAAGAAATGAAAGGCGATAATAATGTACGAAAACCTAAGCATCAACTACTATAATTCCATAACCCGGTGTCATAAGTGCATGAGCATTTTTTAAGGAGCACAATAATAATACAACATCTGTCTAGAATGTAATAAGACAAGATAAAATAAATAGTATGATGGAGACTCGGTGGACTGCGATGCGTAGCCTGGAATGCAGCTCACATAAAATTTTCTCAACAGATGCGCCTACATGCCAAGATGATCACCAAGTGAACCTGTTAGATCCTGCACATTTAGTGCAAAAGTACAGTATGAGTACGTAAATTAACGCGTACCCAGTAAGTATCTAGCCTAACTCCGGAGAAGTAGTGACGAGGGGTCGACATCGACACTTACTAGAGGTCCAATGAAATAATATGATAAATCATTAGCAGATAGAAAGCACACAACAATAATGGGGTAAATCTGTAAGTTACATAATCTTCCAAATATTCCTTTTAAGGTATGAATTTCTCAACCTTGTATTCTACCTTAACAGCTCCGAAAATGTCAAGTGCCAATATCAAATAAATAAGGAATACCATATAAATTATCGGGCATCAACGGAAAGATTATCTTGTGAATATTCGGACTACTAGCGATATAGCGCACGATTCTGTCGAGGTCGTTCGGCCCGATCCAGAATAATGTGTACACTGCCGAGGGTCAAGCGTCACGAACCATAGATGCATCTATTATACTGCCGAGGCGTTCGGCCCGCTCCACAAGAATGGAAGAAAATTACCGAACTACAAGACACATGCTTATAATACAGTACATGAGCATAAAATGAATATGATCCTTACAGTTTATCAAATAACTCGCCCACAACTCAAAGTGTTAAGGCTCAGCCTCGTATACATATTTTTATTTCTAAATAAAATTAAGTTATAACTTTAATTAATTAAGTCATCAGAACGAGTTCAAATAATTTAATTATTACATGATAAAATCCTAAGACTACCCGAACATAAATATGTTTTAGCTACGTATGAACTTTCGTCACCTTGTGCGTACATAGCACCCACAACTAGTTGCACATAACAATAAATATTACCTAGGGGATAGTTTCCCCCTCACAACGTTAAACGTGAGACTTACCTCGCTCCGAAGTTCCATAACCGGCTCGAACGCCTCTCTAACACCTCAACTCAAAAGCCAAACGTCTCGAAACTAGTCAAACCACGTGTAATTCAATCAGAATATACTCCAATCCTTACAACTTAACAATTTATAAAAATTCTCAACTCTGCTCGAAAGTCAATAAAATCAACCCTCGGGCCCATGTGCCCGGATTCCGAAAATATTCAAAGATAAACTTTACCCATAACACTACAAACTTAAATATATAATTTATTCCAAATTCCATATCCAATTTGGTGGTCAAAATCTAAAAATACCAATTTCTAGAATTTCTACCAAAATTCCAAATTTCTACAAATTTCCATGCTTAAATCCATGTATAAACCATATATTTAACTCACGGTGTGAAGAAATCACTTACCCCATAATAGATGATAAAGATGGCACACCAAAATTGCTCCAAAATCGGCTCCCATGAACGAAATGAAGTGGAATTGAGCCAAACTTCCGTTTAAAAAACACATTGCCCAGCCCGACCTTCGCACTTGCGGAACAGTAGTCGCTTCTGCGGAAGCTTCCTTGCAGATGCAGTTTTCCCCAAGGCCAGCTTTTTTAGCTTATGTGGCCATCCAACCACAGGTGCGCATCCGCTTATGCGGAAATCCTTCGCACCTGCGGACTCCCCATCTCGAGCACCATTCCGCACCTACGGCTCTACAGGTGCGCTACAGCAGTCGCACCTGCGATTATCCAGCACCATATCACTTTCGTTT
The DNA here is from genome assembly GCF_000390325.3 of Nicotiana tomentosiformis. Lineage (NCBI taxonomy): Eukaryota > Viridiplantae > Streptophyta > Magnoliopsida > Solanales > Solanaceae > Nicotiana > Nicotiana tomentosiformis. The sequence goes on from NC_090822.1 coordinate 97,891,302, forward strand.
CTGCGCTTCTCCGCCCGTATCTGCAAGCCCACAGGTGCGGAAAATTCCTCGCACATGCGATCCCATCCAGCCTCACCCATTACCGCTTCTGCGATCTCGCACCTGCGGCCATATCCTCGAAGCTGCGATCGCACTAGAAGCCTTAAGCTTCAGCAGTTCTTCCAAGTCCAAACTCGACCCGTTTCCAATCAAGATTCGCACCTGAGGCCCCTGGTACCCCGTCCAAACATGCCAACACATTTCACAACACGATACGGACTTAGTCGAAACCTCGAATCACATCAAACAACATCAAAATTATAAATCGATGACCAAAACCTTTCTTTCAATTTTCCAACCTTCGAACTTCGCCGAGTGTGTCCGAATTACACTCAAACATCTCGGAATGACGTCAAACTTTACGTGCAAGCCACAATTCATGATATGAACGTATTTCAAGGCTCGGAACTCCGAACGTGCATCGATAACACCAAAATTTATTTCAAATCAAATTTAAGAACTTCTTAAACTTCTAAAATGCCACCCTTCCATAATAGGCGCCGAAATACTTCCGGGTGGTCCGATACCTAACCCGAATATACGCCCAAGTCTGAAATCATCATGCGAACCTATTGAAACTTTCAAATCCCGATTCCGAGGCTCTTTTCTCAAAGTCAAACCTTAGTCAATTTTTCTAACTTAAAGCTTCTGAAATTAAATTTTTCTCCAAATCAACTCCGAACTTCCCGAAATTCTGTTCCGACCACACTTACAAGTCATAAAACATAAAGTGAATCTACTCAAGGTTTCAAACCGCCGAACGACGTACTACAGCTCAAAATGACCGGTCGGGTCGTTACAACATCATTTAAACCTTTATTATTTTTGGTTGTTTGACTAGAGTTAGTCAAGTGTGCGGCTTTGTAATAGAGTTATTATAAAGGACTTACAATAGAGCTATTGTAAGATATGAGGGATTAAGAGTTTAATTCCTAGATTGCAATAGGTTGTAATCTGAAATTTGCTCAGTTAGTGAAGTTGAAATCCTATTAAGGTAGGTCGTGGTTTTTAATCCCATGAGCTGTGAGTTTTGCACGTAAAAATTGTTTGTTCTTTATTTACTGCTATTTACTGTGAGAACTGATAGAGAACTTGATTTTTTATACTGTTTGGTGGACCTTTAGTTTAGACCAATTATTAACACTTCCAATTAAGAAGAACTCTATTATCTATAAATCAAAAAGGTATACTTTTTAAATATTGATAATGTAAATAATTATACATATCAGATTACTCTGATCAGCTAAAGTAACATTCCCATTTAGTTCGTATTTAAAGAGAAAACAAAAGTTAACTGTTGAAAGTAAACAACTGTTATCCACGTTATTGTGACATAAAATGATCTCCACCTCTCATTGTTAGAGTTGCGTTGTAGTGAGAGAGACGTGTCAAAGTTGAGAATAAAAGAGGGGGCCATCCCAGCATAATTAACTAAAATCAAGTTTTCTCTATATATCACCGATGACCTGAAAATATTTTCAAAATGAAAAATAAATCATGAGAATTTGTTATTGCAATTGATTTTACTACGTACGTCATACCATGGGGTGAATTCTCCATTTATAAAAAAATATAAAGCTGAAATTTATAGTGAGATTTGAAGATTTAATCGTAACATAATTATTTTTTCAAATAAATACAAAATGATAAAGAACTGTAATATCTGATGAGTCAGAGAAGATTTATCCATGAGGGGAAGAGCTATTAAAGGTCTTGTTATTGCTCAATCAGGGTGGCCCTCATCCGTTGAAAAATTAATAAGACAAAAACGATTTATTTGTTGTAAAAAAACGTTGAAACAAGGAAATCTTTTAGAGCAGCAGCAAATGAGGTTTAAAAATTACTTTAATTCACGAGTTCAAGTTTTAAGCGTAACATTATAAAATTATCTGAATATCTTCTCTTGCGTATAATTTTTGGCTCCGTCACTCTATTCAACTAAACTTAACTAAGAGATAATACACATATAAAACTTTTGAGTTGGAAAAAGTTTAAAATAGAAGATTGACTTTCAAGAAAAAGACACTGATACTTACTTCTTAATTTTAATTAAAAAGAAACACAAATACACATAAAGTTCTTAAGCTGTCGCATAATACGTCACAGGTGCTGAAATGAAGTTACATTATTAGGCAAAGAAATGTATGGACATGACAGCGTACGTGCAGCCCACAAAACAACTCTACTTGCCACCACTCTCACGTGACGTCTTAATTAGTCTTTTTTTTCCCCTGGCTTTGTTAGATTCTAAAGAACCGACGATTTTATTGATGATCCAAAAATTAGCTGCTTAGACTTTGACTAACTAATTAATTAAGTGCGGAGAGTATCATGCTCCTCTTCATTGAATATTTACTAAAACTAGATATACATATATAAGATACTAAAAACCAAAGAAAAAATGGGTATGGTTGAAATTCATTGAAAATATATAGATGAGTCAATATACAAAATTTGAGAAAGATTGGAGGTGTTTCGGACTTGGTGAGTCAAAATTCGTAGTTAAAATCTAGTTCAAAAATTTCTCTACGACATATGAGTCAAACATATATCTCACATATATGTATATATGGATATACATGAGATATACAAGAGATACATATTTGATACACAAGTGATACATAAAAGATACACGAAGATACGCAGTGAGATACACATATCATCTTCCATGTTCATCCTGTGTACTTCAAATTTCGCTCAAATTTCAATTGAAATCACCTAAATCTCCACCAAATCGTCCAAAAATTGAGATTTACACTCCTTAAGATGTACCCAATCTATTCCAACAACACCCACTTGAAATAAATTCTGATTTCGAAAATTCAAATTTTGAATTCAAGCTTAACTAAACAAACCTCAGTGACTGTCCATGACATTTTTAGTTTAATCCTTCGACCCACTCCAACAAACTAATGTGTAATAGTGATTCTAAATCAAATTAAATGCTCGATTCTCTTAAACTTACTTTAGCTCATTGTATGCCTTAAAAACTGTCATTAAATGAAAATTATTTGTAGTAATATGACATTTGGGCCTTTTCTGATAACTATTTTATTTTTGGACTAGTTTTGGTTGAAATTGTTTATGGAATGATAGTTTGAATAGTTTTCCCTTATTTGTTCTCGTTAACGATCACAAAGCCCATGTTTTTCTGTTTTTTTTTTTCTTTTCCAGATTATTTCTTTCTCTTCATAAAGTGGAAGCTAACATGAAAGTATTTATTACAGTAGTCACCAGTCTTCTACTTCTAGCCCATATCTTTATGATGGGCTTTCTTGGTTCATTTGCTGTGTTATCTCGCTTAATGAAGAAAAGGTGTTTTTTTAATCTGCATTAGGATTTAATTTATCATAAAAAATTCTACATGTATCTATCAGAAACGAGTATAGAATTTTTCCTACTTGTTTGCTTGAGCATCTGATTCCTTTTTTCTTGTCATCAATAATTCATTTATGTGTTTGTGTTTACACCATTTTTCGAAGATAGAGATTTAATTAAACCCTCTTCACAAAAAATTTAGTTATGCTCGTGACCCGACTAATCCAAATGTAAGATATGCTAACTAATGGCTGAGTACATATTTTTTCTCTTAATTCTTTCAGTATATTATATATTAATTTTGTAAGGCAAGATGGGAATGTAGCTAGCTAAAAGTTGCAAGATGATCATTCAGTTTATGTGTATTTTGGTTTTCAGTATTGTTTTCATTTAAATTCAGTTTACTACCAACTTTTGACCTACTATTGTTTACCCGTAAAATAGTACAGTTGAATTTATTACGTGGTTTATAGACAAGCGAATTGATTTGATCCAAAAATGATAAATAAACAAGATTGGGAATAAGATTTAGCGACTAAAATCTAAAGAAATAAAAAACCTGGCTCTGGGAGCAATGCCTCCGAGGACAGAAATAAAAATAATATAAAACAACAAATAGAGATATTTTATGGAGCTTGAGAATAGAATGTAGCATAAGTTTTGCCAAGAATATCTCGTGTTACAATGGCTGCTAAGCCTACTATTTATAGCTAGACCTAGGGAAACAAGATCCTAGGATCAAGCCCCTCTTAAATGACAATAAATGGGCCATTGATGAATATGTAACGGCAGGCCATGAATGCAAATATTCTCTTCAACGGCTGCCTATTTAATGCCATGAAATATTCTTCATTGAATGTTATCCGATGACAAACATTTGATCTATTCACGTTGATCCTGCTCCCTTCGGGGTTTATCCGATGCGAACTGCAGTTGTTGTTCCCAGTACGGGTTATTATTCGATTTCCTTTCTACCTGTCTTCGGTTCCACGTGTCACGCTACCATTCGATCATTTAATATAAACCAATTTACCCTATACAGATAGTCCCTTTGCTTTTCGGTGACACATCTTTGTGTCATCGGGAAGTTAGTGAAGATTCCTTTCTTGACGGAAAATCTTCTGAAACCCTTCTGAACAGTCTCTGGCACTTGAAAGGACACATGTCTTCCCGCATTTAATATCCCAAACACGTGTTGCCCCACGATTCAGCAATATTTTTGTCGGTTCTTGAAGTAATAATGACCATGATTTTTGCCGTCTATATCTTTATTTATACACATCATTTTACCTCTTTCACTTCCAAAACTTTCTTAAGTTCATCATCTTCTTTGCACCTAACCTCCTTCTGCTTTCATCCTTTTCTGACTTTCTTCAAAAAACTTCACCATCTTTTTACTGTCATGGCTTCTTTTACTGAATCTTGTGGAAACTCTGGTCTTCTCTTCGGTGGAGGCCCGAAGAGAAGCAAAGACAAAGAGGTTGATGTTAATACTGATCCTCCCACGGTAAGCACCATCATACCCAAGTATCTGAGCATCGTCAATGACTTCCAAGAGAAGTTCCCCTCCGCGTCTCCACGGACTTGGTCCGTTAGTAGATATCCTTCTTCTATACGCCCTTCCAGTATTCCTGCTATGAAGGAGAATTGCAACTGCCCAGACCTTAACATCATCACTCCTGACTTGATAGAGCGAGTTACCTTCATCAAGGAAGGTTTTATGTATGTTTTTACGTATCCCTTCACCTTAGGTCCGTTTTCTTTGAGCGGAGGGCTCGCCCCCATGATCTTGGAGTTCTGCCATCGGTACTAGATCCACTTTTCACAAGTGAGCCCTTCTGTATGGCGAACGGTGGCTTGTCTTCACTAGTTGTGCACGGAGACTAGGAAAATCCTAACCTTAGCACACATGATGAATCTCTACTCCCCCATAATCTTTCGTAAGAGAGCAATAAATTTCAGTAAATGTGGCCACCACGCCCTCCTCACCAGCGTGGATGATGACAGTGATCGTGGCTGGATGGAGCGGTTTGTCATCATTATTACCAGGAATATCATCCCGGCCACAACTCCATCCTTTCCTAAATCATGGAACCGTTCACATAATTTTGTAATTTATTAATCCCTTTCCTTTGTAAAAAGACTATTTTACGCAATTATTGACTTCTTTGTTTTTATTATTTTAGCTACTCGGTGGGCACCACCAAGGGTTCAAGGCCTGGACCAATGGGTTCAGAAGATTCTGGATATTACAACACCAGAAACCCATCGGTAGAAGCAGATGGCTCCAAAATGCGGGTGGAAAGCCAAGAACCACGGTAAACTGAGTCATTTTCTTTCTGCCTCTCTATGAACGTAAATATATTTGCTAACTACATCTCTTGTTTGATTCAGAACTCCCGCAGGGATCTGTTACCTGCCCGGAAGTCAATGTTTTTGCTGACCCCGCAGACGCTGCGAGACTGCTACAAAGTGCTCTCGCACAGAGCGGTGCCAAATCAGATCTACTTCCGGTAGAAGCTCTTCCTCACGGAGTCCCCGATTAGAGAACAAGCAACCAAAAAGGCGATGTTCTTCCTCAGCTGGGTATAAAAATAAGAAGATAAAGAAGGCCACGACCGAGCCAGCCACGATCACTGTGGTCATTGAAGATGACGGGGAAGCCGGTGATAAAGTGACTTCCCTTCAAAGGAGATAACGATCTTCATCAGCTCAACCAAATGCTCAACCGGGAGAGCTTAGAACCCCAACCGAAGGTGAGGTCCAAGCACTTTGGGGTGAAACAGAGATAGTAGAGGATGCCGATTCTCACTTTCTGACCCCTATTGCTATTTCTGGTCTCAGGAGCACGGACCCCGGGCATTTTTTACCTTCGGTTGATGAGCAACCAACAATCAGCGCTGCTCCTATTGCAGCCGCTCCTCAACCTTCCACGCCGACAACTTCACGCCTATCTACACCAGCTGCACCTTCACCACCAGCACCTACCACATCTCCTCCATCGACAGCATATGCTTGAGAGGAGGGTGCTTCTCCTCCCCGATCCCCCTAACATGAGAATTAGTTGATAATTACTCACCTTTTCCCCAAATGCCCGAGGGAAGAGGAGTACCGCTCTTTAGTTTTGAAGGGGTGCCACTTGTTATCTAAGCCGATGGAGCTTGCCAACTACCTGAATCCATTGGCTTCAGAGAAGGATAAGAAGAAACTGCACTCCCTTTCTAGGGAGTGTTTGCTGAATAATGTAATGCATATTGCGGCAGCGGTACAATACTTGCTTTCTTATCATTTGCTTTCTATCTTTCTACTATAACGGGATTTCTAACCTTGATATTCTTTTCACATGCCAACTCCCTAGCTTTCGAGGGCCTACAGATATTGATCCTTGATAAGCAAGGACTCGCCTCTGAGCGAGATCAGATGTTGGCCGAAAGGGACCAACTCGCTGCTCGCCTCCCGGTGCTGGAGGAAAAGGCTACCGAGGTGGGTGAGCTTGAGGCTCGGTTGTAGCAAAGTGAGAAAAAAGTGATGGCCCACAACCAAGAAGCCACTCAATTACATGCACAAATCCAAGATGCTAAGGCTAAGTGGGCTGAATTTCAAGATGTTATGCTCACTGCTACCGAATATGAGTTTGCTTCTGTTGAGGAAGTGAATAACTTGAAGGAAGCCTTGAGCTCCAAAATCGAAGAGGCCAATGGCACTAAGGATAAGAAGGCTAGGATGGAAAAGAGGTTTAAGAAGATCATGGAGCAAAATCGGCTTCACATATCTACAATCCGCGATCTTGATTTTAGCCTCGACGCCATAAGATCCGAGAGGGATGGTCTTCAGGCAGAGGTTGACAAGATTAAGTCAAAGCTCCAGTTCCAAGAGGATTCCCTCGTATTCGAAAAGACATATGTTATGTATCATATGAGGATAAAAACCTTGGAAGAGTCCAAATCGTGCATCGTTGATATTGATGATTGCATCGCCAAGGCCCGAACACTGGAGTTAACTGCTTGAGAATGCCTCTCTGCTCAACCTTCCGCAACTGACTCTTCGAGCACCGGTTTCGAGTATTCGGGAACCGAGGATGAAGCTGAAGAGAATGAATATGAAGGCCCAGGACCCGAACCGGTGGTTGATCCACCCAGTTCCCCGGGGGGGCATAGATGTCTCTCTTTCCCCCCGAGTTCCGGCGGCGATAATGTTTAGATTTTTTCTTCTTTTCTTTTGTTGTTTTCCTTTGTACTTTATTATTTATGTCATTTATAATTTTGATAAATGAAGAAGACGTTCGCTTAAGTATTGCGCAAAGTTTATTCTTTTTGCATCGAATTAGATAAGGCTTGGGGTGTATTTTCGTCTGATAGCTTCTTGTTCGGGCATAAAATCTTTCGGAATCAACCCTTTACTTGGAGGGTTTCATAAGAGAGGGCTCTCTTATGTTTACGGTGCTCTTGAGAGGACATCTCCTATTCATTCCGGCACAAGCATTTGAAGTTTTTTGTTAACTTTCAATTGATAAAACCAACTCATCGTTTGGACTAGAAACAAGATAAAAATAAAAGGACTTTATTTTATTCCTTCTATATTTAAAGTACATAAGAATTCGTTATATGAGATAAAATAAAAAAAATGCCAATACATGTGGCTAACTTGTACAACTTGTTTTTACGGGGCTGGCCATGCATTCCCTAGTCCCGATAAGATACTAGTATTCCCGATTCTGGCAGTCCCCGGTTTTCATGGCAATCTTGTTGCCGTATCTTATACTATTACCCTACCTCCCCTAGTGTTCGAATGCGAAGTATGCAAATTGGAACAATGGAAGTCTTGCTTCGTTGGTGGAAATAACTTATGAATGATTGAATAGTCTTTGGTTCGGTGGCAAGTTTTGTTTCCCATTAGGAACTTGCCATCGAGCCAAAGACTATTTAACCATCCCATAGTAGTTTTTGATCTCAATGCCTTGTCATTTAAAGGTCTTAAATATGCCGATGACGCTCCTCTTGTAGTATTCTTTTCGTTGCTGCCTCTTTAAAAACATTGCCAGAAAAATTCAATTAGGACAAAAATTGGTCGAAGGGAAAAAGAATATAGCATATACTTTCAGTATTGATAGGATCCATCAGTAGCAATACCTTTTGAGGTGAGTCACATTCCAATTATTGGGCGATTTGACTCCATCTTGATTTTCCAGCTCGTAAGATCCTTTATCGATGACAGCCGAAACCTGGAAGGGACCTTCCCATATCGGACCCAGCTTCCCAACATTGATTTCCCGAGTACTCTGAGTCACCTTCCTCAAAACCAAGTCCTCTACTTTGAAGTAACGGAGATTGGCTCTCCGATTATAGTATCTCTCCATCCTTTCTTTTGAGCCACCATCCTCGCGTGTGCCAAGTCCCTGCGTTCATCGAGCAGATCTAGCTTCACCAACAATGCCTCCTTATTTGTTTCTTCATTTGTTTGGGAGAACTGTAAGGTTGGTTCCCCAAATTCCAATGGGTTGAGAGCTTCCGAGCCGTATACGGGAGAGAAAGGTATCTCTCCCGTGCTCGATTTTGCCGTTGTTTGGTACGCCCATAGCACGCCCGGTAACTCTTCGGGCTACTTGCCTTTAGCCACTTCTAACCTCTTTTTGAAGTTTTGGATAATCACCTGGTCGACTCCGTATGTCCATTAACGTTTAGATGGTATGGTGAGGATGTAATTCTTTTGATTTTCAGGTCTTGAAGAAATTTTGTGACTTTGGAGCTTTTGAACTGTGGTCCGTTATCACAAGCGATTTCCTTCGGTATTCTGAATCGACAAATTATGTGTTCCCACAGCAAGTCGATCACTTCGCATTCGCTGATCTTTTGGTAAGGACCTGCTTCAACTGATATAGTAAAGTAATCGGTTAAAATTAAAAGGAATATTTCCTTTCCGGGACCTGGTGGCAGTAGACCAACTATATCCATCCCCCATTTCATGAATGGCCATGGGGACTGTACCGAAAGCAAGAGTTTCGCCGGTTGCTGCACCAACTATGCATAGCGTTGACACTTGTCACATTTCTGAATAAACACTTTTGCATCTTGTTCCATCCAGTAGTACCAACAAATTCACACCGAAATGGTTCCTGTAAATTCCTCAATGGACTTCTCTCATCACGTAGTTCGCCTCCGAGGCTCCTAAACATCGGGCCAACGGGCCTTGGTATGATATCCTATATAATTGTCCACTCATGAGGCAGTAGCGAGCCATTTTGGTGCGTAGTGCCCGGGACGCCTTCGGGTCTTTGGGAAACTTGCCATGCCGAAGATACTCGATGAACTCATTCCTCCAGTCTAGACTAGGTTGGTTGTATTTACTTCACAATAACCATCCACATCTAGTACCGAATGCAGAAGTTGAACGATAGTACCGGAGTCAGATCATTTCATCTCCGTAGAGGACCCCAAATTAGCCAACGCATCTGCTTCCATGTTCTCTTCTCTCGGAATGTGTGTGATCTACCATTCCCTGAATCGCACAAGTAATGCCTAAACATTATTCACATACTGGTGCATGTGTTCCTTCTTTGTGTTGAAAATCCCGTACACTTGGTTTATTACTAGTAGGAGTCACATTTGATCTCTATGACCTCAGAACCAAGTCTCCGGGCCAGTTCAAGTCCTGTAACCAAGCCCTCATACTCGGCTTTATTGTTAGTTAATGGAATAATTTTAATGGCCCGCCTCGAGGTTTCCCTCGAGGGCATGATTAGAACCACCCCGAGATCAGACCTTTTCACATTGGAAGCTCCGTCCGTGAACAAGGTCCAAACTCCTGATGTCATTTCTGACACCAACATCACTTCTTTAGCAGCCAGGGGCAATAACCCGAGACTAAAATCGACCAAGAAGTCGGCCAAAACTTATGATTTGATTGCAGTCCTAGGCTTGTATTCAATATCGAACTCACTAATTTTGACTGACCACTTGGCCAGCTGACCTGACAACTCAGGCTTGTGAAGAACATTCCGCAAGGAGAAGGTTGTCACAACGGCTATCAGGTGGTACTGAAAATAAGGCCTAAGCTTTCGGGAGGTGACTACGAGAGCTAGGGCCATCTTTTTGAGGTGTGGATAACAAGTCTCCACTGCTGACAAAATTTTACTAACATAATATAAATGAAATTGCGTATCTTCATCCTCTCGGACTAGAACGACACTTACCGCTACTTCCGAGACCGTTTGATATATCAATAAGTGTTTACCTAACCTCGATTTTGATAATAGCGGGGGGCTTGAAAGGTAGCATTTCAGGTTTTTCAAGTCCCGCTGACATTCTGGAGTCCATTCAAAATTATTCTTCTTTTTTCATAAGTGAGAAGAAGTGATGACATTTTTCCGAGGATGGGGAGATGAACCTGCTTAAAGCGGCCAATCTTCCGGTGAGTCTTTTTACTTCTTTTACACTCGTTAGTTGGTCTGGGATGTCTTCGATGGCTTTAATTTTATTGGTATTAACTTCGATCCCTCACCGTGAGACCAAGAATCCCAAGAACTTACCGGAGCCAACCCCGAATGCGCATTTTTTGGGGTTGAGCTTCATATTATTCTTCCTCAAGATATCAAATGTTTCTTGGAGGTGTTTCAAATGAGCACCTACATTCAAAGACTTTACTAACAAGTCATCGATATATACTTCCATCATTTTGCCTATTTGCTTTTCAAACATCTTATTCACGAGCCTTTGGTAAGTGGATCCGGCGTTTTTAAGACCAAATAGCATCACATTATAGCAATATGTGCCAAAGTTCGTTATGAACAAAGTTTTTTCCTGATCCTCCGGGTTTATTTTGATTTGATTGTACCAGGAGTATGCATCGAGGAAACTCATTAACTGGTGCCTAGCTGTTACATCAATCATTTGATCAATGTTTGGCAATTGGAACGAGTCTTTAGGGCATGCCTTATTCAAGTCCTTATAATCTACGCACATTCTAAATTTCTTATTTTTATTTGGAACCACAACTAGGTTAGCTAACCATTCAGGATACTTTACCTCCGGGATCGAATCAATGTCAAGTAGTTGCGTAACCTCTTCTTTAACAAACATGTTTTTGACCTTGACTATTGGGCGTTTCTTTTGCCTTACCAGTGGGAAGTTTGGGTCCAGGCTTTGCTTGTGCACGACCACCTCTAATGGAATATCTGTTATATTCGAGTGCAACCATGCAAAACAACCAACGTTAGCTTTAAGGAAATTAATAAATCCTGACCTGAGTTCGGGATTGAGTCATGTTCCCAAGTGGAACTTCCTTTCCAAGAACTCTTTGAACAAGGCCACTTGCTCGAGTTCTTCCGCAGTGGACTTGGTTACATCTGTCTCCTCCGGCACCTGAAAATATCTCGGCACCTGGTGGGACTCCAACGACTCCTCGCCTTCATCTTCATTAGTCAAGGGAGAAGGTGTCGGTTCTAGTAATTGCTATTTGCTTGGTTCCTTCCCTTTGTTGTTGGAAATCGACACTGCATTCATTTCTCTTGCCGCCTGTTGATCTCCTCTTATCTGCTTGATTCCTTCCGGGGTCGAAAATTTCAATAGTTGATGATTTGTTGAGGGCACAACCTTTATCTCATATAACCATGCCTTCCGAGGATTATATTATAGCCCATATCGCCATCTACCACTTCGAATAAGGTGGTCTTGGTGACCCCTTAGACATTCGTGGGCATCATGATCTCCCTTCGGGTTGTTACACTTGCTACGTTGAACCCGATGAGGAGCTTTATTGTCGGAATGATACTTCTGGTTAATTTTGCTTGCTCCAGTGCTCTCCATTGAATGATGTTGGCTGAGCTTCCTGGGTCAACCAAAACATGCTTAATCTTAAAATCTAAGACATTGAGAGAGATTACCAGAGCATCATTATGTGAAAGGATAAGTCCGTAAGCGTCTTCCTCCGTGAAGGTGATATCATCTTCGCCAACCTTCCCGAGTCTTTTGGTGTGAGTCACTAAAACCTTTTCTTCTTGGCCGCCGAGAAGGTTACACCGTTGATTTTATTCTCTCCGAAAATCATATTGATAGTCAATCGAGGAGGATATTCTGCTATCTTTGAAGGCTCCGTATTATCCTGGCTATGACCGTAATTATTCTTAGCCCGGTCGCTCAAAAATTCCCTAAGATGGTCGTTCTTCAACAACGCCACCACCTCTTCAGATGCCGGCAGTCGGCCAGTTCTGTGGCCATGTGTCCTATGATACTTGTACCATAATTTAGGATCCCTCTGGCTGGGATCTGATCTGATTGGCTTCGAGAGTTGTGCTTCATTGATATTTCTCATCACTTATACTACGCTGATGTTCAAAATATAATCTGACAACCTGGAATATGAGGAATCCCAAGTTCCCGGTACCTTTTTTTCTTGCAACGATATGTTGTTCCGACCATGGTCAATTCTTCTGTCGGGAACGAACCTATTCGAGGACTCAAACGCTTTGCTGCTACATCTTTCGGTTCTTTCGTATGGCACGAAGCAGCCTTTAGAAGATCACCGGCCTGTATCGAAATTGCCTTTGAACTTATCATGGTTCTTGTCTCTGTTCCACCCCTTGGTTGACATTGGGAACCCGAGCTGATCATCTTCTATCCTTATTTTTGACTCATAGTGGTTATGAACATCCGCCCATGTGATCGCTTGGAACTCAAGCAAATTTTCCTTCAGCTTTCGGGTGGCGTCGGAGCTCCTCAGATTCAAACCTTTTATGAACGCCTTCGTTGCCCATTTGTCTGGTATGACCAGTAATAACATCCTCTCTTTCTGGAATCTGATCACAAATTCATGTAACAATTCGGATTCACCTTGTGCGATTCTGAATATGTCCGCCTTCTTAGCATGGACCTTTCTGGCCCCGGCATGGGCCTTAATGAACGAATCTGCGAGTATTTCAAAAGAGTCTATTGAATGCTCGAGTAAGAGTAAATACCATGTCAAGGCCCCTTTCATGAGGGTTTCTCCAAACTTTTTTAACATAACCGATTCGATCTCATGTTGAGCCAAATCGTTCCCTTTCATCGCCATTATATAGGTTGTGATGTACTCTTGAGGGTCCGAAGTCCCATCATACTTTGGTATGTCTGGCATCTTGAACCTCATCAGAATTAACTCTGGTGTTGCGCTCAGTTTGAACAACAACTGAGTATGTTTCTTCGAATCAGGACCCTTCCAAACTGGTGGTGTGCCCGGAATATGATCCATTCGGGCGTGAAATTCCTTCGCATTCTGATCCATCCACTCTTACATTTCCCTCATAAATCTCATGAGCTCGGTTTTGAATGGATCATTACTGTTACCGTTACCAGATCCGCTACCGATTTCCCTGACACCGTCAAAACCAACCTCACCCCTCGGGGTGTTGTTATCAATTCTTTAGGCTGTTTGATTTGCGAGAGCGCTGAGAAGAACCGGACCCCTTCTATTTGCATTGTTGGAAGAGCCCGACAATGCTTTCTTCAATTCCGTCATCACATGATCGTGTCTTGAGAGGTGGCCCAAGATGGCTTTTTGCTGCTCTCTTAGGATTCTTACTATTTCTGCAACGTGTTCCTCTTCCTTGTCATTGGGAGTTGGCTCCCTTACATGTCGGGGGTACTGTGCTCCATGAACCGGGGTTGTCTCGTCCTCCTAGTTGCGGGTGTTGCTGATTGAATCCTCATGTTGAGGTAGATTTTCATGTCCATCAATGTTGTGTACAATGTTGACATCGTTAGCTGCCATTTTCGATTTTTGCTAAGGAACAAAGAATCAAACAAGTAAGTAATAAACGCAAGGATTAACACAATTACGCAATTGTCTAAGCCCCACGGTGGGCGCCAAACTGTTTACCGGTAAAACGATATAGTTAAATTTTCTATTTGGTTTATAGACAAGCGAACTGATGTGATCCAAAATTGACAAATAAACAAGATTAGAAATAAGATTTAGCGATTAAAGTCGAAAGAAATAACAAGCCTGGCTCCAGGAGCAATGATTCCGAGGACAAAAATAAGAACAATGTAAAACAACAAATAGAGATATTTTATTGACTTGAGAATAGAATGTAGCATAAGTTTTGCCAAGAATTTCGTGTGTTACAATTGCTGTTAAGCCTACTATTTATAGCTAGACCTAGGGAAATAAGATCCTAGGATCAAGCCCCTCTTAAATAACAATAAATGGGCCATTGATGAATATGTAACGGCAGGCTATGGATGCAAATATTTTCTGCAACGGCTTCATTTAATGCCAGAAAATATTCTTCATTGAATACTATCCGATGATCATGCTCCCTTCGGGGTTTATCCGATGCCAACTGCATCTGTTGTTTCCTGTACGGGTTATTATTCGATTTTCTTTTTACCTGTTTTCGGTTCCACGTGTCACGCTACTATTCGATCATTTAAGATAAACTAATTTTACTCTATACAACTATGTAGGTACATCATGGCTATATATGCTCTACTTGGAAAACATAAAAAAGAAATTGTTATTACTAGTTTACAAGAATTCAAAATTGTTTCATTCTCTTTCAGCAAGTTAGGACCTAATTGTTAGGGATATAGTAGATACGCCTATATCCAATTTCATGTTTGATGATTTGAATATATTTTTGTGAACGTTATTTGATATAAAAATATGTGGCATTTGATATTCTTTCATCATAGTTATTATTAATTACTTGATTAATTTGATAAGGTCCTTGATTAAATTTTGAGGCTTGTCATCGTGATAGAGATCATGATAATATAAGTGAAGTTTCTTATAATTTAATCGAAATTTGTTCTTGATCATAGGATTATTAATGTTGACATTAGTAATCCGGTTAAATCAATATTTATGTGATCGTCTTTATGGAAAAACGGTTAGTAGATCTTATTAACTAAATCACATATAGGTAATGTATATACAAATATGATCATTGAACCGACTCATTGGATAGTTTCTAATAGTTAGAATTACCATAAACTGTCAATAGGATATTCTCTTGAATAATGCAATGTAAGAGTTTCCTTTGACGTGAGATCATCATAGTAATTTACAAGTTATTTATTGTATTTTGATACTAGACATCTATGACCCAGGGACGATAGTTGAAAGAAAATCGGGTAATTTTATATAAGAGATGTATATAAAATATAATATTCATAAAGACCGGTGAATTCCAATTTGAAATTGGATTAACTGAAAGTCCTTAAGGACATTACGTACGTGAAAGTCCTAATGACGTCGGCGACGTCCATCCCATTAGAGTGGGATTCCGATTTTTCCAACGGAAAAAAATTCCACAAAGTTTATCTTTTGAATAAACTTTTACTGTATAAAGGATGATGGAGGAAAAAATCACAGACAAAAGAGAATTTCGTATTTGTTCGTGAATTTTATTTTTTTAAAATAAATTTTCCAATGTATTTCATCAAAAAGTTATTACAAAAGTAGGGTATTGCCTTGGCTCTATAATACAACACATAAGTATAGAGAGCTATACTACAATAAAGGCATAGGTAATCAAGTACCTAACTAACGAAAAAAAATTAGCTTGATCATACTTTGTCCTATTCCAGCCTTTCCATTCTCCTTGATAAAACGACCGTAATTTTTCTTGGCCCGATCGCTCAAGAATTTTCTAAGATGGCCGTTCTTTAACAACGTCACCATCTCTTCACGCAGATGCCGGCAATCGGTCAGTTCTGTGGCCGTGTGTCCCATAATACTTGCACCATAATTTAGGATCCCTCTGGCTGGGATCTGATTGGCTTCGAGAGCTGTGCCTCTTTGATATTCCTCATCGCTGATGCTAGCTCCATTACGTTGATGTTGAAATTATAATCTGACAACCTGGAATATGAGGAATCCTGGTACCTCTTTTTCTTGTAACGATCTGTTGTTCCGGCCATGGTCAATTCTTCTGTCGGGAATGAACCTATCCGATGACTCGAACGCTTTGCTGCTGCATCCTTCTGTTCTCTCGTATGGCATGAAGCAGCCTTTAGAAGATCATCGGTCTGTATCGAAATTGACTTTGAACTTATCATGGTTCTTGTCTCCATCCCGCCCCTTGGTTGACATTGGGAACCCGAGCTAATCATCTTCTATCCTTATTTTGACTCATAGCGGTTATGAACATCCACCCATATGGTCGCTTAGAACTCAAGCAAATTTTCCTTCAGCTTTCGGGTGGCGTCGGACCTCCTCAGATTCAAACCTTTTATGAAGCCTCCGTTTCCCATTCATATGGTACGGCCAGTAACAACATCCTCTCTTTTTGGAATCTGATCAAAAATTCGTACAATAATTCAGATTCAGCTTGTGTGATTCTGAATATGTCCGCCTTCTTGGTCTTGACCTTTCTGGCCCCGCCATGGGCCTTAATGAACAAATCTGCGAGCATTTCAAAAGAGTCTATTGAATGCTCGAGTAAGAGTGAATACCATGTCAAGGCCCCTTTCATGAGGGTTTCTCCAAACCTTTTCACCAGAACCGATTCGATCTCATGTTGAGCCAAATCGTTCCCTTTCATCGTCGTTGTATAGGTTGTGATCTACTTCTGAGGGTCCGAAGTCCTACCATACTTTGGTATGTCCGAAATCTTGAACCTCATCAGAATTAACTCTGGTGATGCGCTCGGTTTGAACAACAACTAAGTATATTTCTTCGAATCTGGACCCTTCCAAACTGGTAGTGTTCCCGAAATATGATCCATTCGGGCGTGAAATTTCTTCACGTTCTGATCCATCCAGTCTTTCATTTCCCTCATAAATCTCATGAGCTCGATTTTGGATGGATCATTACTGTTACCGTTACCAGATCCGCTACCGATTCCCCCGACACTGTCGAAACCAACCTCACCCCTCGTGGTGTTGTTATCAATTCTTTAGGTTGTTTGATTTGCGAGAGCGCTGGGAAGAACTGGACCCCTTCCGTTTGCATTGTTTGAAGAGCCTAAAAGCGCTCGCTTCAATTCCGTCATCACATGATCGTGTCTTGAGAGGTGGCCCATGATGGCTTTCTGCTGCTCTCTTAAGATTCTCACTATTTCTGCAACGTTTCCTCTTCCGCGTCATCGGGAGTTGGCTCCCGTACATGTCGGGGGTACTGTCCTCCATGGACCGAGGTTGCCCCGTCCTCCTAGTTGCGGGTGTCGCTGATTGAATCCTCATGTTGAGGAAGATTTTCATGTCCTTCAACGTTGTGTGCGATGTTGACATCGTTAGCTGCCATTTTTGATTTTTTGCTAAGGAACAAAGAATCAAACAAGTAAGTAATAAATGCAAGGATCAACTCAATTACGCAATTGTCTAAGTCCCACGGTGGGCGCCAAACTGTTTACCGGTAAAACGGTACATTTAAATTTGCTACTTGATTTATAGACAAGCGGACTGATTTGATCCAAAATTGACAAATAAACAAGATTGGAAATAAGATTTAGCGATTAAAGTCGAAAGAAATATCAAACCTGGCTCCAGGAGCAATGCCTCCGAGGACAGAAATAACAATGCAAAACAATAAATAGAGATATTTTATTGACTTGAGAATAGAATGTAGCATAAGTTTTTTTAAGAATTTTGTGTGTTGCAATTACTGTTAAGCCTACTATTTATAGCTAGACATAGGGAAACAAGATCCTAAGATCAAGTCCCTCTTAAATGACAATAAAGGGGCAATTGATGAATATGTAATGGCAGGCCATGAATGCAAATATTTTCTGCAACGACTTCATTTAATGCTAGAAAATATTCTTCATTGAATGATATCCGATGATCATGCTCCCTTCGGGGTTTATCCGATGCCAACTGCATCTGTTGTTTCTGGTATGGGTTATTATTCGATTTTCTTTCTACCTGTTTTCTGTTCCACATGTCACGCTACCATTCGATCATTTAATATAAACTAATTTTACTCTATACAACTATGTAGGTACATCATGACTATACAGGCTCTACTTGGAAAACATAAAAAAGAAATTGTTATTACTAGTTTACAAGAATTCAAAATTGTTTCATTCCCTTTCAGCAAGTTGGGACCTAATTGTTAGGGATATAGTAAATACGCCTAGATCCAATTTCATGTTTGATGATTTGAATATATTTTTATGAACGTTATTTGATATAAAAATATATGGCATTTGATATTCTTTCATCATAGTTATTATTAATTGGTTGATTAATTTGATAATGTCCTTTATTAAATTTTGAGATTTGTCATCATGATAGAGATCATGATAATATAAGTGAAGTTTCTTATAATTTAATCGAAATTGGTTCTTGATCATAGGATTATTAATGTGGAGATTAGTAATCCGGTTAAATCAATATTTATGTGATCGGCTTTATGAAAAAAAGATTAGTAGATCTTATTAACTAAATTACATATACGTAATGCATATAGAGATGATAATTGAACTGACTCATTGGATAGTTTTAGTTAGAATTATCATAAACTGTCAATAGAATATTCTCTTGAAGAATGCAATGTAAGAGTTTCCTTTGACGTGAGATTGTTATAATAATTTACAAGTCATTTATTGTACTTTGATACTATACATCTATGATCGAGAGACGCTAGTTGAAAGCAAATCGGGTACTTTTATATAAGAGATGTATATAAAATATAATATTCATAAAGACCGGTGAATTCCAATTTGAAATTGGATTAACTGAAAGTCCTTAAGGACATTACGTGAAAACCTTTAAGGACATTACGTGAAAATCCTAATGACGTCGGCGACGTCCATCCCATTAGAGTGGGATTCCGATTTTTCCAACGGAAAAAAATTCCACAAAGTTTATCTTTTGAATAAACTTTTACTATATAAAGGATGATGGAGAAAAAAAATCACTTTGTAAAAGTGAGAGACAAAAGAGAAAAATAAAATTTGTACAATTTTAGATAAACGGAGCAAATCGCACTTGACATTTATATTTATTTGCAACAATGTAAGAAAAAGGGGAGAAGTTTTTAGATTTATGTAGATGATATTATCTTTGGAAGTACTAATTCTATTTTATGTGAGGCTAAACCTCTAAATTTATAGACAGTGAAAGGGTGAGATAATAAGGTATTATTTCTCTTGTTCTTTTTATTTTGAGTTGAAGTTTTCCTCAAAAATTTCATCACAAATTTTTCATACAATTTGTTCGCGGATTTTATTTTTTTAAAATAAATTTTTCAATGTATTTCATCAAAAAGTTATTACAAAATGAGGGTATTGCCTTGCCTCTATAATACAACACATAATGATAGAGGGCTATCCTTCAAAAAAGGCATAGGTAACTAACTACATTCACCTTGCCTAGCAGTCAATCAAGTACCTAACTAACAAGAAAAATTAGCTTTTTCATACTTTGTTCTATTCCAGCCTTTCCATTCTCCTTGATAAAGCTACCATATGTATTTAACTTAGAATACGTCTGCCTCTGGTTTATGCCAAATACACAACGATAATATTTTGGATTAGGTGCATTTTCATCAGAGTGTCACAAACGTTTGTCCAAGGCAGAATCTTGCAGCTTGGATAGGCTTTGGCCACTGCTGCTGCAATTATCCAACAAGCATCTTTCTCCATATTGTACAAGTTGAACCTCTTCTGAGTACCATACTTACAAGCACATCTCTCCTTCCAAATAACCTAACATATGACAATTGGGGTAATTTGCAAGACTAGTTTGTGGACATCATTTACAGATTTTTCCTGCCACCACGTGTTAAGCATATATCTAACAGGATAATTCTGATATTTAATACCTAGTGGAGACCCAAATAGTTTCCATATATAATTGGCTGCATTTCATTCGATAAAAACATGATGCATTGTTTCATAGTTACATTTTGAAACCATTTACTTTCTAAATCTAAGAATTACCTCATCAAAAGAAAGTTTACCTTTCCATAGTCTCCAAGTACGAAAAGAGAGTTTAAAAGGGATAATTGAAAATCCGAATTTTTAAAAAATTAAATACCTAAATTTAAACCGTAATACGAAAATTCAAACCAAACTTCTGAAAAAATTGGATTTCGTTTTTGCCCAAACTATTAACATCCCTAATTGCAAAGGATGCATCATCCATGACAACATGTTTGTTCTAGCATTGTCTTTTTCCCTAAAACATTTGCTGTAGCATTATTTTGTACACGAATAACAGTACGAATGTAGATCTTTATAAGGTGCTTGTCAAGGAGCTTCTCAGACTCTCGAAAGACAATTCAATCGAAATGCTGAATCTCGAGCTGCAGGTATGGTAATTTAATTAATTAATACCATGGGATGGATAAAAGGTGTTGGCTATGAGCTAATAAAGCTCAATTTAGTGAAACTGATGGTTCTTTTGTTAGAAGTACCTGTTCAGTGGCAACTTTTGGACTGTATTGATGGCAATGGGGCGGGGCGGGTTTGGCAAAACCACAAAAATTTTAACTCGTCTCGCCCCGCCCTGCCCAGCATAGCTATTTTTTAAGTTTTCAACCTGCCTCTCCTCACTTAAATTTTTTTTTCTTTTATTTTTTTCTAAAACAAACTAGTTTGATATTTTATTATTTTTAAAAAATGGAGAGTTTAATATTATTCAAGCAATTATGTTTTTCTCTTTGTCGTAGTGTGAAACTACATGCTCATACTCGTGGAGCATATCATTTTATCCTTTTATGTTCTTGTAGAAGTTTTATTTCTACGAGAAAAACTTATTCTGTAAATATCATTTTATCATGGTGCGTGTTTATTTCAAAAGATACACTCAACAAGGAAAAATTGTGGATCTCAATCTAAAATTTGGATTTTCTGTAACGGGTTTGTAAATTCATAACTGCCCCGCACCCACGCCACCCCACCCCACCCCATTGCCATCTCTATGTATTGGTCACTATTTCATCTTTTCTTGCAGTTACTACCACATGCAATTGATACATTTCCACGCGACAATTGTTCTAGTGTTTGGTCAGGTATGTTCTGCTAACTAACATCATCTTATTTGATAAAAAGAATTTGATAGATGTGCTGATTGTTGACAAAATTGAGAGTCATGTATTGACACTTCAAGCTCTTCTCTTCATAAAGGAAAAAGAACCCCTCAAACCAATAATGGCTTCTTTCCTTTGCTGAGTTCTCTTTGCCATAAGTTTCTATTACTGAGGAAAAGGATGCACCTCGTTTAATCATAATTTGTTAACGAGTTAGCAGCTACAGGAAGAAGTCCAAAATCAGGAGGTTTACTACTTCATCTAGAGTTTTTGTTTCTCGAATTAATTTCTTAGTTGTTGAGTAGGTTGTTACAAGTGATGTGTACTACTATGGCCTTACCTAGACTCCTTCAAAGCAGATTTTAAAATTACGGTCTGTTGGTGTTTAAATAAATGTTTATATAAAATTTTGGGTCTTTGTTTGTTTGAATTTTTTGTGATCTTCAACCAATAATTTGCTTTGTTTGTACCCTGTTGCAGACAAAAATATGGTATTTTTAAGTGGAGAAGGGTAAAAAAGCGGGTGCATTATCCACCAAGTTTCAAACCGTGTGCCCATTGATATTTCTCGATTATTAAAAAGAAAAAAAATTGATTCAATATGACTACGGAAAGTAAGCAATGTTGTCATGTGTTTTAGTAGAAACTCCAAATGTCTGGAGGTATCGTATTGAGGAACGCAAAAGTACGCCATACAGCGAGAGGCTACAGAATTCGGGTAAGTATTACTTTTGTAAAATAGACTATTTACCCTAAAATTGGATAACAATTAAATTTATATGTGATTTTAAGGAAATGTGGTTTAATTCAACACGAACAATTAAGAATATCAAACAAACGAGTTAGAGATGAAATAAACGCTCAAATCAATTGTAATATTATGGCCAAGCCCGAACTTAGACTGACCAATGACTTCGTCCTCGGTTGGACCCTCGGTTCGAGTCCAGTCGTGAATGATGAACAGAATAAATGAGAAAAAACTTTAACAATAGCTAAAAGGAAGAAAATAAACTTGTATTGCTTTGATTTGCGTGCTACAAATGTGTTAGAAGAAATGAAAAAACTCCCCTTTATATACTAGGAGAGTTTTAGACCTAGTAGAAGTCTAAAAAAGGTAAAAATCTCCTTTCCCCAATAATTGTTGATGCACAATCGACATCGAGCGCGATTCGTGCGGTGATATCCGGTTAAGGGCGAACATTGAGGCCCCCTATCAGTCGTGCATAACCGTCCATCGCGTCTCCCGTGGTCTAGAAGTCATACTCGGTCGGGGGTGCGTCGCTTTACTGCGTCTGATGTCAGACATATTGTTCATCCTCCCGGTGTCTCGACGGGTCTCTCGCCCCAATAACAATGTCGCGAGTCCGTGTTCCCCCTTCGTTCTCTCAACGGGGAATCGGGGTGGATATTGCCCCCGATTTTACCTGTACACAGATAGTCTCCTCGTTTTCCGAAGGATAGATTTATCGAATCGACGGAAAACGAAAAGTGAATCCCGGTTTCTTCTTTCGTACGTTACGACCGAGATATCGGGTCAACGGAACGTCACATCAATCACATCGTTCTGACTTCGTACACGTGTCAGCCGCCGGTTGACTGTACTCGAATGTGAAACGTTGCGCATTGATTGTTCTCCCCTATAAAAACTCCG
The DNA here is from genome assembly GCF_000390325.3 of Nicotiana tomentosiformis. Lineage (NCBI taxonomy): Eukaryota > Viridiplantae > Streptophyta > Magnoliopsida > Solanales > Solanaceae > Nicotiana > Nicotiana tomentosiformis. Next base: position 97,914,262 of record NC_090822.1, read on the forward strand.
ACTCTCCTTCACTTTTCCACTTTTCGATTCCAGAACTCTTTGATTTAACCTCGAATTATCTATTTCTCATCATCTCCTTCAAATCTTCATACATTGCCTTTTAGACCTTTATATCTTCATCCTTAATCTTCATACATTCTCTTTGAATCTTGGACCCAAATCTTCATATCTTTATCCAATCTTTAAATCTTCATATTCTTTCTTCAAACCTTCCTATTTCCAAGAACCTAATGGCAAAAACTTCCAAATCCGTATCTCAGTAAAATACTTCTTCATCTTCTAACCCGGCCACGGATGCCGAGGTAACCATCTCTGAGGTGGCCCAGGAGCCCCACTTGAAGAGCTTCGTACCCGGGGGTTGCTCTATTAAGAGCGACTTCAACATCGAAAAGGCCTCCGGTCAACAAGACCGAGGCGAGGGAGCATGGAGGTACAAATGCTCCATCACTGAGGAAACACTACCTATAGTCCGGACAGACTGTAACTGGGAAGGTAAGGAGGTGATCGTCTCCGGGCCCAACGACGGTATCACCACTTACGTGGATGGGTACTTAAGTGTTTACACTTACCCCTTCATACTCACCCTGATGGACCCCATAGTCCTCGACTTCTCCAAAAGGTACGAGGTCTGTCTTGAACAGATTCACCCGTCCTAGTAGAGGATCGTAATCCTCCTCCGATACTTTGTAAGCAACATCGAAGCACCTCGGTTCACCCTCGACTATCTGCTTCGTCTATACAGTCCTCGAATCTTCCGAGGAGGGCTGATCAAGCTCGTTTACCGAGTGAGCAAGGCTCCGTTCTTGAGCATCGATGAGGATCGAGATCAAGGCTAGCAAGGGTGGTTCGTTCGGGTGAAGACCGAAGACCTAAGACCTGATTCCCTCCGAGTTTCTACCGTTCCCCAAAAAGTGGAACGCATCCCGTAAGTGTTTTCCTTCTTAGGCATTTGGCGTTCCCTTTTATTCTCTTTCTAATTGCCTGTGGTTGTCATTGTGCAGCGGTTTCCCAAGTTCCTAATGCAGTCCCCCGCTTCAAAGAGTGGATCGAGGGGACAGGCAAACAGATGCCATACTCCGAGCGCGCATGGCGCAAGCTCTCGAGGGGTAAGTGGGAGGCCCGTTCTCATGGTTAGGTTCCCTCTCGAATGATTACTTTCGTACGCTTGCTTACACATCGCTAAGTCTTCTTTCTTCTTACAGGTTTGCACAAGACCACCGAGCTCAGGCCGTTGGATGAGGACAAGGATCCGTTGACGCTTGCCGAACCCTCTTCTTCGGGAGAACCCGGGTTTGCCGCAGAGGAGAAGAAGAAGCGAAAATCCTCGGGCTCCCTGGATGCCGAGGCGAAGAAGAAGAAGAAGAAGAAGGTGACCATCCGGGTCCGAAAAATCAAAAATAGTATCAAGTCCAGGGTACCGTACTCTGATTCCCTCTATCAGCTCAGTGACTATCATGAAGACGACGACCTTGAGTTGATAGCTCATGGGTCGACCCTTAACGAAGGGGAACATGTGACAGTCGGAAAAGATGACCACGAGGTCGATCCCCCTTTAGCCCGGGAACCAGTGGAAAAAATAGAGATCATGGCCTCTCAAGAAGCCACTCTTGTCCCGAAGAAGGTAGCCTATCTTATCGACATCACGGAGACACCGTCTTATACTGATTCCATGCTCGAAGAGGCTCAAACGGGTAATGAGAAATCAAATGAGATGGTGCATGGCCAAGATGATGCCCTCAACATGTTCTTCGACGGCATGGACATGGTTGCATTGGAGGACTTTTCCGGGCTTGGTCACCTGGAGGTCCCAAACAATGATGCTCTATCGGAGGCGGGCGAGATGAGCTCAACCCCGAAACTAGTGAAGCAGTTCCCTGCCCCGAGTGTGGACCCCGACCGTAAGAGAACGGTCATTCTTACTATCCCAACAGACACCCGAGTCGTGTCCGCCCCGGTGGGCATAGCCAGCTACCTTCGTTGATTGGTGATCGAGGAGGACCAGGCAAAGATGAACAAAGTGGGCACATCGAGCCTCTTCAATGAGGCGCAATAGGCACTGAACCGGGTAAGGCGTCTATCCCTAGTACCCTTTTGTGAACCTTGCTTAGTTTTAGGTGTGTTCTAATGACTTCATTATTTTTCAGGCTTTAGTGCTTCATCATGAAAGCTTCCTTCGGCCCCACTTGGAGATCAGCTAGCTCGAGTTCGAGCTCTAAGAGCAAGTCCGAAAGAATGACATGTACATGGCTCTTAGTGAACAAAAAGATGAGGCCTTCAAGGACCTCCCGATTCTTCGAGCCGAGCTGGAAAAGGCCCAGAAGGAGGCCTCGGCCTTGAAGCAGGAGCACGCCGAACTGGTCGAGAAGGTAAGGATCTTTGAGGTTAAAAATGAGAAGCTACTCGTGGTGGCTAATGACGCAACTTCGCAGGTCCAAGAGAAAATAAACCTAATCGACCGGCTTCGAGCTGAGATGGATGAGGTCAAGGCCACGACCGAGGCGTGGAAGGGCAGGATGGACCTGTTGACTTTGGAAAAAGAGGCTGCAAAAGCAGAGCTGGCATCGTCCAAAGATCAACTCCGGGTCGCGAAGGACAAGGCCGATAAGTGGTCTCGGCTAAATGATGAACTCTTGGCACAACTGAACTCAACCTTCATGGAGCAGGATGCCCTCAGCCAAGAATATAATTTGCTGAGATCCATGTTGGCCCAGTATAAGGCCGATGTGGAGGTAGTCGAGGCTCACTTAAAGACAAAGACTGAGTACGTAAAGCGGTTATCCCGGAGAGAGACACTCGAGGAGGTCCATGCCCGAGGTTTTGACCTCTCGACCGAGATTGAAGAAGCCAAGATACTTGAGGCCGAGGCGAAGGAACTCTATAAGCCTGAGGATCCCGAAGGCTCCGAGGGTTTTGGGGGTTCTGATGGTTCCGACGGTTCCGGTGATGAGTTAAGCCCCAATTAAGACCAGGCGTAAATGCTTTAGTTCTTTTTTAGTTTTTCCTTGTGTATTTTCTTTTTTTTTTTTGTTTATTTTGAGGTCGCTTTGTCGTGTCTTTGTAAATAAGTTTTGGAATATATGAAATTTACCCCTTTTTGGCAATACTGCATCTTTACTTTCCAGCATTTATTTGCAATTTTCTATTTGCATATCGTTTTTAATGCCTTAGTATAAAACCATATATAGTCTAGAGCTTCGTTCTTCAGATGGTGACTCTGGATAACGTGCAGCTTCGAATCTTTGATAAAACCGAAGGCCTTTAAGACGTTGAAGTGTCTTAGACGATGTTTTTGGTGAGGGTAACCTTTTAATAGGTTTGGAGTTTTTGTAAGGGCCTTACTTTCTGAGTACATACTTCGGACATCTCTGAGCCGTTTTAGGATGGTCATAGCCTTTCATGTTCGGGCACCGCCTAATAGGCTTGGTGCCTCAGGGATTCAATAGCCCGGGTCATCCAAATTTTTATCAGTCATCCAAATTTTTATCGGCCGACAGTCCCCGAGTAGGGGTAGCCCGTGGGCTTTAAGATCCAGGATCAAAGAAACAAAACGTGTAGTAATAAAGTGTAAGGAAAGAAGAAATTTCTTTCATTGCTTAATATGCAAGGTACATGATCGAAGGTGCAAACAACGTGTGCCATGGTTAGAGTGGACTATATGGGCATGGTTCGTATGAACATTTGACCCTTACAATGAATCATAACCACCAAGCCTTAGCTTTTGAGGGCTCGGATACTGTTGATCTAATGCAAACAATCATCGATTCCGGTTTAAGGCCAGTCTTCAAATTTAAGGTAGCACGTTTTACTGTTGCCTCATTAAAAATCTTGCCAAAAAACCCACTTCGGGACAAAATCAGTTCAAGAAAAAAATAGTGCAACACGTGCTTTCAGACCTAATAGCCACATCCGCCCTTGGCCGAGTACCTACATACGTTAGTCCGTACTATAAAAAAATTAAAAGGGAATTAAGTTAGTACCTTAGTAGTAGTACTGCTTTAAGTATGCCACGCTCTAGTTGTTTGGTAGTTGTACATTATTTCCTGCTTCAAGTTTATATGAGCCTTTGCCAGTTATTCTAACAACTCGATACGATCTTTCCCAATTGGGACCCTGTTTCCCTTCGTTTGGGTTCCTGGTATGTAGTGTTACCTTTTTCAATACCAAGTCCCCTAGTTGAAAATATCGGAGGCTGGCTCTCCGGTAGTAATACATTCCTACTCGCTTCTTTTGGGCGGCCAACTGGACCATGGCGACCTCCCGCCTTTCGTCCAACAACTCCAGGCTCGTGATCATGGCCTCACCGTTTGACTCTCCAGTAGCATACTGGAATCTGAGGCTCAGTTCCCCCATCTCGACTGGTATTAAAGCTTCAGCTCTGTAGACCAAAGAAAATGGGGTGGCCCCGATGCTTGATTTCGAAGTCGTAAGGTATGCCTACAGGACTTCGAGCAAGATCTCCTTCTATTTTTCTTTTGAACTTGTCAACCTCTTTTTTCAGGTTTTAGAATATAGTTTTGTTCTTTGACTCCACCTGCCTGTTCCCTTTAGGGTGATAAGGCGTTGATAGTATCTTCTTGATCTTGTGATCTTCGAAAGACTTACTCACCTTGCTGCCGACAAATTGTTTTCCATTGTCGCAAACAATCTCGGATGGTATCCTAAATCGACACATTATGTGATCCCAAATGAAATCATTGACTTCTTTCTCTCTGACCTTCTCGAATGCCTGAGCCTCGACCCATTTGAAAAAATAATCGGTCATGAATAGTATGGATTGAGCTTTACCAGGTGCCCATGGTAGGGGACCGACGATGTCCATTCCCCACTTCATAAATGGCCATAGAGACAGGACCGAGTGGAGCATTTCTCTCGATTGATGGATCATCGGGGCGTGTCTTTGGCACTCATCGCATTTTCGTACGAAGTATTTTTGCGTCCTTCTCCATTTTGGTCCAGTAGTAGTTGGCTCTGATTAGTTTCCGAACCAAGGATTTTGCCCCCCCTAATGGTTCCCGCAAGTGCCCTCGTGAACTTCTCTTATGGCGTATTCGGTCTCTCCCGGTCCTAAGCATCTGGCTAGAAGGCCAAAGAAAGACCTCCTGAACAATACCCCTTCGACCAAGCTAAATCTGGAAGCTTTGGTGCGCAGGGCTCTCGATTCTTTGGGATCCGTAGGCAATTTTACTATCTTCAATCCCAAGTTAAACTCATTGAGTTCACTTCGGTGTGACCTTCTTCTATCATCGAATTCATTAGTTGCACCACGTCTCCTGAGCTAAATTCATTGGAATCGACCGACGACCCCAAGTTAGCTAGTGCATCGGCCTCACTATTTTGATCTTGGGGTACATACTGCAGGGTTTATTCCCTGAATTGGTGTAGGGTTACCTGCAATTTGTCCAAGTACCTATGCATCCGTTCTTCTTTTAGTTCGAACGTTCCGTTGACTTGATTTACCACGAGGAGGAGTCACACTTGGCTTCGATTACTTCGGCCCCAAGGCTCTTAGCCAACTCTAGACCTACAATCATGGCCTCATACTCGGCCTCAATGTTAGTCAATTTTACAGTTCTAATATACTCCCTAATTACACTCATGTAGGTGGTTTTAACACGGTACCGAGCCCGGACCCCTTCGCATTGGAAGCACTATCCATGAAGAAGGTCCAGATTCCCGAAGTAGTCCCCGAGGTGAGTAGTAGTTCCCTTTCGACTTCAGATATTAAGGCCGGCGTAAAGTCGGCCACGAAGTCTGCCAAAATATGAGATTTTATGGCGGTTCGGGATCGGTACTCGATATTATATCCACTAATCTCCACGACCCATTTGGCCAACAGGTTCGAGAGCTCGGGCTTATGCATGATATTTCTCAGCGGGTAAGAGGTTATGACACATATAAGGTGGCATTGAAAGTACGGCTTTAGCTTCCTGGAAGCGCTTAGCAAAGCAAGCGCTAACTTTTCCAGGTAAGGATACCTTGATTCGGACTAACCTAGAGCTCTACTGATATAGTAAATAGGAAATTGCATACCTTCCTCCTCCCGGTCTAAGACACCACTTACCGCCACCTCGGAAACTGCCAAGTAGAGATACAGCTGTTCGATGCCTTCGAAGTGTGCAGTAGGGGGGCTCGACATGTACCGTTTGAGTTTTTCCAAATCTTGCTGGCATTCCGGGGTCCAGTAAAAGTTATTCTTTTTCTTTGATAGTGAGAAGAATCGATGGCTCTTGTCTGAGGACCTCGAGATGAACCAGCCCAATGCGGCTATACACCCGGCCAGTCTTTGAACTGCCTTGACATTGTCCACCATGGTGATGTCTTCTATGGCTTTTATTTTATCGGGGTTGATCACGATCCCCCGATTGGATACCATGAACCTGAGGAATTTGCCCGAATCGACCCCAAATGCGCACTTCTCCAGGTTTAGCTTCATGTTTTATTTCCTTAATATGTCGAAGGTTTACTGCAAATGTTTCAAATGGTACTCTGATCGCAGGGACTTGACCAACATATCGTCAATATAAACTTCTATTGATTTACCTATTTGTTCTTTGAACATTCGGTTTACTAGGTATTGGTTGGTGACACCGACGTTCTTTAATCCCGTTATAATAGTTGGTGCCGAATTTGGTAATGAATGAAGTCTTTTCTTGATCGTCCAGGTTCATCCAAATTTAGTTGTACCCGGAGTAGGCATCGAGAAAGCTAAGTATCTCGTGTCCGGCCGTCGCGTCGATCATTCGATCGATGTTGGGCAAAGGGAAAGAATCCTTAAGGCATGCCTTGTTTAGGTCCTTGTAATCCACACACATTCTTAGTTTATTTCCCTTTTTAGATGCTACCTCTACGTTAGCTAACCAGTCCGAGTATTTAATTTTCTGGATGGATCCTATTTTTAGAAGTTTGGATATCTCATCCTTGGTAAATGCATGTTTGATCTAGGATTGTCGCCTCCTTTTCTGCTTAACCGTATTTAACTTTGGGTCCAAACTCAGCTTGTGAGTGGTTACTTCCGATGGAATCCTTGTCATGTCAAGACGGGACCAAGCAAAACAATCGACGTTAGCTTTAAGAAAAACAATAAGTTTTTTTCCTGAGCTCGGGGTTTAACCCCGTGCCTTGGTATACCTTTACATCTGGTAGGTATTTGATTAATATGAATTGCTCCAACTCTTCAACCATCGATTTGGCAGCGTCGGTGTCATCATGAGCTATGAATGATCTTGGGACGCCGTAATCGTCCTACTTGTCCACTCCTCGTTCCTCCTGTTTCTTCGGTTTGGCCGAGGCCGGTATTAATGATTGCTATTTAATCTCCTTCTGTCTAGTCAATTTCGCATTCCTTGATGTTGAAATCGCTGGCACAAGGATTACCTCATCGACAACGAACATCCCTTTTCTCCGTATACCATTTTGACTCCCCCCCGATGTGGGAAATTTCAATGCCTGGTGCAAGGTCGAGGGTGCTGCCCTCATGTTGTGAACCTATGGCCTTCTGAATAGAGCGTTATACCTCATGTCCCTCTCGATCACGTAGAACTTTGTTTCTTGGATTGTCCTGTCGGTGTTTACTAGCAAGGTTATTTCTCCTTTAGTGGTCTCACATGCCATGTTAAACCTGTTCAATACCCGGACCGCTATCACGATTTGGTCCTGTAACCCTAATTGTTGTACGACCCTTGATCTGATGATGTTGGCCGAGCTACCTGGATCAATCAACACACGTTCAACTCGAGATTTATTGATAAGTACGGATATTACATGTGCATCATTGTGAGGATACACGATGCCCTCGACATCTTCATCGCTGAACGAAATGGCTCCCTCCGGAACATAATCCCGGGTGTGATTTTCTCTTGCGATAGATACTTTAGTGCGTTTTATCATTGGTCCTTGGGGGACCTCAACTCCTCTGATGATCATGTTGATCACGTGTTAAGGCTCCTCTTGTTCGACCTGTTTGTTGGCATTCCTGTTCCTGAAGTAGATTTTGGCTCGATCACTCAAGAATTCTCGGAGGTGCCTGTTGTTGAATAGCCGGCCAACTTCTTCTCTTAACTATCGGCAATCATCGGTCATGTGACCATGAGTGCCGTGATATTTACACATCAAATTTGGATCTCTCTAGGTAGGATCAGACTACAAAGGTCATGGCCACTTGGTCTCTTTAATATGTCCTATGGATGACACGGTGCTAGCAGTGTCCACGTTAAGTTGTATTCTGACAATCTCGGTGCTTCCCTACTTCCGAGCGGCCTATCGAACCCATTTTTTTCTTATCAGGCCTCGGCCATCAGACCCTCGATCACTTCTCTTCTTGTTCCTTACAGGATGATGCCCGGATCCGTTTCCCCTTCGGTCCACGTTGTATGGTTGATACCGATCTCGGACCAGTCTTGGTTATTGATTATTGGCCATCTTATATCTATCGTCGGCCCTGATGGGGTAAACAGATCTTGAGAGGGCCCCGAGTTAGTCGTCTTCGACCTTAATCTTTGACTAGTAACTGTTGTGGACGTCGGCCAAGGTTACTGTCGGGTACTCCACCAAATTTTGTTTTAGCTGTTGAGAGGACACAGAACTTTGGGGGTTGAGCCCCTGAGTGAATGCCTGAACGGCCCAATCATCGACAACCAGTGGTAGGTCCATCCGTTTTATCTGGAACCTCGACACAAACTCCCTGAGCATCTCGTTATCCCTTCACTTGACTATGAAAAGATTTGACTTTCTGGTCTCGACCTTGATGGCCCTGACATGGGCCTTTACGAAAGTATCTGCAAGCATAGCAAATGAGTCAATGGAATTTGGGGGCAAGTTATGATACCATATTATTGCTCCCTTGGACAAAGTCTCCCCAAACTTCTTCAGTAACACCGACTCGATCTCATCGTCTTCCAAGTCGTTCCTCTTGATCGTGCATGTATATGAGGTCACATGCTCGTTTAGATCCGTGGTCCCGTTATATTTGGGGATGTCGGGTATATGAAACCTCTTTGGGATCGACTTTGGCACTGTGCTCGGAGGAAATGGCTTCTGGATAAACTTCTTGGAGTCCGCCCCCTTCAATATCGGGGGTGCTTCGGGGATCTGATCGACCCTGGAATTATATGTTTCCACCTTCGTGTCATTAGCCTCAATCTTTTTCTCACCTGACTCCACCCATTTCGTCAATGCTTCAAGAATTTTCATTACCTCGGGATTTAACCCGGGCTTGGCTTCACCTAGTCTCTCAATGATTTGTTTGTCTCTTCGGGTGCTTTCCCGAGATTGTTCGGGCTCGACCCTGTTAGGGGCATGGCTTTGATTTTGCAGTTAAGCTATTGCCGCTTATTGAGCTTGCAACATTTCGAAAATCAGTCGTAGGCTTACCCCATCACAGTTGCCTTCGGGTGCTTCTCGAGTTGTTGATCGGAGTCCATCGCAAATAATTTTTTCTGGATCAGTTGGCAAATTGATATTGATGGCCACCTGCAAGTTAGCATCGACCGGATCGGCGGCTGGGACACCGTTAGGATCAGCAAGAAGCACATCGTTCCTGGGAACCAAATTATTATTTTCGCTGTGATGGCCACACTCAGTGTCAACGTTCAGGTGAGTAGACTGAGAGTTTAACATTTTTAGGCTGACATGAAATTAAGACTTCAAAGAACAAGTGTAAAATAGGGTGTGTTATGGAGATTCGTATAAAAACACCACTATTATCCTTAGCCTACAGTGGGCACCAAACTGTTTACCCCAAAATTGAGTAATAATTAAATTTATACGCGGTTTAAGGATATGTGGTTTAATTCAACACGAACAATTAAAAATATCAAATAAATGAGTTAGAGATGAAATAAACGTTCAAACCAATTGCAATATTATGGCCAAGCCCGAACTTAGACTGACCAATGACCTTGTCCTCGGTTGACCCTCGGTTCGCGCCCAGTCGGGAATGAGGAACAAAACAAATGAGCAAAACCTTTAGCAATAGCTAAAAGGCAAAAAATAAACTTGTATTGCTTTGATTTGTGTGTTACAAATATGTTAGAGAAAATGAAAAATCTCCCATTTATATAGTAGGAGAGTTTCAGTCCTAGTAGAAGTCTAAAAAAGGTAAAAATCTTCTTTTTCCGGTAATTGTTGATCCACAATCGACACCGAGCGAGATTTGTGCGGTGATATATGGTTGAGGGCGAACATTGCAGCCCCCTATCAATCGTGCATAACCGTCCATCGCGTCTCCCATGGTCTAGAAGTCATACTCGGTCCGGGGTGCGTCGCTTTACCGCGTCCAATATCGGACATATCGTTCATCCTTCCCGTGTCTCGACGGGTCCATGTTCCCCTCTTCGTTCTCTCACCAGGGAATCGAGCTCGTACACATAGATAGATTTTATGTTTATCACTGTTCATGTTCTGGCAGTACTAGAAAACTAGCAAAATGCATCCAAAAAAACTGACCAAAATCGCTCGGAATTGAACAAAAATAGACCATTTTCGATTCGTCGAAAAGCAATGGTCGCTAATGTGAGGCGACCGCAGACGGTCAATATTCCCTATTGAAGTTGGTCGGTAATTTTCAATGCACTTTGACCAAATATTTTACAATTGTTCATTTCCGACCGAAATCGGTCGATAATATTAAAATATTTAAAATCAAATATTCCCACTAAAGTTGGTTGGTATTATTAAAATATTTAAAATTTAAAATCAAAAATTTCGACCGAAGTCGGTCGCTAAATTTAAATTTCTGGAAAATTCAATCGAACATTTCCAATCGACTTCGGTCATAGGCGGTCGGGTTTCTAGGTAAGTTTTTAGCAGAATACAGCTGTTTTATAGCTGCACCACATGACAACAACCAATCACCTATAATTACAGCATTACATTGCTATCATTCAACCAATAAAAACAATAATAACACCAATAACAACAATAATAACAACTATCAAAACTATATTAACAATATTTATAGAGTTTCAAAATACCCAACAACAAAACATTTCACAAGTTAAAAGTTCAAACGTCATTCAATGAGTGTTTTGTACTACATCATCTCCATCTCCATCTCCACTACTAGAAGCTTCATCGTCGATATGGTTCGAAGGATTACGACGAGAAGGATTAGCATCTAGGAAAGACTCATGAGACCGGGGAATCGGAAAAGCACCACTAGCAAGAAGATTGTCCAACTGACCTTGAAGGACATTAAATTGTTGGTCCCTCTTTTTTAGCTGGACTTGAAGGTATCAAATTTTTTATCTCTTTTCTTCTCTAGCCTTTGTCTCTTCAAGCTCTGATGCCAGCTTTGCGATCTTCTTCTCTATAGCCGAGAGAGTCGGCCTATCAATTGCCTCGCCCTGGGCGGAAGTCCCTATACCTTGCAATCCAGCCCTGTAGTGCCGAAATGATATCTTTGGAAAGCCGTATGCTATCCTCTTTTTAGGACCACCGACAACATCCAACCATATCTCATGCGCTTCTTCATCTGAAAAGGGTGGTCGCTCGCCGAAATGAAGTGTGTAGCGTTAGATGAAAATATTGTTAATATAATACTTAAATATATAAGAATTGTATTAAAACCTTAAATTGGTTGAAAATTTGCTCCACGAGCTCCGGTGGAAATTAACTCCAAGTCGCATAGGGTGCATCACCCTCATAATACAACATGTAACCATCTTCACAATAATCGATTCTCATAGACGAGAGTCCTAACTTAGAAACCAATCTTTTAGCCTTATAGAAATATTCAGGTATGTTAAAAGTTGGGTCAACTAGTTCACTCATAAGGCCAATGAAAGAATCCATTCCCGCTTGAGAAATATTAGTATATGATTTGATACTTAATAAAATAACTGCAACAGACAACTGAGAGTGCATACTCCCTTTACTTAGTGGCCGACTAGTAGCCTCTAACTGTTCAAAAAAATATTTTGCCTCTTCATTAGGAACTTGTTCAACACTTTCATGGGGTTCAAACTCAAAGTGCATCCCAAAAGCATCCGCAACCATTTCATGGTATCTAGGATGTTTAACGTTTTTCCCCACTTACCTACTACTTTCACCAACAACTATGTTATAAAATACACTATCACTACCATCAACCTCTCCATGACTAGTCCACACAAAATAATTATCCATAAATTATTTTTTATAAAGATGAGTCCTAACATCCTCTGATCCAAAAATAATACAAACACTTGCACTTCACACAAGTACATCTAATCATCCCTCCGATTTGAAATGGTTCAAGTGACATTGTATGCCTAATAAATTTATTAACATCTTCTATAAATTCCTCCCTAAAAAACCGACGAGTAGGATTTCCTATTATACATCCAACTATGATATTTCATGTACACAAAGAACAAATAAATTACATGTTATATTAATTAAGTATTCAAATTAATTTATAGTTTAAGTTACATAATAAACTTTAGTTACAAAGTAGTTAATTTAAATAATTTGAGTACATATTAATTTTAAAGTTCTCATATATCCCTAAATAAGTTCTTTTCAAATTCAATTAGACTATTAACTTGCAATATAATTGAAAGACTTGCAAGATAGCAAACACTAGCATTAATCGTAATTAGACTAACTCATAAAGATTATAATTTATTAACACATTCAATTAGATTAACTCATTTAATTATAATTTGTCAACATATGCAATTAGACTAACACAATTATTTAAGCCTAATTTTCTAAAAGCAATAAACACTAATAGAACAATAAGTTAAACCCTAGAATAATAAATTATTTCTAAAATCAATAAACAAAAATAGAACAATAAATTAAACCCCAAATTAATAAATTATTTGTAAAAGAAATAAACCAAAATAGAACAATAAATTAAACCCTAAATTTCTAAAAGCAATAAACCAAAATAGAACAATAAATTAAACCCTAAATTTCTAAAAGCAATAAACAAAAATAGAATAATAAATTAAACCCTAAATTTTAAGAATTAAAGTAACTTAAAAAAATTAGGTGACTAACCTTCAGATGGTGGAAGTAGCGGCGGTTGAGCAGTGGTAAGAAGGGAGGCAGATGGTCGAAGAAGCAGCGGTGTCACGACCCAAAAATCACCTAGTCGTGATGGCACCTAACCCAACCCGTCAGGTAAGCCAATTTAACAACTATCCAATTTAAATGAGATTTATTAAGAAAAGAAATGATAATAAAACTACTTTTATACAAGAATTCTCAAGGACCGGTAGTACAAATTATGAGCTTCTATGATTAGAATTTATAAAGCTGACATGCAATAAATAAATACAAAATCTGTTTGAAATGTACATAAACAGATTTTTATAAATCTAAAGCTATCATGAACAATAGGCAGCTACCACCGGAACGCAGGTACGTCTTCAAATCCAGCTCTCATCGATCACAGCAACATCAACATCCAACATCTGCACGCAAGATACGTAAGTGTAGTATGAGTACAACCGACCCCATGTACTCAATTAATAACAAACCTAACCTTAGGTTGAAAGAAGTGACGAGTTGGGACAAGGGTCAGGGTCCAACTCTAATAAGCAGCAAGAGCTCATAGCAATATGATAAAGATGGTACAAGAAAATAATTAAGCTGGTTCACAGTTATGGAAAAATAGGCATGCTTTTCAAGTATATCAGTGAAAAAACAAATCTTTTACCGACACCAAAATATGAGTACGTTTGTTAAACTGTGATTTTTCCCAAAATTTTCAACAGGTAAATGTTTCGTTTTCAAATGGCATGAGGAAAATACATCTCTATGCCTACATGTCAATATGTATGATAAGTCATGAATGACATAATACCGTACAACATGAGGAAAATGCATCTCTATGCCTGTATGTGAAGTGTGCATTTCGAATGCAATGCAACTCAGTGATAAAACCATATCCATACTCTCAGAGTATCAATTCACTCAATCCTCCTAGTCAGTCAGTCCTCACAGTCACTTAGTCCTCACAACCACTCAGTCCTCACAGTCACTAAATCACTCGGCACTCGCGCTCAGTAGGTACCTGCGCTCACTAGGGGTTCGTATAGACTTCAGAGGGGCACCTTCAACCCAAGCGCTATAACAAGTCAATCATGGCATAAATCAATAAAATATATTGCGGTGTGCAGCCCGATCCCATCAAAAATCAATAATACCTGCTGCGGTGTGTAGCCCGATTCCATCAATATCCTCACCATCAGACTCTCGGCCTCACTTAGTCATCAATCTCCCCAGTCTCTCGGGTTCACAATTTCTTGAAAATCAGCCCAAAATGATGATGTGATGTATCAATAAATGATAACAGAGACTGAGATATGATAGAATGTGTGTGACCGAGTATGTAATTGCAATGTAAGCAAATAACTCAACAGCAAAAATGACCTCACTGGGTCCCTACAAGATAAACATATAGCCTAGACATGGTTTCTAACATGGATCACAGCTCAATTACTCTAGCACGTATAGATTTCATAGATAGAAATAAGATTAGGTAACTAAACAGTACAGCAGAAATAACCGAGTCACAATTCACACGGTGCACGCCCACACGCCCGTCACCTAGCATGTGTGTCACCTCCACACCAAATACATGTCACTTATATTCAGGGATTCATACCCTCAGCACTAAGTTTAGAAGTGTTACTTACCTCGAACAAGACAAACGATGCTCCAGAAATGCCATCACGTGCGTACCGACCTCTGAAAGGCTTGAAACTAGCCAAAAGCAACTCAAATACATCAATTAATTCCAAGGGAAACCAACTCAATCGGTAAAGGTCGAATCTTTAATCAAAAGCCCAAAAGTCCAACCCAGGCCCATAACTTGGAACTCGACGAAACTTACAAAATCTAACAACCCATTCAATTACGAGTCCAACCATACTAGTTTCACTCAAATCCGACTCTGAATCGACATTCAAAACTCAAAAACTCACTCTATGAAGCTTTAGGCTAAAATCTCCAATTTTCTCTTTAAAACTCATAATCCAATTACCAAAAATGAAGATAAAATCATGGAATATAATCAAAGCCGAGTGTAGAACACTTACCCAAATCCCTGTGGTAAACATTGCTTCAGAAAGTGCCTCAATTCGAGGTCTATAACTCCAAATATGAATAAAATGACCAAACCCTCGATAATATAGTTTCTGCCCACCACTGTTCGCAAATGCGAACCAATAGTCGCACGTGCAACCTCCGCTTCTGCGGTAAATGCCTCGTACCTGCGAGAATTCACTAAAGATCAGCCCATCGCACCTACCAAATTTCTTCGCTTCTGCGCACACACAGGTGCGACAACCACGTACGCTTTTGCGCCACACGCCACTTCTGCGGCTAAAATCTCGCAACTGCGCGCACGCAGGTGCACTACAAAACTCCGCTTCTGCGGTCTTCCTCACCCAGCTTACACCTTACTTCTGCGACCAATTGTCCGCATCTGCGTCCATTCTTCTGTAGATGCAGAAGCACCAGAACTAGCATACCTTCAGCAATGCAACATGAAAATGATCTGAACCTCGTCCGAAACTCACTCGGGCTACTGGGGATCCCGTCCAAATATGCCAACAAGTCCCACGTAACACGAACCTTCTCGAGGCCTCAAATCACATATAACAATATCGAAACGACTAATCGCACCTCAAATCGACTTAAATGAACTTTGAACTTCCAACATCCTAAACATGCGCCGAAACATATCAAATCAACTTGGAATGGACTCAAATTTTGCACAAAAATCCCAAATGACATAAAGAAGCTATTCTGATTCCCGGAACCACAATCCAAATCCGATATCATCAAAGTCAACTCCTGGTCAAACTTATGAACTTTTCAAACCTTCAAATTTCCCACTTTCGCCAATTAGTGTCGAATCCTTCTAGAAATATCCAAATGCAAATCTGGGCATCCGCCCAAGTCCAAAATCACCATCCGGACCCAGTGGAACAATCAAAACTCCATTCCGAGATCAAATTCACAAATGTCAAACTTGGTCAACTCTTTCAACTTAAAGCTTCAACAATAAAATTCATTCTTCCAAATCGATTCCGAATAACCTGAAAAGCAAAACCGACGATTCACATAGCTGTAATACATCATATGGAGCTACTCATGCCCTCAAACTACTGAGAGAAGGGCAATTGCTCGAAACGACCGGTCAGATCATTACATCCTCCCCCCTTAAACATATGTTCGTCCTCGAACATGTCGAGAGTCGTTCCAAAGCCATCAAATCGCCGTGTAACCTTACCACGCACATACCCGGGGGTGGTGATCCCATGTCACCCTAATCCATATACTCCTAACGACACAACCTATCTGAAGATCCTTAGTTCAACTTTAGCCCATAAACCTTAGAATCCAATTCCCAATATCCGGAATTTCCTATAAGACCCGAATCTCGCATCTACACCCTGTATAAGCCTGAACAAGCTGCATCAGGCCATAACTATAACCCAAGGCACAATCACATGATATACCACATAACTCCAATACTCATAGAAATAACTCCCTATCACAGTAGCTGCTCAGAACAACCCAATACCTGTAATAAACCTCATATAGAACAAAACCATGTTCTAAAATCTTTATACACTATCGATGATGAAAGAAACACGCAGAAACTCGTAACCACTTATCAGATCAACAAGTCATGGAGATCTCTCTCCTTCGACAGGAACTATAGCCAATTTCTAAGCCGGTCAACGACATTATCCTTCCAAATATACCGCAAACAAATCCGATAGGATCCATTCTAGGCCCGATGACCTCATCTCATCACACAACCACTCTAGTGACATGCCACATCAATACAACCTAAAACCACAACCCACACAATCTGTGCACCAATAAGAAACAACCCAAATATACTCAATCATGAAAAATGATCAAACGAGAGAACCATCCCGCAAATTCAACAAGTACCACCACAACCGCAATTCTACAAACCCATTATACATAGTAGAACCAAGACATACGAAACTAACACAAGGATCATATCCCGACATATCCCAGCTGTAATGCGTGACCCCATCCAAACACGGGTCCATATGAAATACCTCTGGCCACCATGCCCAAAATCAAAAACCACACGCAATTCGACATCAAGTACCCAAGATGCATGACCATAACCATAGAGAAACAAATAACACAATACCACAGTCTGGAAATAACATAACCAATGCGCAATTACTTATTCCACACCCTTATACCCATCTCGATCAAATTCCACTATAAGGCCCAAATAGAACTGTACCATGTGTGCTTATACCCAACAAATTAAAACCCCTCGTGGCATAGAACAGTAACTCATCGAACATACAGAACATGAATAAGCTCAACTCTAATTGAATGGAACATCCCCCAACAATAGCAGTGCGGAGTCGACCAATCTGACCCGGTATAGTATACACATCCTCATTGGGCCTACCAATGGGCCCCAAATCAACTATGGTCATCCACAAATAGATAAATAATCCTCCGAAAGTCCCCAATGACTGAATCATAATGCATACTATCATCTGGCTAGCTTCGGCCACACCTTCACATTCCACGACCACGAAACAATCTGTTTCTGAGAATTCCTGGTTTCCAAGTCAATAGAACACATGAATCACCATATCCGATCCCAACTTCATGCCCCGATTGTCTAACACCTCTCTTATACATGATCATCCCACGAGGAATACTTCCATAATTCTTCTGTGCAACATAGGAAAATCTGAATATCAGTAGTCGATCAACCAGGCGAGTACCGCAATACCAATGAAGTATCCGTAAATCAACACTCAGTGCGCCTTCTGAAATGTGCACCCTTCTCAGGAATTACCAAGCAACTATAACATTCATCCATATATCTGAAACTGTCCATGCTGTCCAAAATTCATGACCTTCCCTCCAAATATGAGCTGTGACCTTGCACATGCAAAACTCAATTCTACACAACACACCGCATCTATCATGCCATTATATGAAACGTATGAGAATCTCATAATCAACTCTAAGTCACAAGCAGAATACATACCCGATCAGTCAAAAACTTTCCATTTGATCTCATCCAGGAGAAAAATCACAATACGCAACATGTTCTTCATGCTAGTAGGAAATATCCATCCCAAGCCATGATAGAAACCATCAAGAACTCTTTGAAACCTATTTGCCCATAACCAAACCATCAGAACTATGTCTCTCTAATTCAACCAAGCCACGCAGGTTTACAAACCCAAGAGTATTGACACCAAACCACCTGTAGAGCCTCACCACATCATAAGTACCCAAAGAATTGATCATATCTATTACCGTACTGATCCAACCTACTATCAAGCAGTCCCATTTCTCCGAGTTCCTTCCGAATTGCCCTCAAGCTGACACTTCTCCTTGTTAGAATACCCTGGTCCTCACCCAAAGCTCACCATAAGGGATCCTAGCATAAACCACACCGCCCTAAGGCCTATAAGTTGATATATTCCTCTTAAGCACCCCAAACGTACCGCAGCCGAGATACCCACTATGAAGAGACCTTCTGTGAATCTGAAGCCGTTTTCCTCCACCTTTCTGATGCTGAAATAGAAATCCATCATGATATAGAAATGCCACAAGTCTTGATACCATCCAACTTAAATCTCAGACTCTAGCCATATGCAAATCTGCAAAATTCTCAATTGTGACATAGAAATCTTGAATCCATTAGAACCTTCTCGAGAGTCATCCACTCTGCTCAAATTTCAATAGCACCGACCAGACAGGCCGAACAACATGTTCCTAATTAGAACAACAATACTCAAAGAAGTAATCCACACCTTTAAGCAACTGAGCAATTTCCTACTCCACGCACACTACATCTTTCGAGAATAGCAACTCAACCATTCCATGATTTCCACATACCCATAAGGTATAACATACCTCGTATCCAGAAATTCCTTTATTCAAGTCATCCTCGATCTCAATCTCTGCAAGTCATAGCCGATCCACAAGTATGCTTTATACCAAAACCAATATGACACGTAACCATGCAATCAAATCGTCGATAGCAGGCTTCCCCACTTAGCTCAATGCCATAGAATAGAACATCTGATAATTCACCATATCCATACTATGTTACTGCCATAATACCACAGGGAGATTCAACTAAATCCTTCATAAGCTCACATAACACAAACCATATAGTACCTCAAATCATCTACTAAGCTCGCATATATCCACATGACGATCAGGTCAACTTTCTCAACCAAATTCAAATTCAAATCTCAACACATATACCCCGCTAGTAAAAAGGAAACTCTTCGCACAATATTATAAGGATCACACCTCCGTAGATTACTCCGCAGGAGATAACCCACCTACTTTGCCTCAAATTGGTATCTTGCTATACCCTTTCGCAGCCACGATTACTATGATATCACGTAAGTCTGAACTCACTACAAGACATGAGAATCTACTTCGTTCCAAAATTAATCAACGTGAAAAATCTTTCAATACACTCATAACTCGAGACTATACATCACATCCAGACAACAATCTAGCACCTAATAGTCATTTTTACATCTCAAGCAAACTATTTTTGTCACATTCAAACTATCTGAACACATTTCGCGGTCATATCATACTCATCATATAGCTATCCAACCACTCATCGAGTCACAAATTTCACTCATAGGGACGCTACCAGACATATAAGTCCAAAAGCATGTGCTCAAACAACCGAAATCCCCGTGCTCAAGCTACAGTCAAAACCCAGCCTCAAGTCCTCCAGACTACCCATCATCAGCGCACCAAAATCACACATCGCACCTCATCCATGGAATCACAAGCCGGCGATGCACATCTGATACCGAGCGCTCATATGCGCATACGAATACGTGGAGGGAATTCAAAGATTTATGTTTCAAGCTGAATCAATGTCGCATGATAAGGAAAGAAAAATGTGAAGTTTATCCTAAATGCCCTGCAACCTATCGAAGATAAGTATGGACGTCATCATACTGATCCGCAAGACTCTACTAGACACTCGCTCATGACTTGTAGAACCTATGAACCTAGAGCTCTGATACCAACTTGTCACGACCCAAAAATCACCTAATCATAATGGAACCTAACCCAACCCATCAGGTAAGCCAAATTAACAACTATCCAATTTAAATGAGATTTACTAAGAAAATAAATGATAATAAAACTGCTTTTATACATAAATTTCCAAGAATTGGTAGAACAAATTATGAGCTTCTAAGATTAGAACTTACAAAGGTGGCATGAAATAAATAAATACATCATCTATTAGAATTGTACATAAATAGATTTTTATAAATCTAAGGCTACCATGAACAAGAGACAGTTACCACTGGAATGCAGGTACGTCTTCAAATCCAGCTCCCGTCGATCACAACAACATCAACATCCAACATCTGCACGCAAGGTGAAGAAGTGTAGTATGAGTACAACCGACCTCATGTACTCATTTAATAACAAACATAACCTTAAGTTGAAAGTAGTGACGAGCTGGGACAAGGGCCAGGGTCCAACTCCAATAACCAGCAACAGCTCATAGCAATATGATAAATATGGTACAAGAAAATAATTAAGCTGGTTCACAGTTATGGAAAAATAGGCATGCTTTTCAAGTATATCAGTGAAAAAACAAATCTTTTACCGACACCAAAATATGAGTACGTTTGTTAAACTGTGATTTTTCCCAAAATTTTCAACAGGTAAATATTTCGTTTTCAAATGGCATGAGGAAAATACATCTCCATGCCTACATGTCCAATATGTATGATAAGTCATAAATGATATAATACCGTACAACATGAGGAAAATGCATCTCTATGCCTGTATGTCAAGTGTGCATGTCGAATGCAATGCAACTCAGTGATAAAATCATATCCATACTCTCAGAGTATCAATTCACTCAATCCTCCTAGTCAGTCAGTCCTCACAGTCACTTAGTCCTCACAACCACTCAGTCCTCACAGTCACTCAATCCTCTCAATCACTCGCACTCGGCACTCATACTCATTAGGTATCTGCGCTCACTGGGGGTGGGACCCTGTCCAAATATGCCAACAAGTCTCATAACGTAACACGGACCTACTCGAGGCCTCAAATCACACATAACAACATCGAAACGATGAATCACACCTCAACTTCCAAAATTTGCGCCGAAACATATCAAATCAACTCGGAATAGACTCAAATTTTGCACACATGTCCCAAACAACATAACAAAGCTATTTCAATTCTGGGAACCACAATCTAAATCCGATATCATCAAATTTAACTCCCGGTCAAACTTATGAACTTTTCAAACCTTCAAATTTTTCACTTTCGCCAATTAGTATCGAATCCTTCTAGAAATATTTAAATGCAAATCCGGGCATCCGCCCGAGTCCAAAATCACTATCCGGACCCAACAGAACCATCAAAACTCCGTTACAGGGTCAAATTTACAAAAGTCAAACTTGGTCAACTCTTCCAACTTAAAGCTTCAACAATGAAATTCATTATTCCAAATCGATTCTGAATAACCTAAAAATCAAAATCGACGATTCACATAAGTCATAATACATCATACGGAGCTACTCATACCCCCAAACTACCAAGCGAAGGGCAGTTACTCGAAACGACCAATTGGGTCATTACAAGCGGCGATGACGAAGTAGTACGTGGTGAGGTAGTGGTGGAGGAGAAGAAGGTAGTGGCGGCGGCGGCGGCGCCGGCGGCGGAAGGTAATGGGGATGATTTTGGGCTTTGTTTTTGGGGGAAAATAGAAGTAGGAATAGATTTTGGGGGGGTTTTGGGTGAAATCGCCTTAGGGTGGAGGAGGGTGGAGAAGAGAATGAGAGATAGAGAAAATAGAGAAATGGGAAAGAAAGCCCGCTGCTAGGCTCTAATTTGCAGATTTTCGACCGACTTCGGTCGTAAAAGGCGGACGGTACATTTAAGTGAATATTTGATTGTTTGACCATTAACTTACCGATCGAATTCAGTCGGAAATCTGATTTTTAAATTTATTTTTATTAAAATAACCGACCGAAGTCGGTCAGTATTTAGTGAAATAGTCAAAATTAATTTTAATTAAGGACTATATATATATATATATACACACACACATACACACACACACACACATTAGTATTTAATATTTTATTAGTTTTATACATATATGTAACATCCTTATATATATAAACACACTTTATTACATCAACGATACATTTTATTATCTATTTACTACGACACGAAGTTTATCATAACATGTTGGATATAACAACTATTTCAATTAAACTCAATCAATTATATTTATAATTGTATAGGGAAAAATACGACATGGCACGTGGCCGCTTAAAGGAAGGACACATGGAACACAAGATGGAGATGTCCATTGAACATAGCTATTCCGCTTGTCACCAGAAGGAATAATGATCATAAAAGGAGTATTAAATGCTTTGCGCCTGGTAACATTTAATACGGAATATTTTGCAGCATTAAGGGTGATGGCCCGTTACGAGAAATTTGGCATTTATGTCTAACGTTACATCTTCATCAATGGCCCTCATAATTGAAATTAAAGAAGGGCATGATTCTAGGACTTCCTTCCCTAGACATAGCTATAAATAGAGAGCTCAGTTATCATTGTAAACGACACGAATTTTCTGCCTAACTTATGTTACATTCTATACAGCATTTTAATACAATTTGATTCTCTCACTTTTGATCTTATCATTGTTGTGCTCGAAAACCTTGTTCCCGGACTCATTAGCTCTGTTATTTCATCTACATTCTAAGGCTAAGTATTTCATATTTCATCAGTTATTTCATTACTTTTTGGATCAAATTAATTCACTTGTCTAGAAACTACGAACAAATTCAACTGTACTATTTTTCGAGTAAACAGTTTGGCGCCCACCGTGGGGCCTAGACAGCCGTGTAATTACATTGATCCTTGCCTTTTTTACTAACAAGTTTGATTATTTTTGTCTTAGCAAAAAGCACAAAATAAATGGCAGATAACACTATTAACGGCACACGCAATCCTGAAATTCAAGGGGACCAACCTCATTTCAAGGATACAATCAGTGACACTCGCAATGAGGAGAACGATGCCACACCGACACATGACGGGTGATACCCTCGACAGGTTCGGGAGAGGACTCCTGATGATGCTGATAAGGAGCATGTAGCGGGTACAGTGAGGGTCCTACAAGAGCAACAGACAATCATTATAGGCCATCTCACGCGGCAGGATCAGGTTATGACGGAACTAAAGCAGGTGCTATCAGGTGCTTCAAATAATGTAAACAGGCGAGATCCAATTCCTCCCGAGGTCCCCGCAAACCAAACGACGCGGAGAGTCGACAACAACACTCCCAAGGGCGAAGTTGGTTCTGATGGGGCCGGAGGGAATAGATCCGGCCTCAACAACGATAACGATCCGTTCAAGGAGGAACTTTTGCGGTTCATGAAGGAAATAAACGTCTGCATGGATCAAATCCCGGGCGTGCCACCAGTATTGAAAGGCCCGAATTAGAAGAAGTTTATTCAGTTATCGTACAAGCCGAGTACGGCCCCAGAACTAATCCTGAAGCGGTTCAAAATGCCCGAAGTGCTAAAGCATGATGGAACTTCAGATCCGCAGGAGCACATTACCACTTGTACAATAGCAGTGAAAGGAAATGATTTGGCTCCTCATGAAATTGAGTCCGTGTTGCTGAAGAAATTTGGTAAGACTCTCACGAGGGGAGCTTTAATGTGGTATTCACTATTGCCCGAGCATTCCATAGATTCCTTTGAGGTGCTCGCAAATTCTTTCATCAAGGCTCATACCGGTGTCAGAAAGGTGCAGGCCCGAAAGACCAACATATTCAGGATCGCGCAGGGAGAGTTCGAGTTATTACGAGAGTACGTCACCCGGTTCCAGATGGAAAGGATATTACTACCGGCGGTCCCGGATGAATGGGCAGCTGAAGCATTCACCAAAGGTTTAAATTCGAGAAGTTCGGACGCTTCCCAGAAGTTGATAGAAAGTCTGCTCGAGTTCTAAGCGACGACTAGGGCAGATTTCCACAACCGGTACGAGTCAAAAATAAGGATCGAAGATGATTAGGTTGACTACCTATCATCGACCAAAGGACGGGAGAAGAACTGAGAAAAAATGAAAGATGATATTAACACGGATAGACGGACTTCGAGGGGCCCAAGGCCTATGAAATCTGATCCCAGCTAGAGGGATCCTAATTTATGGTGTGAATACCATGGCACTAACGACCACCGGACTGGGGACTGCCGATACCTCGGGGAAGAAGTGGCAACGTTGTTAAAGAATGGTCACCTCAGAGAATTCTTGAGCGATCGAGCTAAAAACAACTATGGTCTGAATAGGGGCAATGCGGAAACCTCGAAAGCGGGAGAAGAACCTCCATGTCAAATGATCAACATGATCTTCGGAGGGAATGAAATTAACGGGGTCACCTTTTCGGCAGCAAAGAAGACAAAAGTGTCGATAACTCATAGTAAGAGGCTCCAGGAAGGCGAAATCACATTCACGGATGAAGATGCAGATGGATTACTACAGCCGCACAATGACGCACTGGTAATTTCTTTAAATGTGTTAGATTTTAAAATTAAACGTGTTTTAGTAGATCCAGGAAGTTCAGCAAACATCATATAATGAAGAGTACTGGAGCAATCTAAACTCACCGGAAGTATTATCCCGGCAACGAAACTCCTCGCCCGATTCAACCTCACAAGCCTGACAACACGGGGAGAAATTTTGCTTCTCACGAACGCTGAGGGAGTAACAAAGACAACACTCTTTGAAGTAGTAGATGGAGACGTGGGGTATAACATCATCTTGGGAAGACCATGGCTACACGAGATGAAAGCCGTGCCTTCAACATATCACCAATTGTTAACATTTATGACACCCGAGGGGATTAAACAGATAAGGGGTGATCAACCGGTAGCAAGGGAGATGAATGCAATTTCAGTATCCAGTAGCAAAGGAAAGGAACGTGTGGCATAGCAATTACCGGAATCAGCACCTGCCCACAAACTAGAGGAAGAAAACCCGGGGATAGAAGAGTCGGAATAATATCAGGTACCAAGGTATTTTCAAGTACCGGAAGAGACGGACGCGACGAAGTCCACGACAGAAGAACTGGAGCAGGTTGCATTGTTCGAAGAATTCCTAGAAAGGAAGTTCAATTTGGGAACAGGACTGCACCCGGAACTCAGGTCTGCTTTTATTGAATTCCTTAAAACTAACGCCGACTATTTTGCATGGTCGCACAAGGATATGACAGGAATCCCAACGGAGATAGCCGTACACAAGTTAATCTTAGATCCCAACATACCTCCGGTAAGGCAAAAGAAGTGGCTTATTGCTGAAGCAAGGAATAGATTCGTCAAAGAAGAGGTAACTCGTTTACTTAAGATTACTTCAATCTGGGAGGTAAGATATCTGGACTGGCTAGCCAATGTAGTAGTAGTACCTAAGAAAAATAATAAATTTCTCATGTGCGTAGATTATAAAGACCTTTATAAGGCATGACCGAAGGACTCATTCCCATTGTTGAATATCGATCAGATGATTGATGCTATGGTCGGGCACGAGTTAATGAGTTTTCTCGATGCTTATTATGGGTACAATCAAATCAAGATGAACCCAGAAGATCAGAAAAAGACTTCATTTATAACGAATTTTGGTATATATTGTTATAATGTGATGCCCTTCGGGCTAAAAAATGCTGGAGCCACTTATCAACGGCTCGTGAGCAAGATGTTTGAAAAGGAAATAGTAAAGACTATGGAAGTATATATAGACGACATGCTCGTTAAGTCTTTGAATGCATGTGACCACTTTGCAAGAAACATTCTACATCTTGAGGGAGCACAATATGAAACTTAACCCCGAGAAGTGTGTGTTTGGGGTCAGTTCGAGTAAGTTTCTAGGATTCTTGGTCTCACAAAGGGGAATTGAGGTAAATCTCGACAAAATCAAGGCCATAGAGGACATCCCGGATCAATTGTCTAACATAAAAGAAGTCCAGAGGCTCATAAGGAGATTGGCAGCTTTGAGCAAGTTCATTTCCTGTTCATCAGAAAAATGTCATTGCTTCTTCTCACTACTCAAAAAGAACAATAATTTCGAATGGACACCGGAGTGTTAACAAGACTTGAAGGAGCTAAAGAAATATTTGTCAAGCCCTCCGTTGCTCTCAAAACCAAAAGAAGGAGAACCGTTGCTAGGCTACCTCGTGGGTTTAGAAGTTGCGGTAAATGCAGTTTTAGTCTGGGAGAACGAAGGTACACAATCTCCCATTTATTACGTTAGTAAAATGTTAACGGGAGCAGAAACTCGCTACCTAGATCTGGAAAAGTTGGCCTTAGCTTTCGTAGTTGCCGCTCGGAAGCTGAGGCCCTACTTCCAATGCCACTCGTTAGCTGTGGTGACTACTTTTCCTCTGAGGAATATCCTCCATAAACCCGAGCTCTCGGGTAGATTGGCCAAATGGGCCATCGCAATAAGTGAGTTCGATATAGAATGAGGTTAGTTCACAACTCTGAAAGCCGAAGATGAATCGAGGAAGGCAGCTACAGAGCAACAGATAAGGAAGAGATTTAGGCAACTAAATTGACCTACCGGACTCTAAAGAAAGGGTACCACTTATTTGGAAACTAGAAACTTGCCGGTTTCCAAGCGAAACTCGATGCTACTTTAACACAAGGGCCGGTGTCCATCATTAAAAGTGGCATCTCTATTTGCGGACATTGGAGAAAGTGCTCTGCTAGTGAAATCGGTCTATTGACACATATAATTGTTTCAACCAAGGCCGAGCACTCTTCTCGAATACTTGGATTCACTCTCGCTTTAAGTAGCTGAAACCTCTATGTGGAAAAGTTTCTTATTGCGAAATGAATGGCATTCTAGAATCTCTCAAATGATTAGTGGGTTTAATTACGAGTAAGGAGTATTTTACCTATTATTTCGATCCCTGGAGTAAGATTCATGTCATGGAAATCATGAGAAGAATGAGTTTCCTAGCATGCGCTTAGGGCGAAGACATCAAGGTCTCTTTTAATTTCGCCATACTTTTTATAAACCAAGGACTGCAATTAAGTCACAACTCTTGGCTGACTCGGTGGCCGACTTCAGTCCAGGGCTATTGCCTCTGGCAACTAAGGAGGCAATAATGGTGTCAGAATCGACATCGGGAGTTTGGACCTCGTTTATGAACGGAGCTTCAAATGTAAAAAGACCCGGGCTCCGAATAGTCTTAATCACTTCTTAAAGGGAAACCTTAAGGCAAGCCATCAGAACAATTCCTTTAACTAACAACGAAGCAGAGTATGAAGCTTTGATTGCAGGGCTCGAATTGGCCCGAGGACTTGACTCTGAAGTCATTGAAATCAAATGTGATTCGCAGTTGGTGGTAAATCAGGTCTACAGAATTTTTGACACCAAAGTGGAACGTATGCAATAATACGTGGTAAAGGATTAGGCTCTATTGGCGCGATTTCGGGAATGGTCAATAACTCATATCCCGGGGGAAGATAACGTGGAGGCATATGCATTAGCAAATTTGGGTTCATCAACAGAAATACAAGGATCAAAATTAGGGATGGTAGTACAACTGATGAACTCAGCATCAGACACATATGGTTACTATGAGGTAAATTCGACTAGTTTGGTCTGGGGCAGGAGAAACAAAATAATCAATTATATCGAGCATGGAAAGTTGCTTGAAGACCCTAAAGCATCAAGAGTGTTGCGCACCACAGCTGCACATTGTAGCTTCAAGAAAGACCAATTATACAGAAAATTCTTTCAAGGCTCGTTAGCCCGGTGCTTAGGAGCATCAGAAGCTAACTATATCATGAGAGAAGTCCATGAAGGGATATGCGACAACCACTCAGGTGCAGATTCTTTGGTGCTGAAATTAGTTCGGGCAGGGTATTATTGGCCCCGTATAGAACAAGATGCTAAAGACTTCATACGAAAATGTGATAAGTGCTAACGCTACGCACCACTAGTACATCAACCGGAAGAACCCTTATATTCGGTTCTGTACCCCTGGTTATTCATGAAATGGGGATGGACATCGTCGGACCATTACCACCGGCTCCTAAAATGGTAAGGTTTCTTTTAATTTTGATGGACTATTTTTCTAAATGGGTGAAAGTAGGTCCTTATTAGAAGATCGGAGAACGCGAAGTGGTCTACTTCCTATGGAAAAATATAATTTGCAGGTTTGGAATACCAAAAGAGATTACATACGACAATGGGCCGCAGTTTATCGGCACAAATGTTACAAAGTTCCTTAAAGACTTGAAGATAAAGAGTATTACCTCTTCACCTTATCATCCGAGCGCAAATGGTCAAACAGAGTCAACAAACAAAGTGATTATTCAAAACCTCAAGAAAAGGTTGGAAGCAGCAAAAGGCAACTGGCCCAAAGAATTACCTGGGGTTCTATGGGCCTACCGAACAACGTCCAAGTCAAGCACGTGATAGACCCCTTTTTCCCTTGTATACGGTGCAGAAGCTTTGATACCAGTGAAAGTGGGGGAACCAACCTTAAGGTATTTCGAGGCAAATGAAGGATCGAACAACGAAGCAATTCTAATCAACTTAGAGCTGCTCGAAGAACGCAGGGACTTGGCACATATCAGAATGGCGGCCCAAAAGCAGAGAATGGAGCGTTATTATAATCAAAGATCCAACCTCCGATATTTCAAAGTAGGAGACTTGGTCTTGAGGAAGGTAACTCAAAATACCCGGGAACTCAACTCAGGCAAATTAGGCCCAACATGGGAAGGCCCTTACCGGGTTTCAGCTATCACTGGGAAAGGATCATACGAGTTGGAGAACCAAAATTAAGACAAGTTGCCCAGAAACTAGAACGTGCCTCACCTCAAAAGATATTGCTGCTGACGAACAACACTCAAACGGAATGTATGTGTTGTACTCTTTCTCCCTTCGTTCAGTTTTTGTCCCAATTGGGTTTTTCTGGCAAAGTTTTTAATGAGGCAGCAACGTAAATCATGCTACGAAGACAACAGTGGTAAGACCTTTGATAACAAGGCAAACAAACAAGTTTCCACTGGGGACGATTAGATAATCTTTGCTTCGATAGCAAATTCCCACCGGGAAGTTGGCTACCGAATAGGGGTTGTTCGCCTTGGTAGTATAATAGATGCATCTACAGTTCGTGCCGCTCGACCCTCGGCAATGTACACATTGTTATGAGATCAAGCCGTTTGCCTCGACAGTATCATATTGCTTATGGGATCGGGCCGTACGACCTTGGCATAATCATGCGTTATATCGTTAGCAGTTCGAATATTCATGAGATTTGCCTTCCACTGATGCCTTGCATTTTATGTGGTGTTTCTTATTCATTTGATATTGGCACTTGATATTTTCCGAGTTGTTGAGATAGAATACGAGATTGAGAAGTTTATATCGTTAAAAGAAATTTTGAAAGATTATGATGGTTACCGTTTCATCCTACTATTACTGTTGTGCTTCATATCTATTTAGGATTTAGCATACTACTTTATTGGACCTTTAGTAAGTATCGGTGTCGACCCCTCGTCACTACTTCTCCGGGATTAGGCTAGATACTTACTGAGTACGTGTTGATTTACGTACTCATGCAACACTTAATGCACTTATATATATATATATATATATATATATATATATATATATATATATATATATATATATATATATATAAATGCCTGGTGGTCTATTGGGCGCAAGGGCGTGGCTGTTGCGGAGAATTTACGGTGAGCTGCATTCCATGTTACGATCCGTAGCATACAAAGTCTCCATAAGAGTTATTTATATTCTCCTGTCTAACTTGTATTCCAGATAGATGTTGTATTACTATTGTACTCCTTAGTATATTCTCATGCACTTGTGACATCGGGTTTTGGGGGTTCCTACTGGATGTTCATTATTGTAGTTCATGTAATTATTATTATTTCACCTTGTAATTTATATTTTATACGGAAGTTGGAAATAAAAATCACAGGTTTTTCAGAGAGTACCAGACCTTACTCTACTTATTTAATGAGATTCATGATTTCAAAAATAATAAAATGAGTAACTAAGTGAATTAACCACCGTTGGCTTTCCTGACGGCAGCGTTAGGCGCCATCACGACCTATAGTGGATTTTGGGTAGTGACAATTCCGACAAATTTTGGTCGGTATGCTCTGGATGGATTTTGATAGTTTTATAGTAGTGTGGTTCCACTAGTTGCTTGCTATTTAGCTCGCTATCCTCTTACATCTTTTGCCTTTATCAAATGCAGCTGAACTTAACGATCTTTGATTTTTTTCTTCTCATACCAGGAGTACTTTTATGGTGTGTCAAATGATCTCTCACCAGATTCTAATGTAGTAAACTCCGGTGTCACGACCCCAATTTTCCTCCGTAGAATGTCGTGACGGCACCTAGTCTCTAAGACTAGGTAAGCCTAAACAACATGCGGAAGTGACTGAAACAATAATTTAAAAATCTCAAAACTCAACAACATATATAAAGAAAAAACCTCCACAACTCCGTGTATATACAATAGCCCAAAACCCGGCATAATACAAGTCAAAAGCTCTATGACAATATCAAAGTCATCCCTATACAACTGTATCCAGTAAAGAAGGAAAATTATAAAAATGGATAGAAGGGGACTCTGAGACTTGCGAACGCGGGCAGCTGTACCTTGAAGTCTCCAAATGCGAACTCAGCTCACCAGTACCGAGACTGATAGGAAGTACCTGGATCCGCACAAAAAGATATGCAGAAGCGTAGCATGAGTACACCACAACGATACCTAGTAAGTGCCAAGCCTAACCTCTGTAGAGTAGTGACGAGGTCAGGTCAAGGCCCTACTGGAAATAATAAGAAACGTGACGAAATATTTAACAATATAATAATAAAGACAATGGAGATGAAACAAGTAAGGAGTATACCAAAATCTAACTACACAGAATCAAGGCAGATAATACATCACGGAAGGAATCAAGGATTGACATGTTAAGGAAACAAACAACCAAAGGCAAGTACAGCAAATAGAGAAATAGCAACAAGGGTCACTACTGAGGTACCGCCTCGTAGTCCCAAATCACAAGAATAACTCACAATCTTTCCTTATATCACCGTGGGAGCCTTTAAATTTAGTTTTGAAAATCATTTTCCCAAAATAGCATCCCGCGTTTTAGCCCACCTTATCACACCGCATGACTTCTAGTAGTTTCCCTACTTGCCACGCGTATCAAGCCCACATTATCTCACCGCATGTGTTTCAACCCCAAAATCTCATACCACAACATGCGTATCAATATCACAATGTATCACGAATTGCACCTCAAGTTCCCAATATCACAACTTGCCAGAGAAACCAAACAATAACATAATTTCACAATAAGGAGCCCACGGCTCAACCACAATGTACAGAAAAGTCTCAACAATAACAACAGGAAGTGAATAACTCAATAGAATGATATTTCACAACTTAACACTTTGCCTCAATAGGAATTATGGTCTTTGTAACTCAATACCAATTTCAACAACCAGATATCTCCAAGAATGACAACTTCAAATAAAGAGTTCAACAATTAAATAATGAATATGGAATAAAGGAAATAGCAAGTAATAAATAAGACAAATAGAGCATGTGAAATTATACGAATGATGATGGGGATAACATGTTAAGATAACTCAATTAAGGCAAGAAAGGAATCTACATAGTTAAAACCAATAATTTCCATATTTAGCCTGTGTAAACACTCGTCACCTTGCGTACACGACTTTCACACATTACAGTTATCACAACAACACCAATCCTAAGTGGTAACTCCTCTACACAAGGTTAGGCAAGTCACTTGCCTCAGATCACGCTAAATCAATCCACTAGTAGGCCTTTCCCTCGATTATCCAACTCCGAATGGTTTGAATCTAGCCAAAATAATTTCATACTATAAATATACCTATAGGAAACTAATTCAAACAATGAAATTACGATCCTTGCAAAGAATTAAAAAGACAACCCAAAAAGTCAATCGGGCCCACGTCTCAGAACCCGACCAAAATTAAAAAATTCAAACACTCATTCGATAACGAGTTCAACCATAGAATAATTACTCAAATCCGACCTCAAATCGCCTTTCAATTCCTCAAATTTTAGCCTACGAAGTTTCACACATTTTCCCTAAATTTCCAACTCCAAAACATTAATTTAATGATGAAATTAACAATAGACTCATGTAAATTAACCAAAACCGAGTTAGGATTCCTTACCCCAATGATCTCTATGAAAAACCCTCAAAACATCGCCTTCCACCGAGATCTTTAAGTCCAAAAATAGATTATGAAGATTAATCCTCGAACAAGGCCTTTCTGCCCAGCGATCCTCGCTTCTGTTGGCCTTTTTTTTGCTTCTGTGACGCTGCACCTGCGGAAAAACCATTACAGGTCCGGATTCCACTTATGTCTAGGAGTTCCACTTCTGCGGGCCATGGCGCGCACCTGCGAGCCCGCTTCAGTGGAGAAGGAGACGGCACCTACGGTCCTACCCAAAACCCCTCCTCTAATTCCGCTTCTGTGGAGGAAATGGTCGCGCCTGCGGAGGCGCACCTGCGCCCAGGTGTCCGCACCTGCGAGCCCAGCCCTGGTTTCTCCTTTCGCTTCTGCGCTTCACCTTCCGTACCCGCAATTTCGCACACCCTCCGCAAGTGCAATGACACCAACAGGCCTGGGACTTCAGCAATTAAGCGAAGTCCAAAATTGGTCTGAATTCAATCCGAACCAAACCTGGTACAAATATACCAACAAGTTCCAAAACACATAACGGACCTACTCGAGGCCAAACATCACATCAAACAACATCGATTCTACGGATCGCAACCCAAACTCAAGCATATGCAACTATGAACTTTCGAATTCCGAAACCAATGCGGATTCAAACCAAAACAACTCTGATTGACTCCAAATTTTGCACACAAGTCATAAATGACATTACAAATCTATTCTAACTTCGAGAGCCATGATCCGACCCCGATATCAATAAAGGCAACTCTTGG
This sequence comes from Nicotiana tomentosiformis, assembly GCF_000390325.3. Taxonomy (NCBI): domain Eukaryota; kingdom Viridiplantae; phylum Streptophyta; class Magnoliopsida; order Solanales; family Solanaceae; genus Nicotiana; species Nicotiana tomentosiformis. The sequence continues at coordinate 97,947,322 of NC_090822.1, forward strand.
TCAAACTTTCCAAAATCTTCCATTTTCTAACTTTCGCCAATTCATGCAGAAACGACCTACGGACCTCCAAATCAACATTCGGACATGCTCCTAAGACCAAAATCACCATACGGAGCTATTGAAACCATCAAAACTATATTCCGTAGTCGTATTCATATAAGTCAAACTACGGTCAACTTTTACAACTTAACCCTCCAACTTAGGGACTAAGTTACACCCGAAACACACCCGAAACCAAAACCAAACACCCCGACAAGTTACATAACCATAATATAGCATAGAGGAGGCAATAAATAGGGGATCAGGGCTAAAACATCAAAACAATCAGCCAGGTCATTACATCCTCCCCATCTTAAAACAAACGTTAGTCCTCAAACGAGTATAGAGACATACCTGAAGTGGTGAAAAGATGAGGATAACAGCGACGCATATCATGCTCGGTCTCCCAAGTCGCCTCCTCGACTGGTTGACCCCCCACTGAACCTTTACTGAAGCAATGTTCTTTTACCTCAACTTTCAAACCTGTCTGTCCAAAATGGCCACCGGCTCCTCAACATAAGACAAATCCTTGTTCAACTAGACTAAGCTGAAATCCAACATATGAGACGGATTGTCGTGATACTTCCGGAGCATAGAAACATGGAATACTGGATTAACTGCAGCTAGACTAGATGGTAGTGCAAGCCTGTAGGCCACCTCTCTAATCCTCTCAAGTATCTCAAATGGTCTGATATACCTAGGTCTCAGCTGGCCCTTCTTTCGGAACATCATAACACCCTTCATGGGTGAAACCTGGAGCAAGACTCGCTCCTCAACCATGAATGCAATGTCACGAACCTTCCGATCTGCATAACTCTTCTGTCTAGATTGGGTTGTACGAAGTCGATCTTGAATCTATTTAACCTTTTCCAAAGCATCCCAAACCAAGTCTGTACCTAGTGGCCTAGACTCACCCAGCTTAAACCAACCTACCAGAGACTGACACTGTCTACGATACAAAGCCTCATACGGAGCTATCTGAATTCTCAAGTGGTAGATGTTGTTGTAAGCAAACTCCACTAGTGGCAAGAACTGATCCCAAGAAACCCTATACTCCATCACAGATGCACGGAGCATATCCTCCAATTATTGAATAGTACGGTCGGGCTGCCCGTCCCTCTAAGGGTGAAATATTGTACTCAACTCAACCCGTGTGCCTAACTCATGTTGTACGGCTCTCCAAAACTGCGATGTAAACTGCGTGCCTTGATCAGAGATGATGGATACCGGCATGCCATAAAACCTGACAATCTCGCGAATATAAACCATAACCATCTGCTCTAAGGAATAAGTAGTCACCACTGGAATGAATGAGCTGACTTGGTCAATCTATCCACAATCACTCATACTGCATCGAACTTCCTTAGAGTCTATGGAAGCCCAACCACAAAATTCATAGTAACCCCCTCCTATTTCCACTCTGGAATCTCTAGCCTCTGAAGCAATCCATCTAGCCGCCGATGCTCATATTTCACCTGCTGGCAATTTAGGCACTGAGCTACATACTCCACTATGTCCTTCATTCTCATCCACCAATAGTGCTGTCTCAAGTCCTGATACGTCTTGGCGGCACCTGGATGAATGGATTACTGCGAACTGTGAGCCTCTTGGAGAATAAACTCCCGCAAACCATCCATATTGGGCACACATAGCCTACCCTGCATCCGTAGTACACCGTCCTCCCCAATAGTGACCTCCTTGGTATCGCCATGCTGAACCGTGTCCTTGAGGACAAGCAGATGGGGGGTCATCGTACTGACGCTTCGTGATACGATCATGTAGAGAAGACCGAGCAACCACATAATCCAAAACTCGACTCGACTTTGAAATATCCAATCTAACAAATTGGTTGGCCAAGGCCTGAACATCCAAGGCAAATGGTCTCTCTGCTGCTGGTAGATATGTTAAACTGCCCAAGCTCTCTGCCTTTCGATTCAAGGCATCGGCCACCATATTGGCCTTCCCGGGATGATACAAAATAGTGATACCATAGTCCTTAAGAAACTCTAACCACCTCCACTGATGCAAGTTAAGATCCTTCTATTTGAACAGATGTTGCAAACTCTGGTGGTCAGTATAGACCTCACAAGGGACACCATACAAATAGTGCTGCCAAATCTTCAGGGAATAAACAATAGCTGCTAACTCAAGATCATGGATAGGATAGTTCTTATTATGCACCTTTAGTTGTCTATATGCGTAGGCAATCACCCTAAGCCTACATCAATATCGCGCCGAGACCAATACGCGATGCATCACATTACACGATATAAGACCCCGAGCCCGTAGGCAACACCAACACTGGGGCTATAGTCAAAGCTATCTTGAGCTTTTGAAAGCTCTCCTCATACTCCTCAGTCTACCTGAACGGAGCACCCTTCTAGGTCAATCTGGTCATAGGTACAACAATAGATGAGAAACCCTCTACGAATAGGTGGTAATAAACTGCCAAACCAAGGAAACTCCGGATCTCAGTAGCTGAAGATGGTATGGGCCAACTCTGCACTACTTCAATCTTCTTCGGGTCCACCTTAATTCCCTCACTCGACATTACATGACCGAGAAATGCCACTGAATCAAGTAAGAATTCATACTTTGAAATTTTGCATATAATTTCTTTTCTCTCAAGGTCTGGAGCACAGTCCTCAGGTGGTGCTCATGACCCTCTCGGCTCCGAGAGTACACCGGAATGTTGTCAATAAACACAATGACAAATGAGTCAAGATAGGGCTAAAATAGATTGTTCATCAAGTACATGAATGTTGATGGGCATTGGTCAGCCCAAATAACATCTCAAGGAACTCATAATGACCATACCGAGTCCTGAAAGCAGTCTTCGGGATATCTGGCACCCGAATCTTCAACTGATGATAGTCTGACCTCTAATCAATCTTTGAGAACACTTCGACACCCTGTAACTAATCAAATAGGTCATCAATGCGTGGCAATAGATACATGTTCTTCACTGTAACCTTGTTCAACTACCAATAATCAATACATATGCGCATAGAACCATCCTTCTTCTTTACAAACAAGACGGGAGCACCCCAAGGCGATACACTAGGCCGAATGAAACCCTTTTCAAGAAACTCTTGCAAATGTTCCTTTAACTCTTTCAACTCTGTTGGGGCCATACGATATGGTGTAATAGAAATGGGTTGAGTGCCCGGTAACAAATCAATACCAAAATCGATGTCCCTGTCGGGCGGCATGCCCGGAAGATCCGCCAGAAATACATCTGGATAATCCCTCACTATCGGAACTGACTCCACGACAGGAGTATCAACACTAACATCTCTCATGAAGGCTAGATACGCATTACACCCCTTCTCAACCATCCGATGAGCCTTTAGAAATGAGATAACCCTTTTAGGAACGTAATCTAAAGCACCCCTCCACTCCAACCGTGGGAAACCTGGCATAGCCAACATCACCGTCTTGGCATGACAATCAAGAATAGCATGATAGGGCGACAACCAGTCCATGCCCAAAATAATATCAAAATCTACCATACTGAGCAACAATAGAGCGGGGTCTCAAAACCACTAAGAACAACTAAACACGACAGATACACACGGTCAACAACAATAAAATCTCCCATAGGTGTGGAAACATAGACAGGAGAACTTAAAGAATCATGGGATACACCCAAATATGGAGCAAAGTAAGATGATACATAGGAATAAGTGGAGCCTGGATCAAATAAGATTGATGCATCTCTATACAAGCTCGAACAATACCTGTGATAACTGAGTCGGATGCAACTGCCTCCGTCCTAGTAGGAAGAGCATAGTATCTGACCTGGCCTCCCCCTCTAGGGCAACCTCTACCTTCCCGAACTCCACCTCGAGCTAGTTGTGCAGGTGGAGTGGAAACTGGTGCGGTAACCATGGCCTGAGAAGTCTGAGGACCTTGTGGAATACGTGGTGCCTGAGTAGTCTGTGGAGGTGCACCCCTCTTGAGTCTGGGACAATCCCTCACCATATGACGAGTGTCACCACAGTCAAAATATGCTCTAGTAGGGCGTGGCTACTAGGGCTGGCTCGGGTCTGGTCGGCTAGACTGGCCGCTGAAAACTCCCCGTCCAGGAGGTGCACTAGACAATGGTGGTGCATAATGGGGGACTCTGAGGCCTGGGAGTGGCTGAAATATCATTGGAAGCTGGAAGTGCTGAATGAACATGGTGGCTCACATAGCCCCTACCATGACGGGTCGCAACTGGGTACGGGCACCACTATATGTGCCAGAATCTCGAGGCCTCTTGGCCTCCCTCTCCTCTCTCTCCTAGGCCTACATACCCTCCATCCTCCTAGTGGTCTCTACTACCTGCTGATATGGGATGTCCATCGCCAACTCTCGGGCCATGCTAAATCTGATACCAGGGTTAAGCCCCTTGATAAAACGAACTCGCTCTCTGATAGTAGCAACCAAAGTTGTGCATGCCTAGACAAATCACTTAACCGGACTGTATACTCTGATAACTACCCAAACTCTGCGCGCCATGCATCCCTAAGACTCTAGGGAACAAACTCCCTCAAGAACATATCTGAGAACTGGGCCCAAGTGAGTGAAACTACCTCGGCCGTCCAACTCATACGCTCGCCACCACTGATAAGCTAACGTAGTGAAAGCAACCCCACTAGACTCCACAATACCAATAGTACGGAGGATACGGTGGCACTCCTCAAGAAAACCCTAGACATCCTCTTACGCCAAACCGCTGAAAGTAGGAGGGTGGTACTTTTTGTACCTCTCGAGCCTGAGCTGCTCCCCCTCAGAAGTTGCTTCTCTAACCTCGGGGTGAACTGGGGCGACCGGCTGCACTGGTATGACCTTTGGGACCTGGTCAACCTAGACCCGCTGCTCTGAGGTATGGGCGGTGGGAATTTGCGCTCCTCTCCCGGCCTGAGATGTGGCAGGAGAAAGTGGGATCAACCCTACCTGAGCTAGAGTGCCAAACATGCTCAAATACTGGGCGAGAGTCTCCTGAAGTGTTGGAGTAGTAATAGGCGCATCAAATATTTGTCCTCCAACTAGAGCTACTGGTGGCTCCTCTGTAGTGGCTCAGGCCGGTGCTCTGGCTACACCACATGCCCGACCTCGGCCTCTACCCCAGCTCCAGCCTCTCGTGGCTCTAGTAGGGGGCGCGGGTGTTTAATCATCTAATCAAGTTGTAGGTGTCCTCATCATCTGTGAAAGAATAGAAAGATAGAAATTTAGAACCCGAAGTCAACAAATTCGCACGATAAGGAGTCAAAGAAGTGAAGCTTTTCCTAACAATTATATAGCCTCCCGAAGATAAGTACAAACGTCTTCATACCGATCCGCGAGACTCTACTAAACATGTTTGTGACTCGTAACACCTATGAATCTAGAGCTCTGATATCAACTTATCACGACTCCAATTTGCCTCCGTAGAATATTGTGACGGCACCTAGTCTCTAAGACTAGGTAAACCTAAAAAACATGCGGAAGTGACTGAAACAATAATTTAAAAATCTCAAAACTCAACAACATATATAAAGAAAAACCCTCCTCAACTCTGTGTATATACAATAGCCCAAAATCCGGCGTAATACAAGTCACAAGCTCTATGAAAATATCAAAGTCATCCTTATACAATTGTATTTAGTAAAGAAGGAAAATTATAGAAATGGATAAAAGGGGACTCCGAGGCCTGCGGGCGCGGGTAGGTGTACCTTAAAGTCTCCAAATGCGAACTCAACTCACTAGTGCCGGGACTGATAGGAAGTACCTGGATCTGCACAAAAATATGTATAGAAGCGTAGCATGAGTGCACCACAATCGTACTCAGTAAGTGCCAAGCCTAACCTCGATAGAGTAGTGACGAGGTCAGGTCAAGGCCCTACTGGACATAATAAGAAACATGACAAAAGATTTAACAATATAATAATAAAGACAATGGAAATGAAACAAGTAAGGAGTATACCAAAAGCTAACTACACAGAATCAAGGCAGAAAATACATCACGGAAGGAAACAAGGATTGGCGTATTAAGGAAACAAACAACCAAAGACAAGTACAGCAAATAGAGAAATATCAACAAGGGTCACTACCGAGGTACTGCCTCATAGTCCCAAATCACAAGAATAACTCCCAATCTTTACTTATATCACCGCGGGAGCCTTTACATTTAGTTTTGAAAATTATTTTTCCGAAATAGCATCCCGCGTTTTAGCCCACCTTATCATACTGCATGACTTCTAGTAGTTCCCCTACTTGCCACGCGTATCGAGCCCACCTTATCTCACCGAATGCATTTCAACCCCAAAACCTTATACCACCGCATGCGTATCAATATCACAACGTATCACAAATCGCACCTCAAGTGCCCAATATCACAACTTGCCAGAGAAACCAAACAATAACGGAATTTTATAATAAGGAGCTCACGGCTCAACCACAATGTACACAAAGTCTCAATAATAACAACCGAAAGTGAATAACTCAATAGAATGATATTTCACAACTTAACACTTTACCTCAATATGAATTACGGCCTTTGTAACTCAATACCAATTTCAACAACCAGATATCTCCAAGCACGATAACTTCAAGTAAAGAGTTCAATAATTAAATAATGAATACGGAATAAAAAAAACATGAGCTTCAACTAAACATGTAGAGCAAATAGATTGTAAGAAATAAGACAAATACAACACGTGAAATTATACTAATGATAATTGGTACTGCAGAGGAAATGGTCGCGCCTGCGGATGCGCACCTGCGCCCAGGTGTCCGCACCTGCAAGCCCAGCCCTGGGCTCTCATTTCGCTTCTGCGCTTCACCTTCAGCACTAGCGATTCCACACTTGCGATCAAACCCTCCACATGTGCGATGACACCAGCAGGCCTGAGACTTCAGCAATGAAGCTAAGTCTAAAGTTGGTCCGAATTCGATTCGAACCACACCCGGGACCCCCAGGACCCCGTCCGAATATACCAACAAGTTTTAAAATACCTATAGGACCTACTCGAGGACAAACATTACATCAAACAACATTGATAATATGAATCGTAACCCAAATTCAAGCCTATGCAACTATGAACTTCTGAATTCCGAAACCAATGTTGATTCATACCAAAACAACTCCGATTGACTCCAAATTTTGCACACAAGTCATAAATAATATTACGGACCTATTCTTACTTCCAGAATCGGGATCTGACCCAGATATCAATAAAGTCAACTCCCGGTCAAATTTTTCAAAATCTTGCATTTTCCAACTTTCGTCAATTTATACAGAAACGACCTACGGACCTCCAAATCAACATCCGAACATACTCCTAAGACCAAAATTACCATACGGAGCTATTAAAATCATCAAATTTTTATTCTGGAGTCATTTTCATACAAGTCAAATTACGGTCAACTTCTACAACTTAAACCTCCAACTTAGGGACTATGTGTCCCATTTCACTCCGAAACTCACCTGAAACCAAAACCAAACACTCCGGCAAGTTACATAACCACGATATAGCATAGAGGATGCAATAAATAGGGGATCGGGACTAAAACACTCAAAACGACCGGCCGGATCATTACATCTAATGACTTGTCAATCTACTGAATTGGTGGTGGACCACAGGCTCCACGGTTAGCTTTACCAATTGGTGCAGAACCTGCTGCAAATCCTACAAGATTGGTTCCTGTTAACATCAGCCCCGACTTGCTCCATTTAGTTCTAGCGGTCTCATATGCCAAAGAACCAGATCAAATCATCTCTCTAGGTAATGCTGACTTCCTTTCTCTATCCATATTTCCTTTAGGTAAGAGTTTATAGTTCTATTCATTAGAATCAAGTGGCTTTGTTATTATGGTTGCTATCAGATTCAGTCATTGCTTTGCTTGCACTGCAACACTTAAATGCAATGTGAGAGACTTTTATGTAAAGTTCAGTGGTGATTAACATGATGTCTTGGAAGAGTGATGATTCATACAGAGACTATTTAATGGATAGTTTCTCAGCTAAGATTGAATTAATAAAAAGATGTTACATGTAAAATGTGGATTTCTTTTCTGCTGTTAACTTAAATACAGAGTTGGAAGAATTCGTGTGGATAGTGGAATGTGGCATTTCTACTTTTTGCTTCTTGCTCCTCTAGTATTGTCTTTTATGAATTAAATGGCTAATTTTCATTGTCTCGTTTGTTGAATAGGTAAGTAGGTTCTTGGTGAGTTCATGTAAATGTCCTAACAACATTGATACCAACTGTTGTTATTTCCTTCACAACTCTTTGCCTTAAGAATTTTTTAAATTTCCTAATTAACGATTCCTTACCTTACTATTTCTCTTTTCGTGCCAGTATTGCTGCGGTTTCATCTACATTATGGACATCGACATGACAAGCTAGGTTTGAAACTATCTTATAGCCTGTTTGGTCAAACTTCTAAAATCTGCTTATTTTGATAAGTATTTTTCAAAAAAAGTGCTTTTTTCAAAAGTGTTTTTCAAAAAAGTACTTTTGGTGAGAATCGGATTGTTTTTGGCCAATTAATTTGAAAAACACTTTTGAGCAGTAATTAGTGTTTGGCCAAGCTTTTGAGTAGTGCTTCTCAGAAAAGTGCTTTTGAAGAGAAGCTACATTTTTTCTGCTTCTCAAAATCTGATTCTATTTCTCCTCAAAAGCACTTTTTTTTCCTTCTAAAAGCTTGGCCAAAAAAAGAACTTTTGGTCCAAAAGAAATCTTGGCCAAACAGACTATTAGTCTGCATGTTTATTATTCTTAGATACCAGTATGATCTATATTTCGATGATCACCATTTTCATTTTCAGGAAGAAAATAATGCACCTTGTACCATGTGCTGGGGAACTTCCAAGCAAATACCTAATCATGGGAACCTTAACATAATTGAAAACTGAAGTTTATTTATATTTAGTAGAGCATAGGGTTCTTGAAACTATGAGAGCACGAAAGTTTTTTGTTAGTGTAGAATGCGTATTCTACGTCTAGATTGTGTAATAGTATTATTGTAGCGTAGGTGTCAGTTCACATAGTACACATAGTATCAGTTTACTCACAAGTTTTGCTGGTATAATGATAGTCATATTGGTCTTTTTGGTATCATGTTCCATAATGTTGTTTAATTTTTGACATTCTGAAAGAGAGCAATTGCAGTTTTTTATGTAAATGTAACTTAAAAGCACACTAGTTGACATATATGCTTCAAAAGGACCCAACAGCTGGTTTCATTATTTATGAAGTTTATGACTTGAACATATCTTCTTTAGCATTCTTGTTTCAGCTAAATTCTTCTATGCAAAAATCTACATTTTGTACCTTTTGTATTAATCTGCATTTCTACAGTGTTGTACATGCATTGTATTTCAATTTATGCTTGGCAATGTAAAAAGGGTATTGTAAGACTAAAATGTTACACAATTGCTGTCAAATTGGGTACAATGTAGTATTTCTTAACTTTTTCTTGTTAATATAGAAGTTCAATTTGCACTACTGTTTTATAATATACTGTAGCACTTATAAACTATCAAGTTTTTCATATTCGTGATCTTAGGCAAATACGAAAATATGCCATATGTTACATCTTTGGTATTTAATGCTATTGACCGTTACATATAGCAAACATATAATTCAATTCATTAAGGCAGTAGTTTGATGGCCTTATGCCACTAGCGTAAGTTCATATGTAGTAGCCCCTAGTTAATAGTAACCGAAGAATGTCATGCAATAAGGTTATAGTCATAAACGCTATATTAATTACATCATTGTGATTTAAGGGTATTGACCGTTTATATAATAGTCAATATATAATTTCATTCATTAAGGTCATATGTATCGACCCCTAGTTAATAGCAACCGAAGAATGTCATGCAATAAGGTTGTAGTCATATGCCCTATATTAATTAAATCGTTCTGATTTAAGGGTATTGTCTCTTTATATAATAGCCAATATATAATTACATTCATTAAGGTCAAATGTATCGACCCTTAGTTAATAGCAATCGAATAATGTCGTGCAATAAAGTTATAGTCATATACCCTATGAAAGCTTAATAATTATGATAACTTATCAATCTTTAGTATTATCGAATCATTATTTATATTTGGTATTAATATGAAAAATAATAAGGTAATTTTATTAATGAGAACTAAAACGCAAAAACTTATTATACATAATAGATATTGACACGCATAAACACATATCGTTAGATACACAGATACATAATTAATTCACATTATATTAAAATAAAAACTTAAGGAAGTATAAATAATTTTCAAGAAAATAAATAAAATAAAGTAAAATAATTGACTACTAACTTGGAACAAAACAATGTTGCAGCTGGGTTTCGAACCTGGGCAGCATATGTACGGAAAAGAACTTAAAGAGTTGATCAACCATAACGTCTATCAGTACTTTTGGTTGTTATCAATATTACAAATACTCTAATACCTTTATAGAATGTTGAATTCAAAATAGTAAAAGGAAAATAAAAAAGAAAATGCTACTATCGGGATTTCGAACCCAAGCAGCAAAGGTTAAGGGAAACACATAGTGAATTGATCAACCAGCTAGTCTACAAGTACTTCTGTGATGTATAGGATGCGCTAAATATTCATTATCGTGATGAGAATATATATATATATATATATATATATATATATATATATATATATATATATATATATATATATATATATATATATATATATATATGATTTCATTTTTTTTACTCTACTAATAGCTAATTGTATTTTTTACTCTACTAATAGAGTCGACGAATGCGTCCTTGCATTAACCCAAAGAGACAAAAAGAAGGTCACGTACTCGTGTTATGAAGTATTATGAACTTCAGGATCGTTTCTTCATCGCAAATAACTTCTTAATCTACCTACATCCAATGTTGGCTACATTAAGATCGTGTAGCATATTAGAGTTCAAAGTGACAAAATATTTAGCATCGAGCAAATGCTTTCTGCACTCACTTTGTATCACGACCCCAATATCCCTCCGTAGGATATCGTGACGGCACCTAATCTCTAAGACTAGGTAAGCCTAACAACTATGCGGAATAACTGAATATAAAGGTGAAACTCAAACCTCATCATCTGAAATAAATAAAAATAATGATTCAAAATAGTTACAACTCCCAAAACCTGGTAGAAATAAGTCACAAGCTCTAAAGAGAAATTCTAAATATCCCTATACATCAGAGTCTAAAGAGAATAAGGAATACAACATAATAAGGATAAAGAGGGACTCCGAGGTCTGCGGATGCTGGCAGATATACCTTGAAGGTTCCACACACGGACTAGCTCATTGATATCTGGTCTGGTAGGAAAAACCTAGATTTGCAGAAAAAGATGTGCAGAAGAGTATTATGAGTACACGACAACGGTACCTAGTAAGTGCTAAGCCTAACCTCGGTAGAGTAGTGACAAGATCAGGTTAGGGCCCTACTGGAAATAATAGAAAAAATGAGGTAGAAGATATAATAATGTAATTAGATGATAGAGAAATGTATCAATAGAAATTCACAGAAGATAACAACCAGGAATTCAAAAAGACAACTACAACACGTAAGGAAATAAGATTCTTACAAGTTAAGAAAACAACAACAATAACAACAATACAGCAAATAGAGGTAAACAACCAGGGTGCTCCCGAGGTACTGCCTCGTAGTCCCAAAAGTAAATATCTCACAACGGCACGGCAGAAACCTCGTGCAAACAATGAAAATCGCAAGGCAGAAACCTCGTGCCACAATAACACTCCGTACGGCAGAAACCTCGTGCCACAATAACACTCCTTACGGTAGAAACCTCATGCCACAATAACACTCCGCACGGTAGAAACCTTGTGCCACAACCAATCAATTATCTCAACAAAAATCCCGAAAACAATACATAACAAATGGAACAATGAAATTATAGCAAGGAATCCTACAGTTAAAGAATGAATACGAAATCAAAGGAAGCAGGTAATTAAACTAAGCATGTTGCATAAATTGCAAGTAAGAGATAAGACACATAGACATGTGACATTAGGCTAAACATGATGACTACACATGCTAAGAGTAACTCAATTAAGGGAATAAAAAGGAACTACTCAGTAAAAACTTGATTTTCAAAATTTAGTCTGAGTACGCACTCGTCACCTCGCGTACACGGCATTCACGTATTGCAATTTGCCATAACAGTACCAAATCCTAAGGGGAATTTCCCCAATACAAGGTTAGACAAGTCATTTACCTCAAACCTCGCTCAATCAATTAATAAGAAGTCCTTTCCCTCGATTCCAACTATGATCGGCTCGAATCTAGCCAAAATAATTACATACTATAAATATAACTATAAGAAATCGCTAATTTAAATATAAATATAACTAATTTAAATAATGACGACTTTAGCAAAGAATTGAAAAATCGCTCAAAAAAGTCAACCCGGGACCACGTCTCAGAACCCGACCAGAACTATAAACTTAGAACACCTATTCGATATCGAGTTCTTCGGCTAAAATTTGGGGATTTGAAAGGTGATTTGATCCGGCATCAAATCACTTTTCAAATTCCCAAATTTTAGCCTAAGAAGTTTTCTCAATTCTTCTCCAAATTTCCAACTAGAAACACTAATTAAACGAAGAAAACAATAATAGATTTATGGGAATTAATCCAAAATGAGTTAAGAATCCTTACCCAAATGATTTCCTTGCAAAACCCTCGAAACATCGCCACAAACCGAGCTCTCTAGGTCCAAAAATGGATATTGAAATCAAACCCTCGAACTTAGCCCTTTTCTGCGCAGCGAAACCGCATCTGCAGACCAAGAATCGCTTTTGCGACGCCGCATCTATGGAAAAACCATCGCAGATGCAGAAAACACTCAAGTCCAAGGCTTCTGCTTCTGCGGATAAGGGCCCGCATCTGTAGAACCGCTTCTGCGGGAATGGGATCGCACCTGCAACCACTGGCACTTCTGCGCCCCTACCATTGCAGAAGCGAAAGCAATTCTACGTGTTGCCCGCTTCTACGACCACTGTCGGGCATGACCAAACGCGCTCTTGCGACCAAGAGCTCGCTTTTGCGAGCCCTCACCTGTAGTCAAATCCTCCACAGGTGAGAAAACACCAGAACAACCCAGCATCCAACAGATTTTACAAGTCTCAAATTGTTCCATTTTCAATCCGAATCACACCCGGGGCCTCCGGAATCCCATCCGAATATACAAACAAGTCCTAAAACATCATACGAACTTATTCAAGCCTTCAAATCACATCAAAAAATGCTAAAAATACAAATTGCACATCGATTCAAGCCTAATGAACTTTGGAACTTCTAACTTCTACATTCGATGCCAAAACCTATCAAATCATGTCCGATTGACCTCAAATTTTGTACACAAGTCATAATTGGCATTACGGACCTACTCCTACTTTAGGAATCGGGATCCGACCCCGATATCAAAAGTCCACTCCGAGTCAAACTTTCCAAAAAATCATCCAACTTTCTAATTTCATCAATTGACGCCAAAATGACCTACGGACCTCCAAATCAACATCCGGACACACGCCTAAGACCAAGATCACCCTACGAAGCTATTGGAACCGTCAAAACTCCATTCCGTAGTCATCTTAACACAATTCAAACTACGGTCAATTCCTAGAACTTAAACTTCTAATTTAGGGACTATGTATCCCATTTCACTCCGAAACAAAAAAACAAACCTCCTGACAAGTCACGCAACCACAGAATGAAATAGAGGGAGCAATAAATAGGGTTTCCGGGAAAATACTCTCAAAATGACCGGTCGGGTCGTTACATCCTCCCCCTCTTAAAACAAACGTTCGTCCTCGAACAAGTATAGAGACATACCTGAAGTGGTGAAAATATGAGGATAACGGCTGCTCATATCATGTTCTTTGGCCTCAACTTTCGAACCTTCATGTCCAAAATGGCAACCGGCTCCTCGATGTAAGATAGATCATTATCCAACTGAATTGTGCTGAAGTCTAACATATGAGACGGATCGCCGTGATACTTTCGGAGCATGGAAACATGGAACACTGGATGAACTGCAGAGAGACTAGGTGGTAGTGCAAGTCTGTAAGCCACCTCCCCACCCTCTCAAGAATCTCAAAAGGCCCGATATATCTAGGGCTCAACTTGCCCATCTTTCTGAACCTCATAACACCCTTCATGTGTTAAACCCGAAGCAAGACCTGCTCCCCAACCATGAATGCAACGTCGCAAATCTTTCGATCCGCATAACTCTTCTGCCTGGATTGGCCTGTACGAAGTCGATCTTGAATCAATTTAACATTTTCCAAAGCATCTTGAACCAGGTCTATACCCAATAGCCTTGCCTCGCCCGGCTCAAACCAACCCATTGGAGAGCGACACCGCCTACCATACAAAGCCTCATACGGGGCCATCTGAATGCTCGACTGATAACTGTTGTTGTAGGCAAACTCTGCAAGTGGCAAGAATTGATCCCAAGAACCCCCAAAATCCATCACACACGCACGAAGCATATCCTCCAATATCTAAATAGTGCGCTCGGACTGTCCGTCCATCTGAGGGTGAAATGTTGTACTTAACTCCACCCGAGTACCCAACTCATGCTGTACGGATATCCATACCTGTGATGTAAACTGCGTGCCCAGGTCAGAGATAATAGATACCGACATGCCGTGAAGCCTGACAATCTCGCGAATGTAAACCTGAGCTAGCTGCTCCGAAGAGTAAGTAGTACCCACAGGAATGAAATGAGCTGACTTGGTCAATCTATCAACAATTACCCAAAGTGCATCGGACTTCCTCTGAGTCTCCGGGAGCCCAACAACAAAATCCATAGTGATCCGCTCCCATTTCCACTCCAGAATCTCTAGCTTCCGAAGCAATCCCCCTGGCTGTTGATGCTCATACTTCACTTGCTGACAATTTAGGCACTGAGCTACATACTCCACTATGTCCTTCTTCATTCTAATCCACCAATAATGCTGTCTCATGTCCTGATACATCTTGGCGACAACTGGGTGATGAATGGAGTACCGCGAACTGTGAGCCTCCTGGAGAATCAACTCATACAAACCATATACATTGGGCACACATAGCATGCCCTGCATCCATAATACACAGTCATCTCCAATAGTGACCTCATTGGCATCGCGTGCTGAACTGTGTCCTTAAGGACAAGCAGATGGTGGTCATCATACTGACGCTCTCTAATACGATCATAAAGAGAAAACTGAGAAACTACATAAGCCAAAACTCGACTCGGCTCGAAAACATCCAATCTAACCAACTAATTGGCCAAGGCCTGAACATCCAAGGCTAAAGGCCTCTTTGCTACCGGTAGATATGTTAAACTACCCAAACTCTCCGCCTTGCGACTCAAGGCATCGGCCACTATTTTGGCCTTCCCGGGATGATAGAGAATGGTGATGTCATAATCCTTAAGCAGCTACAACCATCTCCATTACTGCAAGTTAAGATCCTTCTATTTAAATAGATGTTGTAGACTCTGGTGATCGGTGTAGACCTCACAAGGGACACCATACAAATAGTGCTTCCAGATCTTCAAGGCATGAACAATAGTTGCTAACTCGAGGTCGTGGATAGGATAGTTCTTCTCATGCACCTTCAGTTGTCTAGACTCGTAGGCAATCACTCTATCGTCCTGCATCAACACCATGCCAAGGCCAATGCGCGATGTGTCACAATACACTGTATAGGACCCCAAACCAGTAGGCAATACCAACACTAGGGCTATCGTCAAAGCAGTCTTGAGCTTTTGAAAGCTCTACTCACACTCCTCGGTCCACCTGAACGGAGCACCCTTTTGGGCCAGTCTGACCATATGTGCTACAATAGACGAGAAACCCTCTACAAATCGGTGGTAATACCCCGCCAGGCCAAGAAAACTCCGGATCTCCATAGATGAGCACGGTCTGGTCCAACTCAGCACCGCCTCAATCCTTTTCGGATCTACCTTGATCCCCTCACTCGATACTACATGACCCAAGAATGCCACTGAATCTAGCCAGAATTCACACTTTGAAAATTTCGCATATAACTTCATTTCTCTCATGGTCTGAAGCACAGTCCACAGGTGCTTCTCATGATCCTCCCGGCTCAGGGAGTACACCAGAATGTCGTCAATAAACACAATGATGAACGAGTCAAGATAGGGCTAAAATACACTGTTCATCAAGTGCATGAATGTTACTGGGGCGTTGGTCAGCCCAAAAGACATCACAACGAACTCGTAATGATCATACTGAATCCTGAAAGCAGTCTTCGGGATATATGGCTCTCGAATCTTCAACTGATGATAGTCCAAACGCAAGTCGATCTTAGAGAACACTCTAGCACCATGAAGCTGATCAAATAGGTCATCAATACGTGGCAATGGATACTTGTTCTTTACTGTAACGTTGTTCAACTGGCGATAATCAATACACATCCGCATAGAACCATCCTTCTTCTTTACAAATAAGACTGGAGCACCCCAAGGAGACACACTGGGCCTAATGAATCCCTTATCAAGCAACTCTTGCAACGTTTCCTTTAACTCTTTCAAATCTGTTGGGGTCATATGATAGGGTGAAATAGAAATTGGCTGAGTGCCCGGTAACAAATCAATACCAAAGTCAATATCTCTATCGGGCGGCATGCCCGGAAGATCTACCGCAAATATGTCTGGATAGTTCCTCACTACCGGAACTAACTTGACGGTAGGAGTATCAGCACTAACATCCCTCACATATGCCAAATACGTATCACACCCCTTCTCAACCATCTACTGAGCCTTTATAAATGAGACAACCCTGGTAGGAACATAATCTACAGTACCTCTCCACTCTAGCCGTGGTAGACCTGGCATAGCCAACGTCACTGTCTTGGCTTGATAATCAAGGATAGCGTGATAGGGAGACAACCAATCCATGTCCAAAATAACATCAAAACCCACCATATTGAGCAACAATAAATACGCTCTGGTCTCAAATAACTAAGAACAACCAAACACGTCTGATACACACAGTCAACAATAATAGAATCACCCACGGGTGTAGACATATAGACAGGAGAACTCAAATAATCATGGGATACCCCAAAATATGGATCAAAATAAGATAACACGTAGGAATAAGTGGAGCCTCGATCAAATAAGACTGATACATCTCTATGACAGACAGGAACAATACATGTGATGACAAAGTCGGATGCAACTATCTCTGTCCTAGTAGGAAGGGCATAACATCTGGTCTGGCCTCCCCCTCTAGGGCGACCTCTACCCGTCTGACCTCCACCTCGAGTTGGCTCAGCAGGTGGAGTGGTAGCTCATGCAATAATCATATCCTGAGGACCCGATGGAGCACGCGGTGCTTGAGTGGTCTGTGGAGGTGCACCTCTCTTGAGTCTGAGGCAATCCCTCACCATATGACGAGTGTCACCACACTTAAAACAAGCTCTCAGAGGACATGGCTATTGTGACTGGGGCTTGATCGACTGGACTGACTGCTGAAAACACCCCGTGCAGGAGGTGCACTATGGCGGTGCATAATAATGAGCCAAGGGCCTAGGAGTGGCCGGAATACCGCTGGCGGATAGAAGTACTGAATGAACAGGGCAACCCACATAACCCTTACCCTGACGAGCTGCAGCTGGGGAACGAGTACCACTAAAAGTGCCAGACTCTCGAGACCTCTTGGCCTCCCTCTCATCTCTCTCCCAAGTCAACATACCCTCCAATCTCCTAGAAATCCTCACCACCTACTGGTATGTGATGTCCATCTCCAACTCTCGGGCCATGCTAAATCTGATACTAGGGTTGAGCTCCTCAATAAATCGACGAACCCACTCCCTGACAGTAGCAACCAAGGCTGGTGCATGCCTGGCCAAATCTCTGAACCGGACTGTATACTCTGACATGGTCATAGAACCCTGGTGCAACTGCTCAAACACTGCGCGTCATTCATCTCTGAGACTCTGGGGGACATACTCCCTCAATAACAAATCTGAGAACTGAGTCCAAGTGAGTGAAGCTACCTTGGCCGGAATACCCAATTTATATGCTCACCGCCACTGATAGGTCACTCCTATAAGATGGAACGTAGTGAAAGAAACCCCACAAGACTCCAAAACACCCATAGTATGGAGGATACAGTGGCACTCCTCAAGAAAACCCTAGGCATCCTCTGATTCCAAGCCACTAAAAGTAGGAGGGTCGTACTTCTTATACCTCTCGAGCCTGAGTTTCTCTTCCTCCGAAACTGCTGCCCTAACCTCAGGTTGAACTAAAGCTATCGGCTGCATATGTATGACCTCCGGAACCTGATCGACCTGGACCCGCTGCTCTGGGGTACGGGTGGCAGGAGTCTATACTCCTCCCCTGGCCTGAGATATGGCAGGAGCAAGTGGTATCAATTCTGCCTAAGCCAAGGTGTTGAACATGTTCAGAAACTGGGCGAGAGCCTCCTGGAGGGATGGTGCAGTAACAGGCATCTCAGGTGCCTGCCCTCCAACTGGAGCTACTGGTGGCTCCATTGTGGCAGCTCGTGTGGGTGCTCTGGCTGTACCACGTGGATGTCCTCGGCCTCTACCCTAGCCCCGGCCTCTCGCGGCTCTAGCAGGGGGGGCGTGGGTATTTGGTCATCTGATCCACTTGTACGTGTCCTCACCATCTGTGAGAGAATAGAAAGACAGAAATTTAGAAATTGAAGTCAAAACTTTCGCACGACAAGGAATCAAAGAAGTAAAGCTTTTCCTAACAATTCCATAGCCTCCTGAAGATAAGCACAGCCGTTTTCGTACCGATTCGTGAGACTCTACTAAACCTGCTTGTGACTTATAACACCTATAAACCTAGTACTCTGATACCAACTTGTCACGACCCCAATTTCCATCCGTAGGATGTCATGACGGCACCTAGTCTCTAAGACTAGGTAAGCCTAACAACTATGCGGAATAACTAAAAATAAAGTTAAAACTCAAACCTCATCATCTGAAATAAATAAAAACTGCTATTCAAAATAGTTACTACTCCCAAAACCCGGTAAAAATAAGTCGCAAGCTCTAAAAAGAAATGTTAAATATCTCTATACATCAGAGTCTAAAGAGAATAAGGAAGACAACATATTAAGAATAGAGGGGGACTCCGAGGTCGGCGGACGCTGGCAGATATACCTTGAAGTCTTCACACACGGGCTAGCTCACTAATATCTAGTCTAGTAGGAAGAACCTGGATCTGCACAAAAGGATGTACATAAGAGTAGTATGACTACACCACAACGGTACCCAGTCAGTGCCAAGCCTAACCTCGGTAGAGAAGTGACGAGGTCAGGTCAGGGCCCTACTAGAATAATAGGAAAAATGAGGTAGAAGATATAATAATGTAATTAGATGTTAGAGAAGTGTAACAATAGAAATTCACAGAAGATAACAACCTTAAATTCAAGAAGACAGCTATAACGCGTAAGGAAACTAGAATCTTACAAGTTAAGAAAACAACAACAACAACAACAACAACAACAATAACAACAACAACAACAACAACAACAACAACAACAACAACAACAACAACAACAACAACAACAACAACAACAATAACAACAACAAGCAGAGGTAAATAATAGGGGCGCTCCCGAGGTACCGCCTCGTAGTCTCAAAAGTAAATATCTCACAACAGCACGGCAGAAACCTCGTGCAAACAATGATAACCACACGGCTTCACACATAAAAAACCTCGTGCAACAACTAACCAGTTATCTCAACAAAAGCATGAAAATAACACATAACAAATGGAACAATGAAATCACAGCAAGGAATCCTACAGTTAAAGAATGAATAAGAAATCAAAGGAAGCAGGTAATTCAACTAAGCATGTTGCACAAATTGCAAGTCAGAGATAAGACACGTAGACATGTGACATTAGGCTAAACATGATGACTACACATGCTAGAGTAACTCAATAAAGGGAATAAAAAGGAACTACTTAGCAAAAACTGGATTTTCAACATTTAGCCCGAGTATACTATCGTCACCTCACGTACACGGCCTTCACATATTTTAATTTACCATAACAGTACCAAATCCTAAGGGGAATTTCCCCCACACAAGGTTAGACAAGTCACTTACCTCAAACATCACTCAATCAATCAATAAGAAGGCCTTTCCCTCGATTTAAACTCTGATTGGCTCGAATATAGCCAAAACAATTACATACTATAAATATAACTATAAGAAACTAATTTAAATAATGAAACTACGGCTTTAGCAAAGAATTAAAAAATCGCTCAAAAAAGTCGACACGGGCCCACGTCTCGGAACCCGACCAAAATTATGAAATCAGAACACCCATTCGATATCAAGTCCAACCATACAATAATTACTCAAATTGCCTTTCAAGTCCCCAAATTTTAGCCTAAGAAGTTTTCCCAGTTTTTCTAAAAATTTCCAACTAGAAACACTAATTAAATGAAGAAAACAACAATGGATTCGTGGGAATTAATCAAAATGAGTTAAGAATCCTTACCCAAATGATTTCGCTGCAAAACCATCGAAATATCGCCACAAACCGAGCTCTCGAGAATAATGAAATTAAACCCTCGAACTTAGACCTTTTCTGCCCAGCGAAATCCCATATGCGGACCAAGAATCGCTTCTGCGACACCGCACCTACAGAAAAACCATTACAAGTGCAGAAAACACTAAAGTCTAGGGCTTCCGCTTCTACGGATAAGGGCCCGCATCTGCGGAACCGCTTCGACGGGAATGGGATCACACATGCGACCACTAGCGCTTTTGCGCCTCTTCCATCACAGAAGCGAAAGCGCTTCCGCGGAATGCTACCCGGTTCTGCGACCACTGCCGGGCATGACCAAACGCTCTTCTACGACCAAGAGTTTTCTTTTGTGAGCCTGCACTTAGGGTCAAATCCTCTGCAAGTGCGAAAACACCAAAACAGCCCAGCATTCAGCAGATTTCACAAGTCTTAAATTGTTTCGTTTTCAATCCGAATCACACCCGGGGCCTCCGGGACCCCGTCCCAATATACCAACAAGTCATAAAAAATCATATGAACATAGTCAGGCCTTTAAATCACATCAAACAACGCTAAAAACACGAATTGCATATCGATTCAAGCCTAATAAACTTTGGAACTTCTAACTTCTATACTCGATGCCGAAAATTATTAAATCACGTCCAATTGACCTCAAGTTTTGTACACAAGTCATAATTGACATTACGGACCTACTCCAACTTTCGAAATCAGGATCCGACCCCGATATCAAACGTCCACTCCCGGTCAAACTTTTCAAAAATCATCCACCTTTCCAAATTTGTCAATTGATGCCGAAATAACCTACGGACCTCCAAATCTACATCAGGACACGCTCCTAAGACCAAGATTACCCTACGAAGCTATTAAGACAGTCGAAACTCCATTTTGTAGTCGTCTTAACACAATTCAAACTACGGTCAACTCCTAGAACTTAAACTTCTAACTTAGGGACTATGTGTCTCATTTCACTTCGAAACCAAAAACCAAACCTCCTGTCAAGTCACATAACCAAAAACTGAAATAGAGGGAGCAATAAATAGGGGTTTGGGGCTAATACTCTCAAAATGACCGGCCGGGTCGTTACACTTTGTTAGAACAACCTTATTTCAAGTATTGAAGTTAGAATACAACTAAGTGTCACGACCCCAATTTTCCTTCATAGGATGTCGTGATGGAACCTAGTCTCTATAACTAGGTAAGCCTAACAAATATGCGAAATAACTGAAATATTAAGCTAAAACTCAAAACGTCAACAACTGTAATAAATAAAACTGCAACTCAAGTATGAACAACTCCCAAAACATGGTAGATATAAGTCACAAGCTCTAAAGAGAAATGCTAAATATCCCTATACATCAGAGTCTAATGAGGATAAGGAAACAACATAATAAAGGTAGGGAGGGACTCCGAGGTCTGCGGACGCTGGCAGATGTACCTTGAAGTCTCCACGTACGGACTAACTCACTGATACCTGGTCTAGTAGGTAGTACCTGGATCAGCAGAAAAAGATGTGTAGAAGCGTAGTATGAGTACACCACAACGGTACCCAGTAATTGCCAAGCTTAACCTCGGTAGAGTAGTGACGAGGTCAGGTCAGGCTCTACTGGAAATAATAAGAAACAAGGCAGAAGATATAATAATATAATAAACTGACAGAGAAGTGAAACAATGATAATTTACGGAAGGTAATAATACGGAATCAAAGGAAGACAAATACAACATGAAAGGGAAGAAAAAATCTTACAAGTTAAGGAACAACAAAAACAATACAGCAGATAGAGGAAATCGACAGAGGGCACTCCCGAGGTACCGCCTCGTAGTCCCAAAAGTAAATATCTCACAATCCTTTCCTTATATCACCGCGGGAACCTTTATATTTTGTTTTAAAAATTATTTTCCTGAAATAACATCCCGCGTTTTATCCAACCTTATCACACTGCATGACTTCTAGTAGTTCCCCTACTAGCCACGCGTATCAAGCCCACCTTATCTCAACGCATGAGTTTCAACACCCAGATCTTATACCACCGCATGCATATCATTAATCACAACGGCACGGCAAAAACCTCATGCAATAATAACAACCGCACGGTAGAAACCTCGTGTAACAATAACAACCAAATAATCACCTCAACACTAATCACGGGAACAAAAAAATAACAACAAAAACAATGATATTTCAAGGATAGCAATTTCAAGTAAAGAATCCCACAGTGAAATAAGGAACATGGAATTGAGAAAGCGTGTAATTAAACTAAGCTTGTAGTATAAAATACAAATAAGAGATAAGATAAGCAGACGGGTGAAATTAGGCTAAACATGATGACTATACATGTTAAATAACTCAGTTAAGGCATAGAAAGGAAACTACTTAGATAAAATCAAACTTTCAAGATTTGGCGTGTGTACGCACTTGTCACCTCGCATACACGGCCCTCACATATCACAAATTGTCACAACAATACCAAATCCTAAGGGAATTTCCTCCACACAAGGTTAGACAAGTCACTTACCGTAAACCTCGCCCAATCAACCGATAAGAAGGCCTTTCCCTCGATTTTCCAACTTCGATCAGCTCGAATCTAGAAAAAACAATTCCATACTATAAATTTACTATAGGAAACTAATTTTAATAATGATACTACGACTTTAGCAAAGAATTAAAAAATCGCTCAAAAAGTCGACACGGGTCCACGTCTCGGAACCTGACCAAAATTATAAAATTCGAACACTCATTCGATAACGAGTCCAACCATACAAGAATTACTCAAATCCGACCTCAAATCGCCTTTCAAATTCCTAATTTTTAGCCTAGGAAGTGTTTTCACTTTTTCCCCAAATTTTCAACTAAAAACACTAATTAAATGATAAAAACAACAATAGATTCATGGGAATTAATCAAAAACGAGTCAAAAATCCTTACCCCAAATGTTTCCTCTGAAAATTCCCCAAAGTTTTGCCTCAATTCGAGCTCTCTAGGTCCAAAAATGGCTAATGAAATCAAACCCTTGAACTTAGCCCTTTGCAGCCCAACAATTTTGCATCTGCGAACCCACAGCCGCATATGCAGCGCCGCACCTGCAAAATTTCCATCGCAAGTGCGGTTCTCACTTAGCGCAGCAGCCTCCGCTTCTGCTAACCAAAATGCTCATCTACGCTCTTGCTCCTACGGAAGGGGCTCCGCTTCTGCAACCCCAGGCTTGGCTAGCCTTTCCGCTTCAGTGCTACCTCAATCGCACGTGTGAGTCCGCTTCTGCGAAACTCTAACCTCACCTGCGGTCCCAGATGGGCAGGCCACACTTTGCTTCTGCGATCAACTCTTCGCATGTGCGAGTCCGCACCTGTGGCCTCCACAGGTGCGATGACACTAGAAGGCTGGAACTTCAGCAACAGCACAAGTCCAAAATTTGTTCCAGATTCAATCTGAATCATACCCGGGATCCCGTCCAAATATACCAACAAGTCCTAAAATATCGTACGAACTTAGTCGTTCCTTCAAATCACATCAAACAACGCTAAAAGCACGAATTGCGCATCTATTCAAGCCTAAAGAACTTTAGAACTACTAACTTCTATATCCGATGTCGAAACCTATCAAATCAAGTCCGATTGACCTCAAATTTTGTACACAAGTCATAATTGACATTACGGACCTACTCCCACTTTCGAAATTGGAATCTGACCTCGATATCAAAAAGTCAACGCCCGGTCAAACTTTCCAAAAATCATCCAACTTTCGCCGATAATGCCGAAATGACCTACGGACCTCCAAATCAACATTCGGACATGCTTCTAAGACTAAAATTACTATACGGGGCTATTGGAACTGTCAAAACTCTATTCTGGAGTCGTCTTCATACAATTCGAACTACGGTCAACTCCTACGACTTAAACTTCTATTTTTAGGGACTATGTGTCCCATTTCACTCCGAAACCAAAAACCAACCATCCCGAAAAGTCACGTAACCACAGAATAAAATAGAGGGAGCAATAAATAGGGGTTCAGGGCTAGCACTTTTAAAATGACCGTTCGGGTCGTTATACTAAGTCAAAGCCATGGGAAGAGATAGCAACAATTATGTAGAAGCTAATATGCCATCCATAAGGCATAAACGTTGGAGAATTCATTTTGATTGAACTGTTAAAATAAACTAAGCAAATGCATAAGTTTCACAAATCATTAAACAACAAAGTTTCTACAAAACAAGCAAAATTTCTTCAAAAATAAAAAATCCTGGACCAAATAAAACAACAATGCAATTAGTCCTATTAAGAACTCCAAGTTTCGGCAATATTCTTCATCAAATATTATAGTTACAAGTTCGGTTCGGCATTGAGATAAAATAAGATTCCTTGTGATAGTGTAGCTTCAATTTGCTGCAATTAAAATCAAAGAAACACAATAAGAAAAAATGATATTTTTAAGTAATAAATCAAATGTAGTTGCAAAATTATATCTCATTCCTAGTTAAAGAACCATCATGCTCAATACTTGTACCTCTGCCTTGCTCGTTACCCCTATCCCTACGTCCACCGCTCCTACCACTACCTCTACCACCACGATTGCCACTACACTGCCACCAATCCTGCCACCACCCCTGCCACCTCCTCTAACATTAGTTCCTCCGCCATAACTAGCTCCAAATCCACCATGTTGTTGTGAACTTGTAAATTAGTATTCAATTCTTCTACTATGTCGATTCAAATGCGGCCTGCCACGTGAATGAGTGTACTAGGGATCTCGTAAAACAGTACCTTGAGTTTTATCTAAGTCATCTAGGTTGGGGTTTGGCACGATCATGTTGGCGTCCCAGTTTTGAAGATCATGCACCATTAGCTTCAAATTATGCTTAACATAATGAACCTTCACATTGGTGCTCAATGCAATATCACAAGCCATGTTAAAATACTTCAATATGCTCTTGTATGTCTTGTACTCAGGAGTCATGTTTGGGTAACCAACTTGATAGAATTGATTCAAGTGTGGCCGAATAACATGTCACGACCCAATCTTCCCTACAGACCGTGATGGCGCCCAACGTCGCCGCTAGGCTAGCCAACGGTGAACTAGCCATGTATTTATTCGTTTTAATAATTTTAAAGTAATTGATTTTTTTATTTATTATGTAAATTAAAAGTGGAAAATTTAATAAAGTAAAGCGTAAACTAATAAAAGAGCAAATATGATGAAATAGATACCCAAAAATCATAAAGTGTCTACTAGCATGCTCCCAAGACCCGGCGTTATAAGTGTTTGAGCAACTAGTAGAATATACAAAATACCTAAGCTATTGTCTGAAAATGAGATACACAGAAAGTAATTACAAAAGAGAGAGACTGCAGGTGTTGCAGAACGGACTTAGAGAGCAGCTTACCACTAAGCCTCAGGATAACGGGGGTGCGCACCTGAATGGACACCAGATGCACATGCCTCAGATCCTGCACGATTAGTGCAGAAGCGTAGCGTGAGTACTTAAATAACATGTACCCAGTAAGTATTCAGTCTAACCTCGAAGAAGTAGCGACGAGGGGTCGACATCGACACTTACTATAGGCCAGCAAATAAAATACAGAAACTCTAAATAGATATGGAATATGTGAATAACAATAATAATAATAATAATAATAATAATAATAATAATAATAATAATAATAATAATAATAATAATAATAATAATAATAATAATAATAATAATAATAATAATAATAATAATAATAATAATAATAATAATAATAATAATAATAATAATAATAATAATAATAATAATAATAATAATAATAATAATAATAATAATAATAATAATAATAATAATAATAATAATAATAATAATAATAATAATAATAATAATAATAATAATAATAATAATAATAATAATAATAATAATAATAATAATAATAATAATAATAATAATAATAATAATAATAATAATAATAATAATAATAATAATAATAATAATAATAATGCAATAGCAAGTAGTGAATAAATGATTCTTTAACTGATAGTAAATTCCAAAGTCTCCAACTAACACTTACTCGTTTCAAATCAATTTTGGTCATTAAATAAATTATAACCTCTCAAGCCATAAAATAATATCAAGTGTAATCGAGCTTCGAGTATTATCACACACGATTTATACCGAGGTCGTATGGACCGATCCAAAATATTATGTGCATTGCCGAGGGTCAAACGGCACAAACTATAGATGCATCTATTATACTTCCGAGGCAAACAACCTGCTCCCATGAGAGTAGAGAAGTTTACCTCGCTCGTGGAAGTACTTCCGACGCGAGATGGCATGGATTTCTCAGAGTTGTTATACATTTCCTCAATTCTTCCCAAAAATAAGAAATCTAAATTTAAAATTTGTAACTTTAAAATACCTATCCTCGGCTCTATTCAAAACAATTAATATGCATAATAAACACAATAGTATAATTAAGGCATGATATGGATCTAAGACTAACCGGACATATCATGGAATATACCTACGCACGGACTCTCATCACCTAGTGTGTACGTAGCTCCCCACATAAGTAATACATAACAAGATACACCTAAGGGGATGAGTTCCCTCTTACAAGGTTAGGCAAGAGACTTACCTCGTCTCAAAGCTCACTACCAGTCCACAAATCCGCTCTAAGTCCTCAAGTTGGTGCCAAACAACCCGAAACTAGCCAAATATTATATAAATTAATCAATATACACTCGCAAGTTTATAATTTAACTATTAGAGTAATTACCCAACCCAAATTAGAAGATAACTAAAATTTACCCCGGGCCTACGTGCCCGGATTCCGAAAATTTTCAAAGATAATTGTTACCCATAACCTTACAAATTCAAATATATAATTTTCACCCAATTTCATAATCAATTTCGTGGTTAAATCCCATTTTTATCAAAATATAGGTTTTTCAACTTAACCCACAATTTCTACAATTTATGTGTTAAGAATCTACCCAAAATGCATGTATTAAACTCATCTTATTTAGAAATTACTTACCTCAAAGTTCTAGGTGAAAATCCCTCTTCAAAGAGCTCTAAAATCGTCCAAGAAGTGAAAAAATGAACCATAATAGCCTTAAGTCCCGACATTAAATGGACCTCACTACCTTCAGGGGTTTTCGCACCTGCGATCGCACTGTCACACCTGCGGCTCCGCTTCTGCAGAAAAAATCATCGCAGGTGCAAACCATGCCTAGGTCTGCCATTCTCGCATCTACGGGTGAAGCCTCGCTTTTGCGAGCCCACTTCTGCAGCGAATGCGTCTCACCTACGAACCCAGGCTAGTTGGTCCCCTTCCGCTTCTGGGATCGACTTCCTCGTACCTGCGAGTTCGCAGGTGCAGTTCCTGCTCCGCTTCTACGACCACTGGCCAGTTCACGCATGCAGATTCTACAGTCAATAGCTCGCTTCTACGAGCTCACACCTGCGGCAGATTCTTCGCAGGTGCCATCGCACCAGAACCCCTGCTGCTTCAGCCCTCCTTCCAAGCTCAACCATGTTCCGCACATCGTCCGAATAGTACCCGAGGCCTCCAGGGCCTCGCCCAAACATACCAACAAGTTCAAAATTATGTGACACACTCGCTCAATCCCTCGGAACACGTAAAACAACATCAAAACTAAGAATTGCACCCCAAACCAAGTCAAATCAACTTATGAACTTCAAGTTCTTCCAACTTACTCCGAACGCGCCGAATCATAGTTAGACTACTCGGAATTACACCACATTTTGTGTACAAGTCATAAATAATCATACGGAACTATTCCCAGGCTCGAAATTCCAAACAGACCTCGATAAAACCAAAACCAACTTCAAACCAAATTTAAAACCCTTGAAAACCTTCAGTGCGCCAACTTTAAATATTAAGCGCAGAAACGCTCCCAGGTCATCCAAAACCTGATCCGGACATATGTCCAAATCCAAAATCATCATACGAACCTTTGGGACCGTCAAATTCTGATTTCGAGGTCGTTTACTTAAAATGTTGACTCAAGTCAAACTTAACCATTTTAAGCCAATATTAAGGAACTAAGTATTCTAATTTCAACCTCAACTCTTCCAAACCCGAACTAAGCATCCCCGTAAGTCATAAAATAGAAAAAGAACATATGAAAAGTCTTATTTAGGGGAACGAGGATCTAGAAAGCAAAATAACCGATCGAGTCGTTACATAACATCTCTTCTCTACCTTGTTAGTATATACCTTTCATCAATTTTATCAATCTTCTTGTACGACAAGATCTTGAGTATATGGCAACAAAGAATCCCTCTAGAATCGAACCATTTGCAGCTACAACTAAAATAATCGTCGATAAGTGTATATTCAACTGTGTACTCTAATGGATTTTCACCATTTTTTTGCACAACTGAATAATCACTAACGATGAATATTTCAATACTAGGGACAACTTGATGATCGCCAGGGTTGTTGACTTCACAATGATATAATTTTCTTAATTGTATCTTGAAAAATTCATACATTATACGTATATAACACTGAATTACATGTTCCTCCCACTTGAACAATGACTCACATACAATTTGAAAGACTTTTGACCTGTATTCTGCTTCCAACTCTTTCTCATGCTTATCTCTTATAGCTAACTCGAACTAGTGAACAAACATCCTAAGGGTGCTTTGACGGGTAATATATCCATCAAAGAATGCAAGTATCCCCTCACTTCTTTGCATAGATAGCATACCAGCCCAAAAATACAGACCAAGGTACACAGGAACTCATTTTTCCTTCTCAGAGTAAAGCTTGTTGAACCAATTCCTTGTATGCAAATTATACTTTGCAATATATTCTGTCCATTTTCTCTCAAAAACTTCAACAGTAATGCTATTACGTACCATGGATTTAAATTCTCCACGTGCAATTTTAGAAGGACGAACACCACTTAAGTAAAGAGGCAACTTCAAAAATATATGCCAAATACAATACCTATGTATTATATGTGGCATCACTACATCAATGGCTGGTTGAATGCTCAGACATTGGTCAGTTATGATAGCATCTGGATGAACATTTTCCATGGCTTCAAGCCAAGTTCTAATAACCAATTTGTAACTATCGATATCTTCATGAGACTAGAGCACATCCAGTAGGATGAACTGCCTATAGTGATTGATGCCAACAAATATAGTGCATAGCATATTATAGCGATTCACAAGGTACGTTGTATCGAAGCACACCACATCATAGAATTGCTCACACGCCGCCTTATAGTGTGAATGTACCCGTACCATATTTCGCAGCCCACCAACATTATCTATGTCTATTGAATAGAAAAACTCCCTATCCTTTACCTACATTTCACGAAACAAATTGAGCAATGAATGTGCGTCCCCATCTTGCATTTCAAAATTCCTACTCTTTAAAATAAAATGTTTACAATCTTTTGGAGTGCAACCCAAAATTTTGCAGTCCACCACGTTGAACCTCAGCAAGTCCAATATTCTTGGAGGGTCTAATGTCAGATCGATCGTGAGCTACAAGATACCTTTTCAAAGAATCACTAATGGACCTATGTACAGCCATCAGCCGTGATATGGCAGGGAGCAAATCATGATTGTGATCATTAATGACCTTAGAGACGCGCCAACAACAAGAATCATCCAAAACAGCAGTGAGCCTAGCTTTAAAATTGTTACTCTTAGTGGTAAACTTTGTTTTGCGAATCCTAGCCCTATCACAACAGTAATTTATGTACCTGATAGTGTCACCACCCTTCTTGTTGAAATTTCTTTTGACGATAGAGAATCCTTTCAATCGTGCATGTTCTTTATAGAATATAAACAAAGAATTTTTATCTCTATATCGCATTCTGGAGATTGGACCTACAGCCGCATCCTCTTCAGTGAAATCATTCTTTATTTCCCGATCAACATCATATTCTTATAACTCATTTCCTATAAATTACTCCTCATCATCCTCAGCTTCTCCATAATATTCTCTATTGGCTTCTTCGTCGTCATCATCTAAATGCACAACATTGTTGAAAATGCCATGTGAATTAACATCGACCCATTTGTATCCATTCAATAAATTGTCGTATGCTGCCATCCGTAAAGATCTGTACAACTCATCCCTAACTCGATCAAACCTACTATCTTGGTTTATATTCATAGTTGTTGTATTTGTATTTTGTTCATTTGGATTCATATTTTCTTGCACCCCCAAATTTTCTTGGTTTGAATTCATGTTTAGGTTATGGAAGAAAAAAGGGAAGGATTATAGTCGTTTATGTGATCAGCTCTTCAAGATCTTATAATATCATAATTTGCTATATACATAAAATACACAATGAATGTAAAGACTTTTCACCTTTCTTTGTATGTGAACATGAATGATTTCATGTTGCTCAATGTTTGGGAATAGAAAGAAGTTACTATATTTAATATTGTGTGTTGGAGGAAAAATTGTTGGGAGAAATTGGAATAAGGACATGGTAGTCATTTTGCAAGTGTGGCCATAATTGGGACAAATTAGTGTGGTTATTAAGCAACTCTCTTAGTGTAAATAACGAGTGTGATCTTGTTACTTTTAACACTTCACCAATGCAAAGCTTATCTCGAAAGAAGATAAATGGTAACACATCAACAACAACAACAACAATAATAAAAAACCCAGTTTGATCCCATAAATAGGGTCTGGGGAGGGTAGTGTATACGCAAACCTTACCCCTACCTCATAAAAATAGAGAAGCTATTTTCGATAGACCCTCGGTTCAAGAAACAATGAAAATAAAGCACCAAATAGCAAAGAATGTTAGCAACAATGTAACATAGTAACGTGTGTGAATGCCGCAACATGCATAATAAAGAACCGTAAGTAGGAAATTACAAAATTAGTCCTAGTACTATTGAATGGCCTAGGAGGAACACACTACTATCTGTCAACCTACAACCCTAATCCTTGACCTCCATACCTTCTTATCGTGGGTCATGTACTCGATAAGCTGAAGCAATGACATGTCTTGCCTAGTTACCTCTCCCCAATACTTCTTAGTCATACCTCTTCCCTTCCTCATACCCGCTATGGACAACCTCTCACACCTCCTCACCGGAGAATCCATGTCTCTCCTCCTCACATGCCCGAACCACTTCAGCCTTGATTCCCGCAACTTATCCTCCATAGATGCCACACCTACCTTGTCCCTAATAGCTTCATTCCTAATCCTGTCTTTCCTAGTATGCCCTCACATCCATCTCAACATCCTCAATTTAGCTACTTTCATCTTTTGGACATGGGACTTCTTGACAGGCAAACACTCAGCTCCATACAACATAGTCGGTCTAACCACCACTCTATAGAACTTTCCCTTAAGTCCAGGTGGCACATTATTATCACACAAAACCCCCGATGCGAGCCTCCATCTCATCATCCCCGCTCCAATACGATGAGTAACATTCTAGTCAATCTCCCCGTTGCCTTGAATAATAGACCAAGATATTTGAAATTTTCTCTTCTAGGGATGACCTGAGTACCAATCCTCACTTCCACTTCTTTTTCATGCATCCCCTCACTGAACTTGTACTCCAAGTACTCAGTTTTCGACCTACTCAACTTGAAACCTTTAGATACCAGCGTTTGTCTCCAAACTTCCAATTTAAATGCTAACACATCGCATGTACAATTATCCCCTTGCTGAAATTTTTTGACATGCTTCATCAATTGATTGCTTAATATGGTTTAAAATATTTTTCATTTAGGGTGTGTTTGTCATGGAATGACTTTCCTACCAAAAGGAGGAAAAATATTTTTCAAAACTCTTTTTCAATCTTCTCTATCATATTCCCCACCTCCATCACCCATATCCCCCCACCCCCTCCAACCCCACCCTCCCTATCCTCGCCACCGTCAGTCCAGTCCTTAGACCCCGACCTACCACCCTCCCCCGACTTTACCCATTTCATCTTATATAGTGCTTTACTAAATGATATTATTTCCAAAAATATTTTTTGCTACGTAACCAAACACCAAAAAAATAAGTAGAAACCTACTTATTTTTCAAGGAAAACATTTTCCTTCATTCCAAACATACCCTTAATTATTTATTGGTTGCTTATTATTCTACTCCTTCCGGTCCATAATAAGTGAACATTTTACCTTTGGCATACCCATTAAGGAAATACAAACTCCTAAAAAAAAAATATACTCGCTAAATTAATCTTAATTAATTTTTACCTTGACACATTGGAATATATAAATAAGGGTAATTTTGAAAAAATAAAATTAATTCCTTCTTGATTATGATGGACACTTATTTTGGACCAAAACAAAAAGGT
Source organism: Nicotiana tomentosiformis (assembly GCF_000390325.3). Lineage (NCBI taxonomy): Eukaryota > Viridiplantae > Streptophyta > Magnoliopsida > Solanales > Solanaceae > Nicotiana > Nicotiana tomentosiformis. The sequence continues at coordinate 97,980,203 of NC_090822.1, forward strand.
AAAATAATCATTTATCATGGACCGGAAGGAGTAATGATCTTCATAGTGACACAAAAATTGTGTAAGCTGTCTTCAACAGAAATATTATATAGTGAGACCTCTCTATAACATCATCTTTATATAATAGTCATTTACTATAAAAGTCGAGTTATTCTCGAAACTGAATAATATATTATGTTATAATATATGTCTTCTATAACAGCATTTCACTATAGCAACTAAAAACTTTTGAAACAAATGACGTTGTTGTAGAGAAGTTTGACTGTAAAAGGATTGGAAGTTCAAGTGTGAGGTGTGACACACTAACTCAAGGCGAGAAAATATATGACAAAATGAGGTCACCAATTAGTAATAAAGATCAAACTTACATTTTTTTTTTTTGGTAACTATAAACTTTATTTACCAAAAAGCATATGTACAGCTCAAGAAAAGAAAAAACAAACTACCACTTGTCAACTAGGCTAAACATAGTCCCAACCTTCAGTGACTTGCCGATTAGCTATCTAATTTCCATACATTTCTGTACTAACTATTCTATGTAGTCTCATGGGTAGAAATTTAGACTTTGCAGCTTCTTCCTCAGTGACAGCTTCATGCTTCCTCTATAGAATATCTCTTGTATAATCACTCTAACTATCTCCCCCGCTAATCTTTGTCTGTGCTGAAATACTCTAAGATTCCTTTCATGCCATAGTTGATATATACTGCCAGCAATTGCCATTCTGTAAATTTCATCAGATGAACTTTTTCCATTATGCTGTGATATAGCCCATTGTACTTCTGCATCCCATTCCATAGGTTGCCGATATATACCTTGCCACTGTAACAGTTTTTGCCACACTTCAGTAGATAGTGTACATACATAGAACAAATGGGATATACTTTCCTCAGCCACTCCACACATAGGACATGTTGCATCATGTATCACTCCCCATCTCTTTAGTCTGTCCCTTGTATATAATCTACCATGAGCCGTGAGTAGAAGTATGAAGTTCCATTTAGCTGCACTCTGATTGTTGCAAGTCAGCCTTCTCCAGGACACCTTTGGCACATTACCCCTCAGCTTGCAATAAATGTTGTTGATAAAGAATTGATCCATGCTAATCATCTCATCCATACTCATTCCAGCCTGTATGACATATTTGTGTGCTTTCAAGATTTTCTGCATTATCTAATATGCTTGATTGCACTTGGCCTCCCAGATGTAACTCGTTCCCCCATAATAGGCATGTACCCATCTCACCCATAGTTTGTCCTTCTTCTTGCAAACATTCCACAGCTACTTACAAATTGCAGCTTTATTCCATAACTCAACATCAATGAAATTTACACCTCCTGCAGCTTTGGGATAACAAAGAGTTTCCCATGCAATCAGTGCCTTATTCGACTCATTTGCCCCACCACTCCATAAGAATTTTCTGCAAGTTGCCACAATTTCATTTATAATCTTCTTAGGCAGTATAAACACTTGTGACCAAAATGTTTGTATAGAGAATAATACACTATTGATCAGCATAACTCTTCCAGTGTAGGATAGAAACTTGGTTGTCCACCCCGTGATTCTGCCAAGCATTTTCTCTAACAGGGGTTGGCACTGAGTAATAGCCAGCCTCTTAGAGCTTAAAGGCACCCCCTAAGTACCTGAAGGGAAGCTCACCTTTGGGAAATCCAAGTACATCTAATAATTATTGTTGTAAGACTAGATTGACTCCTCCGCAATACATTGAGCTTTTGGTTGGATTTGTAATAAGTCTCGATGCCTCAGAAAAGGTCTTGAAGTAGTTGTATAATAATTGTACATATTATTTATCACCCTTGCAAAACATCATAAGATCATCCGCAAATCCTGGCTGAGTAATCTTGGTCCTAGCACACTTGGGATGGAATTTGAAGGCAGGATTCTTTGTCAATTGCTTCAGAAACCTACTCAGGTATTCCATCATAATTACAAACATGTAAGGTGACATAGGGTCCCCTTGCCTTAGACTTCTCTTGGCAACAAATGGCCTACTAGGCTTGCCATTAATAATGATTGAATAAGAGATTGTCCGTAAACAGCTCATAATCCAATTGGTAAATTTAACAGGAAAGTACAGCCCGTGCAACAATTGCTCAATATAGATCCATTCCACAGAGTCATACGCCTTCTGCATGTCTATTTTAATCATACATCTAGGGGAAATACATTTACTTCCATACCCCTTTATGAGTTCATGGCTTTAAATGATATTATCACTTATGATTCTGCCTGGTACAAAGGCTGCTTGGTTTTGGTCAATCAAAGTAGGCATTACCAGTTGTAGTCTCTTGGTGAGAATCTTCGAAATGATTTTATATAGCACAGTACAACAAGAAATGAGCCTAAACTCTTTTATTGTTAGAGGGTTCTTCACCTTAGGCACAAGTGTTACTGATGTGCAGTTAATAGGCTTAAACATGTTGCCTGTGTGAAAGAAATCCATAACAGCAGAGATGATTTCTTCCCCTACTACCTGCCAACTTTTCTTGAAGAAATGTGAGTTGAAACCATCACATCCAGGAGCCTTCTGTTCATAAATGTCCTCAACTGCATTGTATACCTCCTCTCTTGAGATTGGTTCTATCAATTTTAGTTGTTGATCTCTGGTCAGCTTATGTCCTTCATCAAGTACATCCAGTTGAACTGTTGGTAATATATCTGCTGCAGACCCAAGTAGATTTTGATATTTGATAACTTCTATCTCCACTTCTTTCTCAGTTTGTGCTATATTACCATCTATAGTATTGAGTCTTCTTATTTAGTTATAAGCAGTCATGTTCTTCATGCGAGCATAGAAATAGGCAATGTTAGTATCCCCTAGTTGTAGATATTTCACTCTTGATTTTTGCTTAAGAATGATTTCCTCAGTTAGCACCCACTTTTCTAGTTGTTGTTTCAATTCCTTCTCCTTCTCGGCTAGTTCTACCTGCTTCTGGGGATCTCTTGCTTCATGTTGTATTTCAGCCAGCTTCTTCCTGTAATATTCCACCTTTTTAGTTGCTTTTGAAAACTCTCTACAGTTTAGTGCATTTAGCTTATGCTTGACCTATTTCAGTTTACACCAAATTGCTTCCATCCCCCGCACTTGATGTACACAATTCCACTGGCTATTCACCAATAAGAGAAAATAAGGGTGCTGCGCCAAATGATTGAAGAATCTGAATGGCCTAGCCCCTTTGAATCCTCTCCCTCCAATTTCTATAGCTATAGGATTATGATATGAGAAATAAGGATCTAAGGTTGTAGCTTCCACATGTGTCCAAGTAGTCATCCATTCACTATTTACAAGAGCCCAATCAATCTTGCTAAGAACATGGTTATTAGTCCATTTATATCTTCTTCCAGTAGTTTTAAGCTCCACCATATTAGTGTCCACCATAAATCTCTTAAAGTCAGCAACCTCATATTCCTGCACAGGATTTCCCTTAATTCTGTCATCATAGTGCCTTATAGTATTATAATCTCCCATGGTAACCCAGGCCTCATGTTGTATTCGAGCAATAGATGCTAACGCATCCCATAGTGGCCTTCTAGCAGCCACACTGTGCAAACCATAAACTACAGTTAGTTAAAACCCCACATTCAAAGCACATATCCTCACATCCCCATGAACAAGCTGTGGGTGTGTATATATTTTAGTAAATACAATTTCATTTGAATTCCATAATATCCATATTCTACCCCTTCCATTTGCATCATAATTTGAACACCAATGCCAACCTGGGGCTACCCTTTTAATTATCTGTTCAGCATATTTTCCTTGTACCCTATGTTCTAGTATTGTAACCAATCCTACCTTATTGTGCTTCAGAAACTTTACTAACTCCGCCTGCTTATATACTTTATTCAGGCATCTGACATTCCATGTAATGAGCTTCAACATTCCGAGTCAGGGGGTTTATCCTCTAGGCCCAAATAACTACATTGTCCACGAGCTCCTCCAGTCCCTTCATCCACCTGAGATTGATGTTGTGTACTTGGTAATCCTAGAGAGCTGAATGCATTTGTTACTGCCAGATTGCCATTTTTGGAGGTATTCTGACCACTTCGACTTGTTGATTTGTCTCTGACCTCTATCCAATGATCCTTTTGCATCTGATGTTGTTTGTTTTTAGCTAAGGGTGGCAAGTGGGTCGGTCCCGGGCCTAAACGTGCTAAGTGGTCCGGTCCAAACGGTCCCAGCCCCGGTCCCGGGCCGGTCCCAAATTAAACGGGCTAAACGATCCCTGGCTAAATGGTCTTTTTGTAGGGACCGGCCCGGGACCGTTTGGTCCCAGGCTTAACGGTCCTGGCCTGCGGGCTAAGTGGGCCCAACGGATTTTTAAAAAAAATTAGGGGGAATAGGGAAAAAATATTTTTAAAACTTTTTTCTTATAGAATCAATAGCAAGTTTATAAATTTCCCCACCCTCTGAAAAATGAGCAAACAAATTTATAAGTTCTTCAATATAAACTAAACAGTTAGAAATAGTAGGATGATATTGCCCAGAAAATTTATTTGTAGCAATATAAATTTTTTCTAAAAAATCTACAAGTATTTTAACATTAGCCCAATCCTCATTTGTAAGGTGCTCATCATCATCACTTACATGTGCATTAAATGTTGAGTTTATGGGTTTTCTATATTCATATGCAATAACCAAACTTTCATACATGTAATTCCATCTAGTTGGACAAGGTTTAGGAACCTTTCTTTCTCTTAGGCCAAATTCATCGCATCTTTTAAAATTTTCTCTAAGTCTACTTCTACGGTTTGAATAAAAAAGGCAGTTAAGAGCCATTTTAACCTTTTCAATTTCAATATTTAAAATTCTCATACCATCACCCACAATTAAATGGTAAATATGACAAATATATCTAAAATGAAAAATGTCACTAAATGCAGGATTTAGCGTTGTGGTAAGCAAGGCTATAGCGTTTGTATTACTAGTAGCATTATCCATTGAAATTGACATTATTTTATCACTAATGCAAAAATATCTACAAATATCTGTAACTGTGCTAGCAATAAACTGTCATGTGTGACATGAATTAATTATTCTATAAGAAATAATGCGCTTTTGCATTATCCAATCCTCATCAATCCAATGACTGGTAACAGTAAGATAATCACAGTCGTTACCACTTCTATCAATATCAGTTGTAATAGCAATACGACAATTTATATTAGTAAATAAATAGCGCAAATATTGTTCATATTCATGTTTATATTTATAAATATCGCTCTTTACGGTTGTGCAAGGAATACCTTTATAAGTAGGATTAAAATTGTTTCTAATATAATGCACAAAGTTAAGGTCAGAAGGAAAACTATAGGGTAAACACATAACAGTTACCATTTTTGCCAATTCTTCCCGATCTTTTTTTGGATCATAATATAAAATACTACCGGTAACAGTGTTAATTCCCGGTTGAAATTGATTTGAACTGGTACTAGGGTCAACCTGACCAGGAGTAGGTAGACTTTTCCCCTCGGCCAAAGCTTTCAGACGAAGATATTTCACTTTATCTTTAGGGTGTTTCAATATGTGTCTAGCCAAAGTTCCCTCCCTCCCTCCCCCTCGATCCAAAATATTTAAAAACTAACTTCGTGCCACAAATTTTACACTTAGCCTTATTTTCTGGAATTAGTTGAGTAAAAAATGGCCAAACGGGAGATGTTTTCGTCTGTTTGCTAGGTTGTCTAGAAAAAGTAGGGGTAGTAACAGGAGTATCAGATGGGACATCATTTGGATTAGCAGGGTTATCACTAGTTGGGTTAACATCAGGAGCAGGACTAGTTGGTGTATCATCATCCGGTTGAGTTTCATCAAAATCTATTTCCTCGTCATCATTTTCATCAATAGTTGGATTAGAATAAAGAGCATTCATTAATTCATGGTCTAATTGTTCACCAGCTCAAATATTATGGCAAAATTGACTTTCAGTAAATTGTAATAAACTATTATCGCTATCAAGAATAGCAGGTGTAGGACGGATATGGAGTTTGGTTCGGGGAGCCCAGGTTAGTGGAGGAGGAACAGATTGAGCACTAGATTCGTCACTCTTGGATTTTTCCTTATTTTTACCAAAATTATTTTTTTAAGGAAGCCATCTTAATTAATAAAGTAATAGAAAATAAATAAAACAAACAAAACTATAATATTAAAACTTAAGAGTTGAAACGAGTTTACCGAATTGACGAACAACTTGTTGAAAATTGATTATCGTTGAAGACTTCAATTCATCAACTTCACAATTGTTTCACGAATTGTAACAACAAAGTAAGCAATAGTAGCAATTATAGAAGAAAATTAGAGAGAGATTGTGATAGATTGAAGATTTTGTAAGAAAAATGAAAGAATGAGGGGGTATTTATAGTTGAAAATAGGAAAAAGTATAGTTATAAAAAGTTTGGGATTAAAACAAAGTTGGGGGGATTAAATAACTATTTTATAAATAGCCAACGACTATTTTTGACAGCCCAACGGCTATATTTAAAAAAAAAATTAAAAATATAGCCGCTGGGACCGTTTGGCCCGCTAAGGGACCGGTCCCGGTCCCGATCCCTGGCGGGCCAAATGATCCCGGGCCTGGCGGGCCCAAAGCATAGGGCCGGCCCACGAGACCGGCCCAGACCCACTAAAACCAGCCCATACTGTCCTGACCCATTTAGCCTGTTTGGCCCTGTTTGGCCCGCGGTCCCGGACCTGGACCGGCTCACTTGCCAGCCTTATTTTTAGCTGTATCATTCTGGACCTGCACCTGCTTGTTCATTGTACAAGCATTCCTACCTGCTAATCTCTCCCTCGAGCAAGTTGGTTGTTTTGAGGCTGATCCTGGATATCATCCTTTTTCTTTAGCCACATAGTCTTCTGCTTCCCCGACATCCCTTGATCAGGTGGAGTGGCTTTTGTTTGCCCATCATCTTGGCATCTATATCCACTTTGTAAGCAAGATGGACAATAGACAGGTTTCCAATCATACTTTATCTCTTGATCAAAGATCTTCCCCATAGGATCTCTTGCTTTAATGGATTCTGGTAAAGGCTTTGTAACATCCATTTCAATAAGCATCCTTGCATAGGAGACCCTATCAATATTTGTAGTGCATTCATCTGCATAAACTGGACGTTCCAGCAAACTACCTATCCTGCTTAATGAATCCATACTCCAGCAACTAAGTGGGAGATTGGGCATCTTAATCCACAGGGGGGTCATTCAGAGCACCTCCTTGTTGAAATCAAAATCAGCCTCCCAAATCTTAACAATAACTGGTCTATTATTCATTGTGTGAGGACCAGAGAAAAGAACCTCATCTCTATCAGCTATACTCCCAAATTTTACCAGGAAGAAGCCTTCGTTGTGATAGTAAACTTTGGGCTTTGCAATATATTTCCACTTACTTGCAATAAACCTCTCCACTGCTGCAATAGTAGGTGAATTCCCAACTATATACAAAATTAGTGCATGTTTCCATTTTTCTGTTTCTCTGTCAATCTCCTCTTATTGTAATTGAGCTACCAATTCACCCTCTACAATAATTGGTGCAATATATTTCAATTTCATACCTCTGGCAGCGAATCTTTTCTCATTGAATGGTGTTGCCCAGGTTTTTGGTACCTCTATTGGTTGCTCTGCATCCATCTCCCTTTGTTTCTGCTCATCGCCGTCAGCCTCAGCCTTATTCCCAGATCTATGCAATTTCCCCAAATTTGCTTCCTTAGGCCATTCCTTCATAATTGTTTGATTCGTTGGTGTTACGTCCATCAGCGCCTTTCTATTTGAATTTGTAGCTGTTGTCACTCCCATCGGCGTCTGCTGATTGTATACAGGTACAGGTGTGGTCACCGGAGTTTGACCATTTTGACTCTTCCCTACATACAATGCTAGAGTAGGGGACTTATTTAGATGGATTGAAGTTCCTACACCTATGACTTCTTTCAGCAACTCCGCCGCATTCTTAGCAGCGATTTTGTTTGCCTTCGTCGGTCGTCCTCTAGGCATTTTTTGACCCCTGCGCACATTAGTTTTACCCTATCATGCGCTGATCAAACTTACATTAAGAGCCTGTTTGGACATTAAAAAAAATTCCTTTTTTCCAAAAAAAATTTACTTTTTTTCGAAATCAGTGTTTATTCATAAAATTTCCAATTTTCACTTGAAGATGCATTTTGAAAATTTTCGAAAATTTAAAAAACTCCAAAAAACTATTTTTCAAAATTTTTACTCATAAAACTTCAAAAACAACCCAAACTGAAATTTATGTCCAAACACAACTCTAAATTTCAAATATTATTTTCACTTGAAAAAAATTTTCATCATTTTTTGGAATTTTACAATTTTTATGTCCAAACGCCTACTTAATCACACACTACGGGTTGCAAACCCAATTTCCAATTTACTATATTACCCTTCACACCGTGGACCCCACCACCCTAACGACCTCACAACTGCCGTTAATGTTTAACCGTTAGCACCCTTTCTTTCATTCCTTCCAAATCATATACTATAACAGAAAATCAGATATATATTCTTATTCTATTCTCCAACTGTTAACAATAATAGCAATGTTTACCTAACAGAGCAAAAGTAAAACGAAAAGGACAGTTAAAGTTCCCAAATTTATTAAAGCAAAGGGGAGGCATATGTTCGATTTTTAAAGTCAGAAGCAACAATGGGTCATAATCAGTTAACTGACCCACTTTCCACTCCTACTAGTATTATTAAAAGCTCCTTCTTTTTCTTGTCCTTCTTCTGCAGTATCTGTCAATGGAAGCTTTGATCTTCAAGATCAGGCTTCTTATTCTTGCTTTGGTTCATTTCAGATCTCATTCAGGCAAGTCCAACTGGCCGAAATTATGTGAAAAATTTCATTTCTTCAATTTTAACTTTAGTTGGTTTAGTCAAATTGTGTTGTGGTAGTTCTTGCGTCTAAGATTATGTGTAATTGTGTGGTAGTTTATTGAAAATTTTGTTTTATAATTACCCTGAAGTTAAATTTTGAAGTGGGTTTTCAGTAAAGTTGTAATTTTGTGAATTGATAGTAAGTGATCTTTACTTGTCATTTTCTGCTGGCTGAAGGAGTATCAGCTGCAGTTTTGTTATGAAACTGAAGTTGAAATTGATGTGAATTAAAGAAAATTGTAACTTTGTGAATTATAAAGATTTTGACTTCTCTTTTGTTCTGACTGGAGAAGTGTTGGTAGCAGCATTGTTAGTGATTTTTATTTATATTTTTTCTTTTTCCCCCCCTTTATACTGATATTGCCAATTGGTGATAGAAAGAAGCTAAAAGGAAGGGAAAACAAGAACAAGAAGAAAAAGTTAGAAAGTTTTACTTGACTGTTTGAACTTTGAACTAAAAGGCATTAATATTTTACTAATATTATTAAGTTTTTTTATGGTATCTACTGCTAGACATAAAGTTAGCCTTGAAAATCATGGGATTTTTTGTTTATGAATTTTTAATCAATTTCAGGTCCAATATCCTTGGTGAAACATTTTTCTTATAAAGACATAAAGAAAGCAACTGATTGTTTTAGGAGAGTTGTTTATATCTCTTCCAAAAGAGTTGCTTACAGAGCCAAATTTCGAAATGGCCGTGCTGCAATAGTGAAAGAAGTCCGAGCTGCTGAAGATCAGGATGATACTGCCTTCTACAGGGAGGTACAGATACTCGGTCGCTTGCATCATCGACATGTTGCTGCACTTAATGGATTCTCTAGTGGCCCTAAGAGGTTAATTTCCTTAGCTTTGGCTTGATTATGTTTGTGAATTGTGGAAAGGGTCCCGTGTCTTGCTGATTATTAATCTAACTTTGAGATAGAGTGGGAGAAGGAATGGGTTGATTGTTTCTTGATCAAATTATGATCACAATATAATGTGGGTGCTATAGTATATTGTAAAACCGGATTATTAGTTTTTCCCCCTATCTGGAGAAAATAAATATGTACCGATCATATTCTCTGAACATCTAACTTAGCTGCTGATGATGGTAGTCATCGTATTTCTCTCAAGAAGTGCAAGTAGTTGGACATACTAAACTTTATTACTTTCAAACACTTACCTGTGACTCAAGAGCACCCATATTTGGAAAATTTGTTCTTTATTGCTGTGTTTCTTCCTGAATTGCATGACATTCTTCCCCTTGATATGCACGGTATCTCAATTTTCTTCTGAAGCTCTTTGTAGTTTCTGATAAGTTTTGTTTCCCCTGGTTTCCGTTAAGTTAAAATATTTAAGCCTGATGCCTTTATTTACTGTGATAGTGCTTCATTTTAAACAGTTCTTTAACAAACCTGTACGAATTTATTTTATGAGTAACCCCCAATTAGAACTTCTCAATGTGTTCATTGTAATTTTCCAAATGTAACACGTATCCTATATTATTTACTTTTCCAGTTTGTTGAATTGTACGAACCACCAAACTGTTAGAGACGAGAAACTTTAGTATATTTCTTTTACATCTTCAACACGCTCCTCACGTGCAAACCTTTTTTTAGCCAAGAGCATGAAAGTATTTGTGATAGTTCTGATGAGAATCTGATCTAGGATTTCTGCAGAGAACTTTTCTGTGTAAATGCATGCATGCCACATAACATACTGTTTTAGGAATGTGAGAGAATCGAATAGAAAGGGAAAAAAAATTGAACCTTGAATTGGATTCTTTTGTGTGTATAGTTCACAGAAATCTGGCCTTTGCTTGATATTTTCTTATCATCGATTATTTTGATAAATCAATTTATGCAAAGATTTAGTTAGCTCGAAAATCATTGCAAAATATTGACTTCCAGGAGCGATGATATTCCAGCTCTAGATGAAATGATCTCATGTCAAATTCAATATTCCTTCTTCGTTACTACATCATGAGGTCATCATTTCTTGTTTCCACAAATGAACCTAATCAACCTATGCAATTGTATAGTATGGATATCGCATGTAACTTAGCTACATCCCGTCACATAATACAATTAAAATTAAAATATCATCAGAGAGTTTTATTGCTGATTGCAGTGGATATTCCTTACTCCCTACAGTTTCTGGGTGCAGAGTTTCCTTTTCTCTTTTTTTTTATTTGTTGCCTTTTCGTTTTTCTTTTCTTTTATTCTTTTGGCTTTTTCTCCCTTCTTTGATAGCAGATCTTGTCTACTTTCAGGTTTTTAGTGTTTGAAGATATGGAAAAAGGAAGTCTGAAGGAACACCTCTCTGGTAATTTTTTAAGGAGAAGCCTTCAAAAAAAAAAATCGTTTTTCTTTTTCTTCTGCCATTTCGTGTTGAGTTTGATGGATATGCCTCTAACTAAATGTGGTCCTTGCAGATCCTCTGAAGACTCCATTGAACTGGAGAATAAGGTTGCAGATAGCCGTTGGCATTGCTGCTGCTGTGGTATGTTCCTGAAGCTGCATATCATGTACTTATGCTGATTATTTCCATATTATGCTTTTTACATTTTTGAATTACCATATTGAAGATGTAGTTATTGGTAGACTAACTCAAACAGCCAAACCCTTTAGCACAGCCTCAACAGTATTAAATATAGACTCTGGGAAACCAGTATGGAGAACTATTCTAGCATTATATACATTTTCTCACCTATTTGGTTTCAGATTCACCTTTTGTTGAAGTAGTGATGAACAGTCCTCCCTTCTGTTACCACTAGTAATATTTGGTCATTTAAAAAGTTTTTCTCGTGGTGCGGGTGGTGAGGGGGGAGTGAATCGGAGTAGAGGAGGCCTAAGCTGCAAGTCATGACCTACCTAGGCTGCAAACTTTGTGCTCCTAGTATTTGATGCCAGCGGCTTAAATTCCGAGTAGTCTTTTGCACATGTTGTATACTTTTCCTGATGTCATTTGAAAAATGTTGGTTTAAGTACATGCTCAAGATTCTTCAAGGTTGTACCTAACCCGTCTTATGGATTTTGGAACAGGGGACGGGAAAGCTAACTTTCCATGTTACCAAAAAACTGAAACTTCTGTCTTCCAAAGCTGTTTCCTGAAAAACTGAACTTTCAAATGACCTGGATATTAGAGATCTGCATAAGACGGCACCTCTTGTAAAAAAATGTGGTCTTTGGAGAACATTTAGCAGCACAGACATATTAATTAGTTATTGAAGACATAAGTTCCTGTAGTCTTGTACTGATGGGGAGAAAAACTTCCCCATGATTCAGTCATAAAAGAGATGATTTTCTGTAGTCTTGTAGTATGCATGGTTAGGCGCAAGTCACGAGTTCAAATTTGTTGCGAACAATCTGGTATTTAAGTAGAGAAAGGTAGATGGCCGATTCATTATCCACCGAGTTGTGAACCATGCGTCAGCTAACACAGGGATTTCTCAGTTAAAAAAAAAGAATCTTGAACTTAACACTCATATGTCCTTGCAGTTGACAAGATAGTCTTAGTTTACATTCCATGATGCATTGAAGATCTCAAATGGGTGTAGCCACTCAGCTCCCTTCAGGAGGTCTGGAGCATACACCAATATAGAGTATACTCAATATTTATTATGATCGTACAAGAACTGCATGTTTCTGTTGCAACCTAGATGAAATTGCAGGAGTCACACCTGTGATCGTTTCTTAGTTCAGAGTAATACAATGTAATATATGCCATAAGAATGGACACAAATCTATTTATATATATGCCATAATATATGCAGAATTGTTAAATAACTGATGGTTGTTTCAATCCCAATGTAGGAATATCTCCATTTCTTTTGTGATCCGCCTATGTACCATGTTTCAATCAGTTCAAGTACCATCATGCTGGACGAGAACTTTACAGCTAAAGTAAGAGTTGCAAACTTAAGCCTATGTATAGTAGAATTGCTTCATTGTCACATTTGATGTCCACTTCAGACCTGCATCATCTTTTGTTAAATTAGTCAACAGTCGTCAAAACAATGATAGTATGTATGATTCCTTGTTACAGCTCTGTGATGTTAGCCTTCTTTCTTCTGAGAGCAACATTCCACCACCGAAATCTAAATGCTCGAAAGGTATGATGCTTTCTGGTATCACCCTCAGAGTATACAGGCCATAGCCTCTCTTCAGTTCTTGCATTGCTTATCTTGCAGAATGTAGAGATGAGATCTGCAAACATACAATCTACCAGCTTGGTTTATTGATTCTTGAGTTAGTCACGGGTCAATCCTCAGAGGACGGAGGCGTTGACTTAGTTCAGTGGGTCCAAGATTCTCGTCTCCGGAGAAGGTCCATTCACCAGATGATAGATCCGGATCTAGGAGACAGCTATGATTTCAGAGAGCTCAAAGCTCTTTTGGCAGTTGCAAAGATGTGTGTCCAATCCATTCATAAGCCAACAATAAAAACACCTCAAATTTTGTGGTTTCTACAAAAGAAACTGGGCATCAGCCAAGGAGCTCCCCAATGACTGGATATTTACTGTGATTACCAATACTAATAAGAGATTGGATTACATTGGTCTCCTGCCTCAAGTAGCTGAAAAACTTGGACGAATTCCCTCATTTTTATTTCTCAATTTGTTAAAATTAGCATTGTAGATCATTGCTTCTGTAAGTACACTACACACTAGATTTTTTCTGTAATTAGTCTTGGGGATTATCTAGAATTCATTAGTCCCATAAGCACTCTTTAGCCACCTTCAGTTGCACGTAAGTCTATTTTGTCAGTTTGTAGAAGCAGAAACAAGACACATTGTGCATACCTTGTGCAAAATCAGATGTGAGTTTATTTCTTTTTCCCTTTTCTTTTGCCTGCAAAGTATTAGATTGAATTCCATCTAACTAAATAACTAGTTAAACTGTCCAAGATTCAAAGTTAAATAAATGAATAAATTAATTCTCTCAAGGCATTCAACGACCCTCTGGCAAAACAGGTTAAGATTTCTCATTGATGTTAAGACATTATGCAATGAGATCAACTCAATAAATTAGATAACGTCCAATAGGATGAAGGAAATATAATACATTTCTATTTCAATAAAGCGACTAGCAGAGTACATTGCTTTTCCAAAACAACAAAAGAAACAGATACAATAAACCAAGCAAGAACCAAAGTTCAAGCTGGTTATTTCTTGCCGTCCAGTATATCTTATTATCTGCTATTTCACAAAAACCTCTTTATAGAAACATGTTACTGCTGTGCACATTGTACTCTCTGTCCTCCACCACCATGCATCTCATCATCCTCATCATATGCCTCTTGTTGAGCTGCCTGTTTCCTTCTCATTTCCTCCTCAATATTCACATCATGTAAAGAAGTCTCCTCACACTCATCCAATTCCATGTCTGTGTACTGTGACTGAGGTCTTGGTGGTAAGATTGCCTCCAGAGCCTTCACCTGTTCTGTGTTCAATGAATCTGGGAATTCAACGACGAAACGAATGTACAATTTGCCCCTCATAAATGGCCTCTGATACATTGGCATTCCCTCATCATTGATTGCCTTGAATTGATCTGCAGTAGTCGGAACCAAGAACGAAGAACCAACGTCAATAAGAATATTTCGAACAAGCAAAAGGCAGATTCAAGATTTAAACTTAATGGCTTCGTTACTGGTTTTTCACATGTATATCTACGTATCATGTCGAAATTCCTAGGCAAAAATCAAGGTGATACTAACCAGGTTTAACAACTTCCCCGGGATTTGATTTTATGAGGAGTTGTCTGCCATCCAAGTGTGTCATTATGAACTGGAAGCCACATAAAGCCTCAGTTAGACTCAATGTGTGATCTACAAACAGATCGTCGCCCTTTCTCTTGAACCTCGGGTGGTCTTTCTGCTGGAGCACAAAAACTATATCTCCAGTAATTGTATCAGGCTGCAACAATATATAACCAAGTAAGTAACTACCTTAGGCTTCGGTTAAGATTGACATATACAAATAAAAGAGAGAAAATAGATCATCTTACCGCTTCATCAGCCTCTCCAGGGAATGTAATTTTCTGTCCATTTTGCATGCCTTTCTCAACATGAACTTCAAGGACTTTCTTCTCCTGAACCACTTTTTCACCTTTGCACCGAGGGCACCGATCCTTATCGTCAATAGTCTCTCCAGTACCCCTGCATTCATTACAAGCGTGCTGCATTTGCTGGATCATTGAAGGGCCAAGTTGTCTAATTGAAACCTTCATACCACTACCTTTACAACCAGAACACTTCATTGAAGCACCAGACTTCGATCCTTTCCTGCAGTTACAGAAACAAACCAATACAACATAAGTAATGATTTATAAACTCAAATTTGTGAAAAGATTTACCTCTTTTCATTTCTCATGACACTTCTTTGTATCCTTTTTTTAGTCTATTCCAAAAGAAATGACACTTTTAGATATTTGAAGACCCTTTAACCTTAACCTTCCAATTTAACCCTAAACAACATCCTTTTATAGTCATGAATGTCTTAACATATTTACAACTACAAATTCCAATAATATATTTTACCCTTAATGACATGTTATTAAAGGGGCAGCCTTGTGCACTAAGCTCTCACTATGTGCGGGGCCCGGGGAAGGGCTCCTGCATTCCTGCAGGAGGCTATTCCCAACCTCAAAACCCGTGACCTCTTGATCAGAAACTTTACCAAGGCTTCCCCTCATGAATGACATGTTATTATAGTAATGAAATGTATATATACCAAAAACTTTCTTTTGTACTAAAGACAATACGAGTCTAACACTGTCATATAAAATAAAAGTGAGAGAGTAAGAGTGACAAACAACAAATACTGACCCACTGCACTTGGAGCAAATGACATTGCGCGAAAGGGAGAGTTTTTTGGTTATCCCACTGTAAAGGTCCTCGAGAGAGACCTTCAGTGTATGCACTACATCCTCACCCCTTCTCTGTCTTCTTCCTCTGCTGCTACCACCACCTGCTCAGCGACAACACTTTGTGTTATTTAACTTTCCAAGACACGAAAGATGCAGAAACTAAATTCAGCAAGAGAACTTGATGACATATTTAACAAGCATCAAATAAACGCCACGAGATCTAACCTCCAAATGGATTGCCACCAAAGAAAGATTCAAAGATGTCAAATGGATCATGCATTCCGCCGCCGCCACCCATTCCTTCTTTTAATGCATCTTCTCCATACTGATCATAAATCTCACGCTTCTGTGAGTCACTCAACACCTCATAAGCTTGAGCAAGCTCCTTAAACTGCAGGAAAAGAACAACTTCTATCAGATGACTCAGATCATATTCAC
This sequence comes from Nicotiana tomentosiformis, assembly GCF_000390325.3. Classification (NCBI taxonomy): domain Eukaryota; kingdom Viridiplantae; phylum Streptophyta; class Magnoliopsida; order Solanales; family Solanaceae; genus Nicotiana; species Nicotiana tomentosiformis. The sequence goes on from NC_090822.1 coordinate 97,996,394, forward strand.
ACTGTCAACCTAAGTTGCTCGGACACAGGTGTGGGTGTCCGACACTGGTGCGTTCGAGATGTAAATTCTAAGATTTGGGGATACGGATCCTAGTACGGGTACGGATGCGGGGATCCAGCTAAAAATAATTCAAAAAAATAAAAATATCTCTAAATTATGAATTTTTTTGTGGAATACTTATGACAAGAGTGGGTTGCTCTAGTGATAAGCACCCTCCACTTCCAACCAAAAGGTTGTGAGTTCGAGTCACCCCAAGAGCAAGGTGGGTAGTTCTTGGAAGGAGGGAGCCGAGGGTCTATCGGAAACAGTCTCTCTACCCCAGGGTAGGGGTAAAGTCTGCGTACACACTACCCTCCCCAGACCCCACTAGTGGAATTATACTGGGTTATTGTTGTTGTTGTTGTTTGTGGAATACTTATATATAGCTTGTAAAGTGAGGATTGCCACACCCGTGTCACAAGAGTAGGTTGCTCTAGTGGTGAGCACCCTCCACTTCCAACTAAGAGGTTGTGAGTTCGAGTCACCCCAAGAGCAAGGTGGGGAGTTCTTGGAGGAAAGGAGCCGAGGGTCTATCGGAAACAGCCTCTCTACCCCAGGGTAGGGGTAAGGTCTGCGTACACACTACTCTCCCCATACCTCATTAATAGGATTATACTGGATTGTTATTGTTGTTGTTGTTGTAAGTCGTAGATAAGTAAAGGATTGATTTCCTAAATAAGGTATGCAATTTTCTTCAAATTTACCCTAGTTTTGATTCTAATTTCGGGAATCAAATTATATCTCGTCTCTAATTTTTCCGTCCCTCGTCAAAGTACCCAAACTTATTTGACCAAATCCGGTACAGATCCCATGCCACATTTATACTAGTGTCGTGTGACACGGGTGTGGCACCTAAACTGACGTGTCAGAGCAACTCAATTGTCAACTAGGAAAACTAGGTTTGGAAAATTTCTAAGTTTGACCGGGATTTGACTTTGTTGATATCGGATAAATTGGAACATGTTCATTTGGTCATTTGAGGCTTGTGTGCCAAGTATGGATGGAATCCGGATTAGTTAGGCGTGAATCGAAGGGGTTTGGACATTTGCGGAATTACTGGTCTGTAGCATAGAAAACCAACAACTTGGGAATAGGTAAGTCCAACATACCATTCTGAGAGTAAAACACATTGACTCGAGTTTCCACCCAAACCCGTTTGACTTAAGAGGTTCATACATAAACTTGTCCACAGACACGCATGAACATACGACTTAATATCATTTGTTCCAAAGTTACAAAATTCTCTTAAAAATGACTCTTAACAGCTTCAGTGATACCCCTAAAACTACCACTGAGAAAGAACAGGGGGTTGCAAAAGCACCCATCTTTACAGCTTCAACTAAGCCAGGCCGACCTCATACCAACTCCACCACCACCACCACCACCCAAAATAAAAAGCAAATAATCAAATCATCAAAAAGAAACAGAAATTTTCTACAATATTGAGAATGCGTAAACTCTAAGAAGCACCTCAACTCAAAACATTCACACAGCCAAAAATTCCAACTTTAGCCATCCTAATTCCTAGTTTAAGCAAATATAACAGCATAACAACAACAACAACAACAAGAAGAAGCAGCAACAACACATAAAAAATGGATGAAACAACGATATAACAGCTAGAGATGGTGAAAAAAAGGGGTACCTTTTCAGGGTCACCACCCTTATCAGGGTGATTCTTCATAGCAGCTTTTCTATAAGCTTTCTTGATTTCATCATCTGATGCATTCTTTGACACACCCAATATTTCATAGTACCTCGTATTATCACTCTTCTTTGGTCCTCTCCCAAACATCTTCGTTTCCCCTTCTTTACTTCTTTGTATTGTAACAATAAATAAAACCAACTAATTACTCCAAGAATATTTCAAAAGGGGTATATATAGACTAATTACACGGTTCAGATTTAAATCTTAATAAAGGTCGGAATGGGAAACTGGCCGTAGGATGTTGTGAATATGGAGAAGCCTCTAGAATTCTCTTGTCGATTAAAATTCCAATGATGATTTTCGTTTTTGGCAGTGGGTGCGTATTTGCGTGTGCGTGGGTGGAATGTAAACCGTTGGATTACAGAATTGACGGTGGGGATCGGGGTTCTAGATTGTTCCATTTTGGGAGACCAGCTTCCTAGTACATTCTCCGAAAAAAAGAAGAGGACGGGGAAAAAATTGTACATTATTATAAGAACGCGCTCGTACAGTTAAAGGAAATTACACTGAAACCCCCTATATTTTTTATGACTCTCCTGCAACTTAACCATCCTATGTTTCTATTCTTGCTTTCATTTTTGGGAATATGAAATTGTTTTTTTTAAGTGGTTGTAACAATTCGACAGTTGTGATCCAAATTGTTTTTTGAGAATGGATATTGATTGATATTACTGTTCATTACTTGTTTGAATGGTTTAGAGTGAGACCTAAGGGGTTTTGACACATTGGGACAAGTTTGGGCGATAAAACTATTCTATCAGTTTTGCTGGTGCAATCGTTGTCGTGCCCTTTTCTCCCTCGAAGGCGGGTTTCGATATATGACAACTCTTTTAAATGGGTATTAAAAGAGAAGAGTCATCACCTAATGGTTTTTAAGGTGCGTTAGGCACCTATTTGTAAATAACTCCGTTTAACTGGTCTATGTCACCAAAGATCGGGTAAAGGCTCAAATTAACTCAAAGAGAAGGTGTTAGGCACTCTTCGAGGTCCACAGCTGTGGGTCCAGGCCAAAGTTTACGCTATGTGAGATTATCGGATTATAATTGTCCTATGTGATCATATAAGTGAGGGAAGACAAGGAATTTAAAAGTTCTACTATAATATAAACAAGTGTAAAGAAAATAGCACAAGAATTAAAATATATAAATAATCAGTACAAGTCTTTAGAAGTTACAAGATATAACTTAATTATTCACGGTGCGAACAATAAACATATAAATGAGGGGGGTCTTAAGTTTTTTAGCCTAAAGGATCACCCCGTGCAACATAACTAAAAACTTCGCAACTCTCTTAGGGTAGAGGTTGCTCATATTATTCAGCGAGCACAGACTATCATCTCCTGCTACCAAATTATTATATTGAATTTGTTTACTTAGAGTTCTCTAATTCAATTCTAAAATGTGTCTTATGTGTGCGCTACTCGTCTCATGCCTATAGTCGAGGAGGCTTTGGACCTACTATTTGAGTAATTCTAGACTTTACTTAGGGTGCTCAAAAATAATAAAACTAGGCACACATTCAAAACATGTAGGACTACACGTAAAGACAATAAGTGACTCAAATTAGCCTCCACACATAAGCAACAAATGCACACAGGCAGATTCTATAGACATGCTTTCTAGGCGAGCAATCGTATCTTATAGACATGATTTCTAACTGTTGGTATTTGAACTTGATTTTATCATACTTATTCCTATAGACATGTCGTCTAGGCGAGCAGTATAATAAAATAACAGAAGTGGTCAATTAGTTAATTAATTAAAGCCCTATAGTCATGGTATCTAGATGAGCATTAGCAAAGGCATGTATTGTTACATCCTATAGGCATATTGTCTAATAATTAAACAAGTAGTTATTGGCGTTTGATTCCTATAGATATGTTATCTAATAGTGCACAGCAGTAGACATGGAAACAGGTACAACATTTACTCAAACCAACATGATGTGAATAGTGTACATGTATTAGACAAGTTAAGTGAAGTGTGTGATTTCCTATAGGCATGATTTCTATGTGTAGCACATCAAGCAAACAGCAAGCAAGGCAAGTAAATCCTATGGACATGTTTTCTACCCATTTATGCAAGAATTAGGATACCTAACCCCCTTTCACTAATTCCCCCATCGTTTGTTTACAAATTATTACATGCCCAAAGATAAAAGAAGAAACTATCTCATATATTACAAAATCGAGATGACTACATGCCCAACAAATAGAGCAGACCCAAGAAGAAATAATGCATCACTGTCTGGGCCTTCAACAGACTCGCTCCTCAGACAAGTAGCAGACTCAGACCCAAACTCAGCTCAAACATTGGAGTGTATCGATTGCACAGCCCAGGCCCACACTTAGACCCATATCAAGCCCAAATAGAGTCTCACTTACCCAGCAATTGCGAATTAACAACTTAACTAGACAGACTAACAAACCACATATAGCAATCACTTAAAGGATTCTAAGACCTACTAACAGCGACTAGATGGCAGAATTTACAGGAAAGTGTATTTTACATTTTAGAAGCAAACGTGACAAGATTGATTAAACAAAAGAACATGAAAACTAAGAGAATCAATAGGGCTTAGCTTCAACATGGCAAGTTTGATATGGCAAACTAATATAGCAGGTTCAATCACTTAGCAAGGGATATCATGTTGAGCATGAACAACACATTGAGAGAGAGTTAGGGGAAACAGGTCATTTGGGGTTACAGGGTAAACATATACAAGATGCACATGCCAAATGAGTTCAGAATATAGATGGTCCATAATTAGCCTAAAAAGGATTTTAAACTCAGGAATCTGAGTTATGAAGGTCAAACAGAGTTATAGTCAGGGAATCACAATTACACATAACAAACAGACAAGCAAACAATCAATAGGGAGCCTAATCATACTGAGTATAACACAAAGATTCGCAAGTTCAAAGATATCATAGTAGGAAGACACATTAACTCCAAACTAACATGTCAAACAGACATTAGGACTATCTCAGTTGACCATATAGAAAGAATAAGTTGAATATAATGAGATTCTTCCTAGTAGTCTTAAGCAATTAGTGAGCACATAGCAATAGCATGACATTAGAGTTTATAAACAGCAAAGAGACCTAGTTGGGATAGTATTAGCATAAAGGTTCCTCATGAATTGACTCTAAGAAAATAGCAGATTGTACATGAAGGACTCGATAGAAAAGTAGTTTATTTGGACAAATTCTGAGCATAAATTAGTTCCTCACAAGAATCTAAGGCCTAGACTCATAACAAGAAACATGTATAAGCAACCCGCTATACATAAACATAATGATTAGAAATCAATCAAGTTGGACACATATAATAGGCATGCATTAAAGCTAGCAGTGGAAAGAGAACATATTAGGCTAAGCATTTAGACAGTATTGTCACATGATTTGCAGAGAAACAGCAAGTTATGCATAAATGATTCAAAAGGAAGAGAGCAATTCTGAGCAAGGACACAGTTTCCTAAGGGTTTTAGTACAAGAAATCAAAACAAAGTGAAACAAGCATCAATCAGGTTTAATTATGAACCAAGCAAATGTCATGAATCAACTTAGCTAATTATGGAAAAAATAGGATTTGAACAGAGTTGAAGTCATTGACACTGCAGAATGGTATTAAGACGAACAGACTTGTATAAGAAGTGGCATAATATTGAAATTAGCTCAAATAAATCCAAGTAGCACTAGTGCACATAACATAAACACAAACAGAAAGAAGTAGGATTGCGAGGGTATGAAGTACTAACCAGTTGCAAACAAATCGAACAAAGAATGAGAAACTCAAAATCTCAAAAATAGCGGCGATTGCAGGAGAACAATGAAACCCCAAATCTCTGGTGCTTCAAGAGTTCACACGAGCTTTGAAGTGGGCTCCGAGCAGTGCTTGCACTGGATGAGGCTAATGAATGGATTTCGGTGGCCTTGGCTTGCACTGGATGAGGCTAATGAACGGATTCCGGTGGCCTTGGCTTCCAGCCGACCAAAATCAAAAGTCTTAGAATAGTATAGAATGAGTGAGAGTGAGAGAATAGTAGTGGACAGTAGTTAAGTAATCGTTGTTAAGAATTATAAGGGGAACGGGGAACGGGGTTTATATAGTAGTAACAATGGATCGAACAAATAAGGAAACATAGTTAATCAAACACAAATAAGGAAAGAGAAGCATGCAAATCAATTTAGAATCAATTTAGGAAAAAATCGGGTAAATCCTAGTTCCAGATGAAGAACAAAATAGTCAGAGAATCTCACTAAATCAGACCCATATAACCTTGCTATGGATGCATATAGACGAAACATCGTCCAGATCTTGAAGATATGGAGATTATTGTACTTGATTCAAGACCTGGTACTTGCCAAAAATAGGTAAGTACTAGGTGATACCACAACCATGTAAGTAACGAAGAGATCGAGCATACATAGAAGGAAAATCACGAGGAGATTCCATATTAGGTTCGGAGTTTGAGAGGATAAAGGAGGCGGCTGCTAGGGTTTCTCAGAAGAGAGAAGGGGAGATTTGAGAGTTTTTGGGGTGGCGGTTTGGAGGGAAATGTGTGTTAGGGTTTGGGGTTGGTTAATTAAAGATGGGAGATGGTTTGTGGGCCATTGATCTCTGATATCAACGGTTGAGGTAGAAGGAAGGAGTGGGGCAGGTCATTTAAATGGGTACCGACCGGGTTCATTAAAAGGCAAGTTTGGTTTGGGCTCGGGGCTATTGGTCTAGGTTTTGGGTCCGAAATTATCTCAAAATATTGGTCCATAGTTTAAATACACGAAATTTATTAAAAATAATTTATAAAAATAATTAATAAATAATAATAATAAAATATTTATGTAGTAAAATGCTTGAAAATGATAGCTTAACATTATAAAAAAATATTAAAAAAATACCATTTTGGCATAAATAATGTAATAAATATAATTACGTATAGAATATAGGCTATTATTGCAAAAATTGTGTAAATAGGTAAAAAATACAAATGTAATTATATGAAATAAAGCAAAATCTTATAAAACATATATGTGGATGTAAATAATAAATTTGGATGATTAAGTCATCATAAAATAATTTGAAAGGATAATTAATAAATATTTGAACAATTTAAATTCCAGAAAATCAATTTTAAAGATTTAAAAATTATGAAAAATTATTTAAAAAAAAATACTTATATGACTCTTGTAAATTAGGTAATAATACAAAATGATATTTTATAAAATATGAGGGTAAAATTGGGTATCAACAGCTGCCCATCTTTACCCGGAAATGATGAAAGAATTGTCGGATAAAGAAAATGATGATCAATTTTGTCCGAAATGAATGAGGATGATGTATTTTTAAAAATGGGGGCCGAACCCTAGTTCTTAAGTTGCCTACATATCCCTGGTATTACGGGAATAAGGCCGTTTGTAGTTCTAGATCCAACGGCGAACGAAATCAATGGAGTTGTTATAAGGATGGTCATATGATTCGAGGAAAGATTTTTTGTATAGGATGTTGTCATGAGTAAAGGATAATTTTGGGTGGAGATATGAATGTGAATTTGAACATTACTGATATTCAAGATAAACGTTTGGGCGGTTACGGGACAAAGAGTAAACAATTGCTGATTATCGGTTACGTTTAAGAGAATCAAAGGATGTGAACGTTGTGAACAGAAATCGGAGTGAGAATTGCTCCTGTTTGTAGAACGGTTACCTCCCGAGCTACCTGCAAAACTTAAACACGATGGATGCAGATATATAGGGTTATTGCAGAAATTTAAACATGATGCAAATTTCCTTCGGACCATGAGAGTTGTCTTTGGACGATGAGGATGATGTCCTTAGACCATGACGTACTGGGCCATGAAGAGTATGATAAGGAATTCGCAGACCATGAAATGGTGTCCTCGAGCCATGAGGATGGTGCCCTCGGACTATGACGTCTTTGAATAATGATATGCAGTTTCGAGAGATCCTCAAGCCATGACATAATGTCTTCGGGCTCTGAGGATAATGCCTTCAGACTATGAAGCCTTAGGACAATGTGGCGATGTTCAGACCATGAAATACAAATATGCAATGATATCAATCATTTGATAGAGGGAATAGGTGATGCTTAGTTTTATGCGAGAACGATATAAGGCAACGCTTAGTCTTGTATGTAATGAGGGCAGTGCTTAGCCCTATGCAGAGAAAGGCAGTGTTTAGCCTTATGCAATAGTGGAGGCAGTGCTTAGCCTTATGCAAATGTAACAGAGACAGTGCTTAGTCTCATGCAAAGAAAGGCAACGTTTAGCCTTATGCAATAATGAAGGCAATGTTTAGCCTCATGCAATGTAATGAAGACAATGCTTAGTCTCATGTAAAGAAAGACATCATTTAGCCTTATGTAATAGAGGAGGCAATGCTTAGCCTCATGCAATGTGACGAAGACAGTGCTTAATCTCATGCAAGGGAAGGCAGCATTTAGCCTTATGCAATAATGGGACAGTGCCTAGCCTTGTGCAATGTAATGGAGACAGTGCTTAGTCTCATGCAAGGAAAGGTAGCGTTTAGCCTTATGTAATAGTGGAGGCAATTCGTAGCCTCATGCAATGTGGTGATGCTTAGTTTTATGCGAGAACGAGATAAGGCAGCACTTAGCCTTGTATGTGATGAGAGCAGTGCTTAGCCCTATGCAGAGAAAGGCAGCGTTTAGCCTTATGCACTAGTGGAGGCAGTGCTTAGCTTTATGAAAATATAACAGAGACAGTTCTTAGTCTCATGCAAAGAAAGGCAACATTTAGCCTTATGCAATAATGGAGGCAATGCTTAGCCTCATGCAATGTAATGAAGACAATGCTTAGTCTCATGCAAAGAAAGGCAGTGTTTAGCCTTATGCAATAGAGGAGGCAATGCTTAGCCTCATGCAATGTGATGGAGACAGTGCTTAGTCTCATTCAAAGGAAGGTCGCGTTTAGCCTTATGCAATAATGGGGAAATGCCTAGACTCGTGTAATGTAATGGAGACAGTGCTTAGTCTCATGCAAGGAAAGGCAGCGTTTAGCCTTATGCAATAGTGGAGGCAATTTTTAGCCTCATGCAATGTGATGGAGACAGTGCTTAGTCTCATACAATGATGAGGGCAGTGCTTAGCCCTATGCAAAGAATGAGGGCAATGCTTAGCCCTATGCAATAATGAAGGCAATGTTTAGCTCTATGCAGAGAAAGCAACAATGAAATGTGAGAGGGAAAGTGATCCTTAGTTTGACGCGTTTGTGCTTGGTGACTTCTGTCAGTGAAGATAGCATTCTTGTTATGTATTTGTGGACATGCTTGTCATGTCCGTTATGCCTGCATCCAAAGAAAAATCGTGAGTTTTGGGAGGGAAGGTTGGTCCGTGCCTTTGATTCCTCATTTTGCCTTTGCTCCTTGTCTAGATGCCTTGTTTAAGTCACCCTGGGTAACTTCTCGCTACTACAAAAAATGCATTTATGATAAATCATTTGTGGAAAATGCAGTTGTTCAAAATATGTGATGATGCATAAAACAAATAATTTTGTCAAATCAGAGACTGTGACATGTTTTGAGACATTGAAACCTTCTCAACTAGGAATTTTGAGGACCCTCCTCAAAATTCTGCCCTAGTTTAAATACATACTTCCGGCAATACACTTCTTGGCGATCCTTGACGTAATGAGATTGACAAAACCCAAAATCTTGCCTTTGTTCCTGGCCGTAGAGGGGAATGAAGATTTTATTATGATGTGACCGAACCCACAGGACTGCCTATGTATCCCCTCTTAAATGGGAATCGGGTCAAGCGTAGTTCAGGTTACATCAAAAGAAAGTGCAAACCTAATCTCAAACATAATATCTCTTGACTGCATCCGAATTGATAGGTTTTGGCCATATTTCTCCATACATCTCTGCAAGTATAAGCGCTCCTCCTGTCGGTACTCGGTGAACCATGTAAGGGTCGTGCCAGTTAGGTGATAATTTCCCTTTTGCTTCGTCCTGGTACGGGAAGATCCGCTTTAACACCAACTGCCCCGGTATGATTTGCCTCGATTTAACATTTTTGTTGAAAGCCCTTGTCATTCTATTCTGGTAGAGTTGATCGTGACACACTGTGTTCATCCTTTTACTGTCAATGAGATCCAGTTGCTCATACCAGCTCCGTATCCATTCCACATTGCTGAGCTCGGCCTCCTGTATGATTCTTAGGGAAGGAATCTCTACCTCGGCAGGTATAACAACTTCAGTACTGTAGACCAGTAGATATGGGGTTGCTCTAGTTGACGTACGAACTATGGTGCGGTACCCGAGCAAAGAAAATGGTATCTTCTCATGACATTGCTTGTAATTGTCCACCATCTCCTTAATATCTTCTTGATGTTCTTGTTGGCGGCTTACACAACTCCATTCATCTGCGGACTGTATGTTGTAGAATTCTGGTGCTTGATCTTAAATGTTTCACACATGGCTTTCATCATATCACTATTGAGATTGGCGGAGTTGTCGGTAATGATTGACTCAGGTACTCCGAATCGACAAACAATACGATCTCGAACGAAATCTGCTACGACCTTCTTAGTCACAACTTTATAGGAAGCGGCTTCGACCCATTTTGTAAAGTAATCTATAGCCACCAAAATGAACCTCTGTCTGTTTGAATCAGCGGGTTTAATTGGCCCGATGACATCCATGCCTCAGGTAGAGAATGGCCAGGGTGAACTCGTTGTACTGAGTTTGTTGGGTGGCACTCGTTTACATCAGTATGTACCTGGCATTGGTGGAACTTTTGTACATACTTGATGTAGTATGTCTCTATAGTCATCCAAAAATACCGTGTCCTCAATATCTTCTTGGCTAGAACGAACCCATTCATGTGGGGTCTGTAGGTTCTGACGTGTATTTCTTCGAGAAATCTAGATGCCTCATTGGTATCGATATATGGCAGCAATCCCAAGTCAGGAGTCCTTCTATACAGAATCCCTCCGCTCTGAAAGAAGTGGTTGGCCAGTCTTTGAAGTGTGCTCTTCTGAGTGTGTGTAGCATTTTATGGATATTCTTATTTATCCAAATACTCCTTGATATCGTGAAACCATGGCTTTCCATCAAACTCTTCTTCAACATGAGCACAATAAGCTGGCTGCTTACGAATCTCTATCGGGATAGGATCAATGAAATTCTTGTCTGGATGTTATATCATGGAAGACAAGGTAGTCAGCGCATCTGCAAACTCGTTCTAAATTCTTGACACGTGTTTGAATTCTATCTTCGTGAACCTCTTGATTAAATCTTGCATACAATGCAAGTATGGCAATATTTTAGTGTTCTTAGTAGCCCATTCTCCTAGTACTTGGTGTACCAATAGATCTGAATCTCCAATTACCAACAACTTTTGAACATTAATGTCGATGGCTAATCTGAGTCCCAAGATTCAAGCCCAGTATTCTGCTATCTTTTTAGTGCATGGGAACCTGAGCTTGGCCGACACCGGGTAGTGTTGACTAGTTTCTGATACTAAAATAGCTCTAATACCCACTCCTTTAAAGTTTGCGGCTCCGTCAAAAAACATCCTCCAACCGTCATATATTTTGGCAATATCTTCCCCTACAAATGATACTTCCTCGTCAGGAAAATACGTCTTCAATGGTTTGTACTCCCCGTCTACGGGGTTCTCCGCTAGGTGATCGGCCAATGCTTGCTCTTTGACTGCCTTCTGAGTCACAGAGATGATGTCAAACTCACTTATAAATATATGCCACTTTGCTAACTTACCCGTAGGCATGGGTTTCTAAAAGATGTATTTCAGTGGATCCATCCTGGATATGAGGTACATAGTGTATGCACAGAAGTAGTGTCTTAATTTCTGGGCTATACATGTCAAAGCATAACAGGTACATTCCAACAAAGAGTACCAGGCTTCGTAAGGTGTGAACTTCTTACACAGATAATATATCGCCTGCTCTTTTCTCCCGGTTTCATCATGTTGCCCCAGGACGTAACCAAAGGCTCCATCCAACACAGACAGGTACAACAACAAAGGTATTCCTGGCTCTAGCGGGACCAACACGGGCGGCTTAGACAAGTACTCCTTTGTAACGACCCAAACCGATGGGCCGTGACGAGTGCCCGAGTTCTACCTATCGAACACCCCTAAGCATTCATCTAAGATATAAACATGAAATAAGTGTAGGTCATGCATAACATCTGAAAATAAACTACTAATTCATATGAACAACCTACGTGAGAAAACATGCCCAAAAGACGTATATACATATATATAGTTATATAGTATGTGGCCTTGTCGGCTCGCCCTATATATATATATATATATATATATATATATATATATATATATATATATATATATATATATAGGGCGAGCCGACAAGGCCACATACTATATAACTATACATGATTGTCTACAGATCTCTAATAGAGTGTACAATTGTATAAAGGACGAGATTGGACCCCGTCGTACCTATATATGTATGCAAACACATCGTACCAAAACTCAAAACAGCTCCGGATCAAATGGAGCACACCAACTCTCGCTGATCAAGGATCTTAAGAAGGGGGATCGTCAGCCTGTTTACCTACACCTGCGGGCATGAAACGCAGCGTCCCCAGGCAAAAGGAATGTCAGTATGAATAATGTACTGAGTATGTAAGGCATGAAAATCAGTACATAAAAGACATAGATGAAACATGGAGTAAAGAATTCCATCTATGAGTCTAAATAACTTTATGAATTCTGAAACATTTATAATGTCATGCACGTGTGTGTAAATATCGTATCATGCATAGGTATAGGTGTACATAACATCATCAAGTCTCTAAGGGCATCCCATCAATCATCTCGGCCATTGTGGGCAAATCATTAACGTATACCAGTTGATCATGTGGTGGTGCGTATATAACGCCGTAACCTTTTTTCCATATCCCATATACACATAATATACGCGTATATAATGCCTTCTGGTCATGGGTCAATGTACATGTATAAATGCATGAAATGCATAAGAAATACGTTAATAAGATTTCTCGAATATCATAAAATCAATATGCCTTTCGGACAAACTTTATCAAATACGTATTTTTTTGAGACCCGTGAACAAAGGATATAATAATAATTCACATGGGGAATCAAGAATATAGACACCCTAGTATTTCTATGAATAGAGTCATTTATGAAAGTTGCGTATTTTGCTCGTTTTATTTGTATCATTTGGATCATGCCAAAAATAAAGAAGGAATAGCATTAACATACCTCAAGTCGTCAATGAAACTCAACAACAAGCTTATGACAACTAGCGCACCAACCCTATAACAAAGAAATATGTGTACAACTTAGATGGCGGTAGTATATTACGTATCTCAAACGATAACTCGATTCTAAAATAACACGGGCAGCATTTCCCCTGATTTCACTGCTCCCTCAATCCTACTATAGGCGAGATACAAGCACAATACAATCAGCAACTCAAAACTAACCTAATTACAATTCAGGACCTTCAATACAACAAAAAACCCAAATATACCCAATCAACAAGTTATCAATTAGCCTGTAACTATAACAACGAGCGACCAACCTACTACCCTACCACATGTGACGTTTCTCCACGCTCTTTTATCCTTCCAAACTCCATAAATCAGCAGTACAATAGACAGCCCAAAAGCAACACGAAACAGCCCACAAAACAGTCCACTACAAGTTAAATAACTCGAACTCACGATTTCCGATCACCGTCCCTTGAGGTCTAACTATTAGGAAACGAATTTATCAACCTTTCTTGATATTTAAACACTTAAATACAGAAATTAGGTATTTTATTAACTATTAAATATATTCCAAAACTCAAACTACAAAGAAAAAGAGAGGCGATATAGCGATACTTACGTCGTAAGGATCGTCCCGATGTTATCGTTTCTCGATTTCGTACCCGGGATGTTAGTATTATTTGAAGCACTATTAGAGAGCTCAAGGACGGGTTTTATGGTGTTCTCTGGTCAGGTTCTATGTATAAATGAAGAGAGAGACGAGTTAAGACATATATATCAACTTTTGAAAAGTCAAAAGGTGCTAGCTTGGCACCCTCTCATTCGCCCATTTTCCGACGCTTATATATTTTTATAAGGATGTCGTATGAACGAACGGTTAAGTTCATTGGAAACTAAATTCCAATACATTCAATTTGGTATATAATATGTACCAAAAAGACCTTATATGGAACACAAAATATATTTCTCAAAAAACTATGTTACAGAGCAAATCCTTAGTCGATTTTTCCGCAACTTTAATCCGATTTTCCCCAAACTTCATATTTTCTATCCAAATATCATATATAGCCATATTATGACTTTAAAATAATTTAAATCATGATTAATAAGTCTCATATTCATTATGTATCACCTTGGGACGCACATGGTATAACATCCTTGATTTTGGCGAAAACCTTTTTACATTCTTCGGTCCAGCTCGTCGCATCATATTTCCTCAGCATTTTGAAGATCGACTCACATGTCACCGTTGACTGTGCTATAAAATGGCTGATGTAATTGAGGTGTCCTAGAAAACTCATCACATCCTTCTTGTTCTTTGGCGGTGGCAAGTCTTGAATAACTTTGATTTTTGACGGGTCCAGCTCAATACCGCAGCGACTGACGATGAAACCCAGCAACTTTCCAGCAGGGACTCCGAAAGCACATTTTGCAGGATTTAGCTTCAGATTGTACTTTCGAAGCCGGTCGAAAAACTTCCTCGTGTCTGTTATATGATCCAAACTTCTCTTAGACTTGATAATAATGTCATCCACGTACACCTCTATTTCCTTGTGTATCATATCACGGAAAAGATTAGTCATGGACCTCATATAGGTGGCCCCAACGTTCTTCAAACGAAATGGCATCATTTTGTAATAATATATCCCCCATGGTGTGATGAAGGTTGTCTTTTCAGCGTCCTCTTCGTCCATCCAAATCTGGTGGTATCCTGCGAAGCAATCCACAAAGGATTAGAGTTCATGCTTGGTGCAATTGTCTATCAGTATGTGTATGTTGCGCAATGGGAAATCATCCTTAGGACTTACTCTGTTCAGATCTCGATAGTCAACGCACACTTTGACTTTCCCGTCCTTCTTTAGAACCGGCACAATATTGGCTAGCTAGGCTGGGTACTCGACCACTCGAAGGACCTTGGCTTTGATTTGCTTGGTAACCTCTTCCTTTATCTTCAGACTCATATCTGGCTTGAATTTCCGGAGCTTCTGTTTCACCGGAGGACATGTAGGGTTGGTAGGTAGCTCGTGCGTCACTATGGATGTGCTTAACCTAGTCAAGTCATCGTAGGACCATGCAAAAATATCCTCATATTCCTTTAGAAACCTGATATACTCTTCCTTCTCTAACATCGATATATGAATGCTTATGCGAGTTTCTTTGACTGTTTCAGAATCCCATAAGTTAACTGCCTCAATTTCTTCCAAATTGGACTTTGGTTTGTTCTCAAAATTCTCTACCTCTTTGACAATTTCCTCAGGTATTATATCATCTTCTAACATCGATATATGAATGCTTATGCGAGTTCCTTATGTTGCGTTGTCTCATTACATGTCACAGTCGTAGGTTCATCAGGATATGTAATAATTATGCTGAAAAAGAATGTAGAAAGATAACAATAAATAAACGAAAAGCAATAATGCATTAATAAAACTTAAAATTGTCAACAAGTACGACTCGATGTCTCGAGTAACTATTTCAAAACAAAATATTAAAAATGTCTTAAATGCCCAAAAACAATTTTAAAACAATTCATGCTAATTCTGCCAAGGCTACCCAGGTACTCGGCGAGCCCGGGATGGTGCAGCAATCCTATCACGAAATGCTGCTAGGCAAGCCAACGCATGAACTAGTCATGTAGTTGTTCTTTTTAATAATTTCAAAGTAGTTGATTTTATTTATTAAGAGAATGATTAGTAAGAATTTATAGTAAAGTAAAGCATAAACAAACAAGACAGTAAATACAGTGAATTTAATACTCAAACCTATGATGTTTCTACTAGAATATTCCCAAAACCCGATGTCACAAGTGTATGAGCAACTAGTAGAATATACAAACCTCCTACACTACTGTCTACAATAAGATAGAAATAAAATAAATACAAAAGAGAGACTACGGGTGCTGCAGAACGGACGTAGAGAGCAGCTCACCACTATGCCTCGGAGTAACGGGGGTAGGGGCCTGAATGACTGCTAGATGCACCTGCCTCAGATCCTGCACAATTACTGCAGAAGTGTAGCGTGAGTACATAAACAACATATACCCAGTAAGTATCTAGTCTAACCTCGAAGAAGTAGTGACGAGGGATCGACATCGATACTTACTATGGGCCAATAAATAAACTACAGAAATTCTAAATAGGCATGGAATACATCAATAATAATAACACAATAACAAACAGTAAATAAGTGATTCTTTAACTAGAAGTCAATTTAAAATCCCCATTTAGCACATATTAACTTCAACAAATATGTCCCATCAAGTAAACTATAATTTCTCAAGTCATGAAAGTAATATCAAGTGTAATCGGACTCCGAGAATTATCACACACGATTTATGTCAAGGTCGTATGACCCGATCCAGAATAATGTGTACACTACTGAGGGTCGACCGGCGCAAACCATAGATGCATCTATTATACTGTCGAGGCGTTCGGCCTTCTCCACAAGAAGAGAGAATACTTTACGAACTCCGATTTAACGGCTACTATGAGACTAATACACAAGGAGGCACAAATTTCTATCAACGGTCAAGTGACCTGCCAAAAAAACTCAAAGTAAATGAAGTTAGGTCTTTACAAATCCTTTATCAAGTTTCAATATAATTTAAACACTTAAATTAACAAGTAGAGTGCAAATAATAAATCATGATAGAGTCCTAAAACTACCCGGACATAAGCATGATTGTAGCTATGCACGGACTCTCGTCACTTCGTGCGTACGTAGCACCCACAATTAGTAGCAAATAGTAATTTAAAACACCTATGGGGTAAATTTCCTCTTACAAGGTTAAGCAAGAGACTTACCCCGTCCTCAAGCTCACTTTCCGGTCCATAAATTCGCTCTAAAAGCCTCAAGTCATTGCTGAACAATCTGAAACTAGTCAAATATTATATAAATTAATCAATATATACTCAAAAGTTCATAATTTAGCTTCTAGAGTTATAACCCAACCCAAATTGGAAAATTCCTAAAATTTGCCCCCGGGCCCACGTGCCCACTTGCCCGGATTCGGGAATTTTTGAAGATAAATATTACCCATAGCCTCACTTACCCAAATATATAATTTCTACCCGATTCCATAATCGTTTTTGGAGTCTAATCCCATTTTTTATAAAAGACCTAGGTTTTTCCACTAAACTTATAATTTCCACAATTTCTATGTTACAATTACCCATAATGCATGATTTAAACTCAGATTGTATAGAAATTACTTACCTCCAAGTGCTAGGTGAAAATCCCTCCTCAAAGAGCTCTAACTTTGATGGACAAGTGAGAGAAATGAAGAAAAATGAGCCTAAGTCCCAACTTAAATGCAGCCTTCTGCCCCCAGTGGTTCAGCTTCTGCGGCTCCGCATTTGCGAAAATTGCATCGCAGATGCGGTCCTCCCCTGCTGGCCTCATTTCCCTTCTGTGACACCTTCTTCGCATCTGCGGGCTCGCAGATGCAGTCGATCCCTCGCGCCTGCGCCACTGCCCCCTTCATCTTCAGGCCGCTTCTGCGATCGCGCACCTGCGGCCCCATGTCTGCACCTGCAGACTCATCTTACCTACTTCTGCGATCGTGCACCTTCTGCAGTGCCGCACCTATAGCCAATTCTTCGCATGTGCGAAAGCACCAGATCGTTGCTGCTTCAGCTATCCTTCCAAGTTCAAACATGTTCCATACATCGTCCGAATAGCACCTGAGGCCCCCGGGGCCTCGTCCAACCATACCAATAAGTTCATAAACATAAAACAGACTAGCTCGAACCCTCGGAATGCGTAAAACAACATCAAAACTAAGAATCACACCCCAAAACCAAATCAAAATAGTTTATGAACTTCAAGCCTTTAATTTACTTCGAACGCGCGGAATCATACTTAGACTACACGGAATGATACCAAATTTTGTGTGCAAGTCACAAATCACCATACAAAACAATTCCCACTTCCGGAATCAAAATCCAACTCCGATAATACCAAAGTCTACTCCAAACCAAACTTAAAGAACCTTCAACGCGCCAACTTTCAATATTAAGCGCTGAAACGCTCCCGGGTCGTATGAAACACGAATCGAACACACGCCCAAGTCCAAAAGCATCATACAAACCTATTGGGACCGTCAAATCCTGGTTCTGAGGTCGTTTACTCACAACATTGACTCAAGTCAAACTTGACTGTTATAGGCCACTATTAAGGAACTAAGTGTTCCGATTTCAAACTGAGCCCTTCTAAACCCGAACCAACCATCCCCATGAGTCATAAAACTGTAAAATCGCATATTGGGAGTCTTAATTAGGAGAACGGTGACCTAGAAAGCCAAACGGTCGGTCGGGTCGTTACAATTCTAATTCCTGAGAATAGCTCATTCTCCTACTTTTTGAATAGTAAGGTCTTCCTCCTCCCCTCCCCCCTCTAAGATCGCACTGCAGTCCATATATTCCTCGTCCAGAAATATCTTCTTCATATCATCTTAAACCTCATCTTCTTTGGATCCCCAAATTACATCAATCTTGCAGAATGTCTGGTGCATCGGTGGTATGGGTTGTTCTAATGGATAGTAAACGGCACGCCACGACGGTATCCAATCCTGATATTCTTGCACGATATATTCATACCTGAGGCCAAAGGTTGTGCCAAGATATTGTGGTCATATTGTTTCTGTGATCCCTTGAAGTTTTGAGCCAAGACCCTTGCCTGGTTCATACCCCAACCACATCAGTATGCTCTCTATCTTATTGCTCCACCACTGACCCTTCTAAATTGCTTTACTCGCTCAATGCGATGGCATGTTTCTCCTCCCAATTTTCTCAGAAGTTCGAGTGGAATAATCAAGAGGGGATTATTCATGGAGATGGAAGTAACCCTATCTACACCAATCAAATTGTGCCAGTTATCGAATGCGATGGAATGTTTCTCCTCCCAATTTTCTCATGTTCTCGATAGCTGGCACAATTTGATTGGTATAGATAGGGTTACTTCCATCTCCGTGAATAACCACCTCTTGATTATTCCACTCGAACTTCATAACCTACTGCAGAGTAGAAGCGATTACCCTAACTGTGTGTATCCATGGTCGTCCCAATAACAAGTTGTAGGTGGCGAATATGTCTAGCACTTGGAATTCGACATCGAACCAGGTCGGGGCCATCTGTAGATCAAGGTTGATTTCTCTGATAGTGGCTCTCTAAGATCTATTGAACGTCTTCACATTCATGCTTCCCATCCGTATCTCATGCAGGCCTTTACCCAGTCTTTTTAGAGTAATCGGCGGGAATATGTTCAAGCTCGAATCCCCATCTATCAGAACCCTGGCAATGAACTTGTTTTCATATTTCATAGTGATGTGCAATGCTTTGTTGTGACTCAACCCTTCTGGCGGTAGCTCGTCTTTGTGGAAAGTAATCTTATAACTCTCTAGTACCTGCCCTACCATTTTAGCCAAATCTCCACTAGTGATACCGGTGGGCACATAAGCTTCACTTAATACCTCCATCATGGCATTCTTGTGGGCATCTGAATTTTGCAACAATGACAAGATGGATATATGGGCAGGAGTCTTGTTCAGGTGATCAACAACAGAGTATTCCCTCGCTTATACCATCCTCCAAAGATCATCAGTGCCCGTCTACATGACATGTGGCTTAGATGTGGTCTATTTGCTTGTTCTCCAAGATTCTCAGGTGTATAGACTATGCCAGTTTTGGTCATTCCTTATGCAGTACCAGTCTCTTCCATCTTGGCTTTTCCTTTTCTTTTTGCTTCCGCCACATAATCCCATGGGACAAAATCAAACTTATAGGGTGGTGTTGGAGCTACCATCACGGTGAAGGGCGTAGCTACCTCAACCTCAAATGGTAAATGGGTTTTCACCACAACCGGCGAGAGGGTGACAGGAGATGTTTTAGGAGCATCCCCTTCTCGAATAAGTTCGATGGATCCCTCCTGATCCCATTCTTCATCGGTTTCTATCACATTCACTCCCTCACCCCTATGATCAGGAAGAGAGTTATTATGTAATTGTCCTTCAACATACGTCATTCCTCAATGGTATGACCCTTCATACCTGAATGGTAGGCACAAGTTTTGTTGGGTTAACCCATTGGGAAGGGTTTTTAATAGCAATAACAGGAATGTGGGTGATGTAATCAACAGCCTTTAGTCTCTCATACAGTTGGGCTATGGGTTCAGCGATAGGGGTGTATTATTTGGGAGCTCTGCGGTCAAAGTTTAGTTACGGCTTTGGGTAGTTTTGGCGGGCGGGAGGAGGTGAATGGTAATATGCAGGTTGGGTGTTATAGGTATGGTAGGTGGTGGCAGAGTATTGGTATTTTGGAGGTGAGGGTTGATATGTGGGTGGAGGTGTTTGGTATGTAAGGGGAGACTTAGGGCCTTGGGCTACCATCATGGCACCCACTTCTTTTTTCTTTGAGATACCTCCTGATTGAAAGGATTTGTTGGTGGCTTGCAGTGCCTCAAAATTTGTCACCATTCTTTTCTTGATTCCTTGTTCTATCCTTTCCCCTAACTTGATGATGCCTGAGAACTTATGATTCTCTATAACCATCAATCTTTCGTAATGCTGTGGATCCTAATCTCTGACAAAGAACTTGTTCATTTGTTCTTCTTCAAGTGGTGGCCTCACCTTGGCGGCCTCTGATCTCCAACGAGTAATATACTCGCGGAAGGTTTCTGTCGGCTTCTTCTTGAGGTTCTGGATATAGAAAATGCCTGACGCATTCTCTATGTTGAACCTGAATCTATCCATGAAATCAGATACCATGCTCACCTAATTTTCCCATTTCTTCGGATTCTGGCTGATATACCAAGATAATGCATCTACTGTAAGACTTCGCATGAACAGTTCATGCGGATTTGTTCATTCGTACCCACTCCCACAAGCTTGTCACAGTAAGTTCTCAGATGCACCTTAGGATCTCCGATGCCATCAAACATCTCAAACTTAGGAGGTTTGTAACCCTCCGGTAGTTCTACATCTGGTTGGATACACAAGTCTTCATAGTTTAAACCTTCAACACCATTTCCGCCTTCAACACTTTAGACTCTCCCTGTCAGTTTCTTGAGTTCCTCCACCATGTTTCGGATGAGCAAGTCTTTTTCGGTCGTTCAGGTATGTATAGGGGTTGTTGTGGGGTATGGGGTATGAGGTACGGTTTCCACGTATACCAGGTTGCCTTGGTAAGTTCCTGGACCTTGGGTATATGGGTGATCATTGATCGAAGTTTGACAGAGATCAGGGATGAGTTGTGGTGCATTTTGAGGGGTGTGATAAGTGGTGGTTTGCAGATACTGGGTTGGATAATGGTGGTGTTGTTAAAGGGTTTGCATTGGTGGCGGGTTAAGGTTTTGAGGAGGTGCGGGATTGTGATAATTGTACGTTGCGAGCGGAATGTATGGAGCTATAGGTGGTGGATTTTAGGTTTGGGTATTTCGCGGTGGTGTTTGGTTCTGAGTGGTTGAGTTTTGCTGGTTGATGTCAGGAACATTTAGGGTAAGGTAGAGGTTTGCGAGATTTTGGACCTGATCAAGCTCACCCTGCAACTCTAAGATTTTCTGTTCTAGACGTAAGACCAACTCATTTTTTCCCAGCGTACTTCTTCCATCTGAGGTTTCAACGTTTTCTGCCATGGTAGCATTGTATTTTTTATTGCCACTTAGATCGTCCATCTTCTCTTTGCCTTTGCTTTTCGGGTCGCTAGGTGGAGGAGGAGTTGGAGGACATCTGGATCTGGTGTGGTATGCTGATGATGCTAAAATGCACGAACCAACCTTTGATAATGGGAGTAATCAAAAAATGAAAAAGAAAAGGTAACCAAGTCAGCGAGACAAAGTAAAAGAGTGTTTGCAATATTTAAGCAGGTATCACGTGAGGGCATGCAATAATTCGCGTCCTAATTTGGGGACCTTATTGTGCCTGAGGTAGGCCAAAGCGACACATAGACTTGGAGAAAATTCATGCCAGCGTTGCCTTATTCCATTAATGCGAAAATAAGCCAAATCAATCTTTCACTAAATCAAAATAATAATTATAAAGTGGCTAATGGCATTAAGACTTATTACATCGAAATCTAATCTAGAAAGCAGTAAAGAACATTATCTCCTAGTCTACTTGGTCCCCGAAGGACCTTCTCCATGTTTGGCTCTCTTGACTCCATCAATCACATTTCCCAAATCACGCATGTCGAGTAGCAAGTAAGCCATTGCCAGCTTCCCTTATTCATCAGGATCCATGCCTTGACAATCCCAAAGCCACTTTCTCATCTTCCCCTCTAGCTCCATTAGTCCTTTCTCTAGATGTTCTAACCTCTCTGTCAACTTATTTTCGATCTCCTTCCATTCTCTGATCACCTCCATATCCACCTTATATTGTTCTAGATACTTAGCTTCATGTTTGAATACTATTTTGCATAGCCTCTTGTACTTCACATATGCCTCATCCACCTCATCTATGATCCTATCTTTAAGATTGACCCCTGATTTGATTTCCCCGGCTATGTCGTCTTCCAACCATGAGAGATATTAGTACATATGACTGACGTGATACCTATTTGGCTCAATAGTCTCTTCCTCCACGATGATCTTTTGGTTCCACATGTGTTGGGCTTCAAACTTGAATATGATGACATCTCCTTTGAAATCTGCTTTATATTGAACTATGTTGGAAACTCGAGATATCACTTGTTTCCTCCCAGCTTGCCTCATTTCCCTTATAGGAGTGT
This sequence comes from Nicotiana tomentosiformis, assembly GCF_000390325.3. Taxonomy (NCBI): domain Eukaryota; kingdom Viridiplantae; phylum Streptophyta; class Magnoliopsida; order Solanales; family Solanaceae; genus Nicotiana; species Nicotiana tomentosiformis. The sequence goes on from NC_090822.1 coordinate 98,019,123, forward strand.
AAGGGTAGATGCCTCGCAGCCCGATCAGTACCAAGTGAGTGGTTCCTTTGGACATAATGATGAACTCGCTATTAGGAAACCACTCAAATATCTAATGCACTTGCTCGTCTGTCAGATTACTAAAAAAATGCACCCAGCTTATAACATTTCCAAGATTTGCAAACCTGTCTGGAATGAATGTCATCTTCTTTGGATGATGACTGGCTATGTAGTCGTTCAGTGGCTTATGTAGAAGCTCTTAGCGATAATCACCCATCTGAAAGTGTTCTAGCAGCTAAACTTGTAGTAAGAGATTACAAGCCTCAAAGTGTCCGAACCCATGCTTGCACCGATACAGAGAACGGTACATCTCAGCTAAGATTATTGGGATGATAGTGTATTTCTTCCCCTCGATACCCTCCATCAAGGTCCTAGCGACCATGGCTAAGCGAGTGTGAATTCTTCCCCCTTGCATTGAAAAGATCAACAAACCTAAGAAATTGACTATGAAGACATAGACCTGGCGGTGCACCCATCCAAAAGAGGTAATGACTAGCTCCTCATGATGCAGGCGATATGATATTCTATGGCCATATTGCTTATATAGAAATTCAAAGGGGATGTATATTTTTTCAGGCAGACCAGTTCGTCATTCTTCTTAAAACCTAACATCTTCAGAAAATCGCGTGGGGTGCGATTTTCTAACACTAATAGACTCGGACTATCCCATGGTAACTTAGCGAAGCCCCCTACTTTTTTCGGGAGAGGAGTCATTTCTATATTTCCAAATCAGAAAACAACTCTCTTTTCATCCCAGAACATGGTGGCTGCCTCAATTAGTCCCCTGTTGGGTTGAATATTCAGCAAAGATAACAGGTTACCCAGTATTCTTCTTACATGGTTTCTATCACAGGGTGAAAGGTTGTTCCACCAGTCAATTAGCAGAGGCAGGATATTCTGGACCATACCAATCATGGGGATTTCTTGCTTCATTTTCTGAAACAAATAAAAGTTAGACCTTTCCCCCTCCATATTCGACTATTTACGCAATAATAATCAACATGTTGGCACGTTTTCTCCAAGTAATGCACTTAATATGATGGTGTCCTTTGGGATTATGGAAATCCCGTTAGACTTTGGACAAGGTTCATCTAAGCGGGTTGATGTGTCAATGACGTCTCAATTCGTACTAGGTTTAGCATGATGCATGTACATTTCAAATCAAAGTGTGGTTTCTAGAAGGGTCTAGACTGGTACTCTCAAGTGGGCAACTTGAGAGAGAAAGGCAAGGGACCGTCGACTGCACCGCTGATCGACTAGTCTACCGCTAATAAGCCTTTCCGATTTAAAATGGTATTTTTAGGAAAGCGCGGACACCCATCAAGCGCTGCTATATTGATAATAAGCACGAGTGGAGTATGATACTGAAAGCATGCTTTATGAAAAAAGAGTAACACGTTACCAGATATTTACACGATGAAAGTGCGTAAAACAGTAAATAATATGAACAAGAGAAAGAAAAGAAAAAGGAATGACAAAAGAAAGAAGTCGGTTTAACTGATAAAAATGTACGAGAACGTAATTAAATGAAGCAAATAGGAGGAGATAGGGTGGGAGATACATGATATAGAAGCCTTAAACAAGATAAAGGAAATGGAGAGGGGATGTATATGTCATAGCAGTTTAAGCAAGTAAGGGAAACAGGGAGGGGATGTATCTATCATAGCAATTTAAACAAATAAAGAAAAATAAGGTAAGGGATGTGCATGTTATCAAATAATCCGTTAATCCACATAAGTCAACTTCATTATGGTAAGAGCCTAAGTATATCCCCAACAGAGTCGCCATACTGTAGCGCCCTTTTCCTTTTGAAAGCGGGTTTCGACATGTGACAACTCTTTTAAATGGATATTAAAAAAGAAGAGTCGCCACCTAACGGTTTTAAGGTGTGTTAGGTGATGGTAGGCTATAATTATGTATTTTAGTGGCTTATTGCACTCTAATTTACTGCATTTGAATTGAGTTTGAGCTTTAACTATTAGTGTTTTGCACTTATTATGTGTTTTATGCCTTGTAGGAGTGATTTCGATCTATGTAGATGTTATGGAACGAATTCATGCTATTTTGGAGCTTTGAAGTCTGAGTAAAAGCCCAAGGATTAAGTTGGAATTGAGTTCGGGGATCAACGGACACTAGTGCATTCAAAAAGAGAAACGAAGAATCGAGCTGGACGTCACCAAGGTGCACAACCGCGCATTGGGCGTGCACTGGGTGTGCATGTGAGGAAGTGGACCATCCAAAGTGCGTGGCCTAATGTGCGAGCACCTTCCCAGGTGCGCAACCGCGCACGTCCTTCCCGGAAAAAGTCATATTTCGTGAAGAAGAAGGTGTGTTTGTTTGGGCCCAACCCTACTTGGTATATATACATGGAAAAATGGTATTTTGAGAACTTTTAACATACTTTAGATCTAAGGAGTCTAAGGAGAAGTGGGAGAAGCAAGAGCATAGGGATTTCATCCTTCAATCTACACTCAAGACAAGGGTTTGGATTGTTTTATGTTTTCCTTTAACTCAAACTTATTTGTGATGAATTCCTCCATATCTATGGAGTAATTCTTCTTTAGAATTGATGGATTTGGTGTTTTGAGAATTGTTTGTGGATATTAACTCTAGTTTTTATGTATTGAATCATTTTGGGTATTTTAATTATTGCATCTATTTTCACATTTTTATGTAATCGAAAGAGGTGTAACTTGTGATGTTTTTGCATTATCTTGTTGGTTTAATTCATTGATTCTTCTTAGTAATCAAAAGAGGCTAGTTTAATTATTGTTTAGACCTAGTTAGGAGAATGATCGAAATAGGTTCTCTTACAAACCAATCCACTACGAATTCTTGCATATCTTCACCGAGCTTAACTTAGTTCATACTGGGAGGTTAAACTTTAATCGAGAGAGGAGTTTCTACTGAACATTCGAACTAATAATAGAGTGAATTCGAGAGACTCTCTTGAACCTTAGAAGTGAATTAACTAGAGCTAAATCCCAGACAAGTATCTTGTACCTATCCAATCAACCCATATTTTCCCCCATTGATATCTTTCTTGCTCACTTTTGTTCATTTGTCATTAGTCAATAACTATAGATTCTTAGTTAATTGTAGTTTTTAATTATATAATTCTTAATTATTGATCATCTTGGATAACAATCTAGCTATAAACTATGATAATACTGTTTAACTAAATCTATGTGAATACGATATTATATTATACTATATTCGACTAGCAAGCATATTTAAGTGTGTGTTTTGCACTCGTCAAATTTTGGTGTCGTTGTCGGGGATTGGCAATCAATAGTGTTTGAAATAGTTTGTAGTGCTAATTCAGGAATTGTTCTTTTATTTTATTTTTCTCTTTTTACGTTTGGTGTTCCTTGATTGTGCGCAAGCTACATGTTAGATTGATGCATGACTCGATCTTCTGGGAGAGAATTGCTACCCTACGAACCAAAAATTGAGAAACAACTGCGATAGCTAAGGAAGGAAAAAGATATCTCCGAGAATACAGAAAAGGTTGGGCAATCCTCAACCAAAGAAATAATGCCAGGAGATGAGGATAATGTTGATTTGGCTACAAGAGAGGCAGCCCAACAAAGAGAAAAAACTGTACGAGATGCTGAGGAGACAGCTCTTCGAAATGCACAACCTTTCTACGAAGAGGAGACGGCTCGGAGAATGGCTCCGAATCAACCTTTGGCTGCAGATCAATTCGAAAATATAGCTCCCGGTGCTAGGAGACCACTTGGAGATTATGCTAGACCAGTCTAAAAACAAGGCTTATCAAGTGTGAGACCACTTCAAGTTGCAGCTAACAATTTTGAGTTAAAGCAAGGATTGCTCCAAACTCTTCAAAACAGCTACGTTTTCAGAGGAAAGATGAACGAAGATCCAAACAATCATCTGATGGACTTCGAGGAGATTATGAACACCTTTCAATACAATGGTGTGTTACAAGATGCAGTCTACTTAAGGGCATTCCCCTTCACACTCAAGGATGATGCTAAGCACTGGATTCGAAGCTTGCCTAATGGATCGATTAGAACATGGGATGAGATAATAAGAAAATTTCATGACAAATATTTCTCATCAGCTAAGTCGGGCAAGTTTAGAAGAAAAATCCATAACTTTTGTTAGAACGAGACTGAAACTGTGTTTGAAGCTTGGGAGAGGTTTAAGGAGATAGTGCAAAAGTGTCAACATAGAGGAATTGAACTTTGGATGCAACTCCAGGATTTTTGGGATGGATTGACACCAGCCTCACTCAGAACATTGAGCAACCCAGCTGGAGGTCTGTTGATGAAGAAGACTCTAGAGGAAATAGTCATAGTTTTGAATGAGTTATCCGAAGATGCAAATTAGTGGCCCTCTGAAATGCTAAAAGAAGAAGATCAACTGGTGTTCACCAAGTTGATGCTAACACATTTGTGCAGGTAAATCTTGATGCCATGGCCAAGGAAATAAGGAGCCTGACCTTAGCCTCGATACACAGTGAGCTCCATGCAGCGTGTGATATATGTGGAAGAGGGCACCCTACTCATGAGTATCAAGCCTCAATCGAGGAAGTTAATGTTGTTGGGAATTATAACTTCAATGCAATGGGTCAGAAGCACCCCGATTTTTTGTGGAGTTCACCTGGGGGTAATGCAAATGCATGGCAACAAAACAATCCCAGATTTCAAGGAGCTCCTGGTTTTGTGAACCAGTCGAGGCCGCAGTTCCAGCCTCAACAACCAATTCAGTCTGGGTTATAAGATCTAATAAAGTCCTTTATTGTCAAGACAGATTAGAGATTAGATGCTCATGGTTCAGCTATCAAAGAACTTGGCACTGGTTTGCGAATTTTGGAGAAGCAAGTGGGGCAAATTGCAATTGCATTGTCTGAGAGAATCCCAGGTACTCTACCAGCTGACACTGAAATAAACTCCAAAGAAACGATAAATGTTGTGACCTTGAGAAGTGGGCAAGTATTGAAAGATCCCACTCCAGTCCAAAAAGAGAGTGTACCTGAAAAAGAAGTTGAGGAGCAGCTGAAAAATGAAGTTGATAAGAAGAAGAAAGGAAAGAAGGGAGCTGAGAAAAAGAAGGAGGAAACTTCAAGAATTGAGGAATCTAATGAGAGCGAGCATATGCTTGCTCTACCTTTTCCCCAAAAGCTTTATAGAGAAAAGTTGGACAAGTAGTTTGAGAGATTTCTAGATATGCTAAGACAGATTAATCTAAATTTTCCATTCACAGAAGTTCTCTCACAAATGCCAACTTATGCCAAATTCTTGAAGGAGATCCTTACAAAGAAAAGGAAGATAGAAGAGACTTCAGTGGTCAAACTCACCGATCATTGTAGTGCAATCTTGCAAAACAAACTCCCATAAAAGTGTGGAGATCCAGGGAGTTTTATTATACCTTGCTCGTTAGGCACTCTTAATTTTGATAAATTTTTATGTGATTCTGGTACCTCAATTAATTTAATGCCTTTGTCTATTTATAGGAAATTAGAGAATGAGCTTGGAGAGATAAAGTCTGCACCAATATCTTTGCAGCTGGCCTACCAAACAACTTTGATACCTGAGGGGATAGTTGAAGATGTCTTAGTTCGGATAGATAAGTTTGTATTTCCTGTAGATTTAATTATGGTGAAGATGGAGGAGAACAAAGAGGTCCCCCTTATCTTAGGAAGATCATTCTTAGAGACGGGCAAAGCAATATTAGACATACATGATAGAAAGCTCATGCTTAGAGTGGGTGAAGAGACGGTGACTTTCGAGATGAATGTAGAGATGGGGGTGAGAAAGGGGAAGTCAGCTGCAAGTGTAGAGTGGAGAGTGAAAAGCTCGAAAGAGAAGGTCCCAGTGATTGAGAAAGACAAGTGTGGGGTGTACCCTAAGAAGGCTGAGAAGAAGTTATCTGCGTGGATGTGTGCACTAGTTTGAGAGAGAAGGATGGAGCCCGACTTTGACTCAGACCCCGACTAGAGATTCGGGGAAAGTTCCTCTACGTTATGCATTTTAATTGTCTGTCATGGGGACATGCCACAACTTAAAGTGTGGGGTGGGGGATCTTTTTGTATGTATTTTGTATGTATATTAATTTGGTTAGTTTCTTTTGGTTAGTTGTAGTAGTTTGATAGAAAAAATTTGGAAAACCATAAAAAATTTAAATTTTTTGATTTTTCCCGATGATGGATATCATTCGACAGGTTTCTTGAGGGATTAAAGTCGAAAGAAAAAGACAAAAATATTTTATTTTGTTAGGTAGTGTATTAATTTCCCCTTGGTTTTTTTCTTTGTGCCGCGGTTCTTTTCCAAGGGTTTTGATTGAACCGGGTGTAGTTAGTTTTATTTTTGGTTATGAATAGGAAGCCTTGTGTTAAGAGCTGAATTGAAGACAATGGCTCTTAACTTTATTATACCTTGAGAATAGTGAGTGCTTTAGTTGTGACACTTAGGCTCAGTTTTTGACTCTTGTATAAGTACCTTAAATTGTATGATCCTAACTTTGCTTAACTACGTTGACTAGAGTGTCTAGATAATCCAATCTTGATTGAGTTATGTGCCATATGTGTGTGAGAATTTGTGTTATTTGGTGCATTACATTTGATGTCTAGAACTTACCCCGTGTATTTGCAAAGAGAAATAGTAGTTTTGTTCAGTCTTAGAAAGGATATAAGCATTTCTTTGTTGAGCCAGAGATATGCGCTTACCCACCAAATTGTTATGTATCTTAGTTAACCCCGTTGAGCATGTAATCATGTTTCTTTGGTAACCACATTACAAGCCTTACCCATTTGGTTGAATTAACCATTTATTTGAACCTTTTACCTCTCGTGAGCACTTGAAATTGTTATGAACTTTGTAAAAGTTGAAGTGTGGGATGATTGGGTTGGTTTTTGAATGGAACTAATGAAATAAGGAGAAAGGTGCACTGTTTTGAAAAAAGTAAGAGCCACTTAATTTGAGAAAGAAAAAAATATAGTTGTATTATTATGAAACATATTCCTTGATAGTGGTAACTCTTGGATGTAATTGTGCTTAAAGAAGTAGGGACATAATATATATTGATGTGAAGGTGGAGTTATGGTTCAACATAAGTGTGGGGTTTTAAATGTTAAAATGTATGTATTAAAGTGCTTAGGGAGGTGTAGTCACTCTTATATTCAAATGTATTATACCTGTCCTGCAGCCTACATTACAACTAATTAAAGTCCTACTTGATACTTGATTGAACGAGCTCAATTAGTGGAGTAGTACGCTACGGGCAAGTCTATGGTTCATCTTTTGTGGCATATGAATATTGTTTCTGAGAGTGAGCGAATTCTTTCTATCTTGAGTTCCTAATTGTTCTTAATTTCTATGGTGTGTGGAACTACTCTCTATTGTTGTGTGAGGGCACTTGATTCATGAAGGAAAGGTAATGTCGTTGACCTCTAGTTTAGAGTAAGTGGGTGAGTTGTAAATAATGCATGGTACTTGCGAGTCAAATGTTGAGGCTAGGATGTTACACTATTGTACTTAATCTATTTTAAATATTCTTGGTATGATGAGTTATGGGAGTTGTTTAAAAAGGTCATGTCTTTATAAAGTGTAGTTTGATTGCTCGAAGACGAGCAATGGTTTAAGTGTGGGGTGTTGATGGTAGGTTATAATTGCGTGTTTTAGTTGCTTATTGCACTCTAATTTACTGCACTTTAATTGAGTTTGAGCTTTAACTGTTAGTATTTTGCACTTATTGTATGTTTTATGCCTTGTAGGAATGATTCCGAGCTATGTAGATGTTATGGGATGAATTCATGCTATTTTGGAGGTTTGAAGTCTGAGTAAAAGCACAGGGATTAAGTTGGAATCGAGTTCGGGGATCAACGAACACTAGTGCATTCAAAAAGAGAAACGAAGAATCGAGTCGGACATCACCCAGGTGCGCGACCACGCACTGGGCACGCACGACCTGCACAGGAAAAGTCCTATTTCGTGAAGGAGAAGGTGTGTTTGTTTGGGCCCGACCCTACTTGGTATATATACATGGAAAACGGTATTTTGAGGACTTTTGACATACTTTAGACCTAAGGAGTCTAAGGAGAAGTGGGAGAAGCAAGAGCACATGGATTTCATCCTTCAATCCACACTCAAGACAAGGGTTTGGATTGTTTTATATTTTTCTTTAACTCAAACTTATTTGTGATGAATTCCTCCATATCTATGGAGTAATTCTTCTTTAGGGATTGATGGATTTGGCGTTTTGAGAATTGTTTGTAGATATTAACTCTAGTTTTTATGTATTGAATCGTTTTGGATGTTTTAATTATTGCATCTATTTTCACATGTTTATGTAATCAAAAAAGGCGTAACTTGTGATGTTTTTGCATTATCTTGTTGGTTGAATTTATTGATTCTTCTTAGTAATCGAAAGAGGCTAGTTGAATTATTGTTTAGAGTTACTTAGGAAAATAATCGAAAGAGGTTCTCTTACAAACCAATCCACTACGAATTCTTGCATATCTTCACCGAGCTTAACTTAGTTCATATTGTGAGGCTGAACTTTAATCGAGAGAGGAGTTTCTACTGAACATTCGAACTAATAATAGAGTAAATTTGAGAGACTCGCTTGAACCTTAGAAGTGAATTAACTAGAGTTAAATCCCAGACAAGTATCTTGCACCTATCCAATCAACCCCTATTTTTTCCCCATTGATATCTTCCTTACTCACTTTTGTTCACTTGTCATTAGTCAATAACCGTAGATTCTTAGTTAATTGTAGTTTTTAATCATATAATTCTCATTTTTTTATCATCTTGGATAGCAATCTAGCTACAAACTACGATAATATTATTTAACTCCAATCCTTGTGGATCCGATATTATATTATACTATATTCGACTAGCGAGCATATTTAAGTGTGTGTTTTGCGCTAGTCATTAGGGCACCTATTTGCAAATAACTGTGTTTATCTAGTCTACGTCACCAAAGATCGGGTAGGGCTCAAATTACCTCAAAGAGAAGGTGTTAGGCACTCTTCGTGGTCCACAACTGTGGGTCGCGATCGAAGTTTATGCTACGTAGGATTATCAGATTATAATTGTCCTATATGATCATATAAGTAAGGGAAGATAAGGAATATAAAAGTTCTACTATAATATAAACAAGTGTAAAGAAAATCGCACAAGAATTAAAATATATAAATAATCAGTACAAGTCTTTAGAAGTTACAGGATACAACTTAATTATTCACAGTGCGAACAATAAACATATAAAGGAGGGGGTCCTAAGTTTTTTAGCCTAAAGGGCCACCCCGTGCAACATAAATAATACTTCACAACTCCCTTAGGGTAGGGGTTGCTCATATTATTCAGCGAGCACAAACTATCATCTTGTAAGGCCCCGTAAATTTCGCCAAGGAATTTGAGGTTTTGTGACCCCGTAAAAGGTCGCGGTACTGACATTTTTTGGGTTGAAGAATGCACTGAGTTTATGGAAATTTTTGGCTGAAAAAGGCGATTCTGCGATCAATTTCGCGACCGAAGACCCATTTCGTGGGCCACATAATTATCGCGGAGTTGAGCAGAGAATTTGTTGAATTTTGAAGGTTGTTTTGCGGTCTATTATGCGATCGCATAGTTGTTTCGTGGTCTGCACATCCGTCGCAAATTTGGCATGAAGAATTTTGGAGAGTGATTCTGCGGTCCACTCTACGGCCGCATAAGCGGTCTGCAGACCACAGACCTATCGCAGACTGGTCCAGACCAACCCAGTTTTGGCATCATTTTTGCGGTCCATTTTGCAGGCCGCATATCTGTTCTGCAGTCCCTTTTGCGATCGCAGACCTGAGTTCGAAGGGTCCAGTTTCCTATTTTTATAACCCGGTCCCATTTTTGATAAATAGCCTTAGGGGCTCATTTTGAAGCGAATGTCTGATGATTTTAGAGAGAGGTAAGAGTATTTTAGAGAGGGGGGGAGGAAATCTAGCATTCTAATCACATATTCTTGCACCAATCTTCAAGAATCAAGAAATCCAATCACTAGATTATCATCTATCCGATTAAGTCCTACTCCTAAGCTTTCATGCAAGAGGTTATGAGTTCAAGTATATTGTGGGGTTGGAAATAGGCCATGCAAGTGACAATAGGTTGTAGTATGTGGGGTTAATGAACCATTTGGATAGTTTATTGTTGAAACTGGTTGAGGGAGGAAGGGATTACCATTGTAGAGCTTTGTAGTCTATTTTGCATACTAGGTGTTTGACAAAATTCCTAAGAGAGTTACACCATGTGAATCCTTCTAATTATAATCTGAGTTTCGCTATCTTCCTATAGATTGTTATTGCTAGGAGTGTTGGGATATTGTAGTAACTTAAGGAATGCTCAAGCAAGGTATGTTGACTAAACTTCTCTGTTGGAATCGAATTCCATGATGTTCCCGTAAGTTTCAAGTATGGTTGGCCCAAGTTCCTAATTTCCATGTTCCGAGTTATTTATTATATATTTGACTATTCCGAATAAGCTTGTGTTGAAAGATATATACTAAAAATGTGCACCAAATTCTCCCATCTTCTTGTGTTCTCCGTCGGTAATGTATCCTAGTGTACCCAATATGTCGAGATAGTATGATTTCAAATCATATTTAAATTGCAAGTTGTTATGCCCATTTGTGAAAGAAAACTCAATGCACATAAGACCCCTATTGCTCATATTTATGCTTAAGGCCTTGATCCCAAATGCTCTTTTGATGATGATCTATAAATATGCTTAAAAGTGAAAGAACTAAGAGTGAAATATAAAATGTGGCCATGGTTGTTGTAACTAGTGCATTTGATTTGAAGTCGTGTGTATATCGTAAATCACCATGCTCTCCTTTATAAATATTTTCATTGTGATTTGAGTTCTTACATACTCAAGAGTTGAAATTGTGTATTGCCTTTTGTAAAGAAGTATTTAAGAAGATACAGTGTTTCACTCGTTTATGATTTTTTAATCGTGTTGTGATTACAAGTCATTGTGCTCCATGCTTTGGAAAGGGATCTAATGTGTTTAAAGCCTCCACTACTGATGAACTTAAAATTATGATTTCCAAAATATTCTATGTGTTGATGCTTGTGATGATGATCATGGAAAGTCAAGGAATGAAAAATGTGGAATACGAAATACGACCAACATGCCATGAATGATGAATCATAAGTATGGCCAAGAGAGCCAAGGAAATAATGATGTTGTGAATTGTTGAAAGTACTAATGAAGTTATTTATATTGTGAAAGGTTATGAGGTGAATATAAAATATATTTATACTTTTGTTTCCCTTGTGTGCAAAACAAAATATTTTTGAAATATCGTTAGTCACCAAGGAAGGGTAGGTTGAAATAATCTAACCCCGAAACTACACGTGCCGGTGTAGGAGTGCATTATGATTATTCCACTTATTTGGGATGAGATTGATGTGATGATAATGTTCCCCTTTATTGGGATGAGATGATTGCTAGAAAAGGGTGATGTCGATCCACACTGCATTGTGGTGAGACGGCCTATCCGGTTGGGTCGTGATCGGACGCCATGTTGCACACATGTTGGTGATTATGCTAGGAACTGTAACTGAAATTGTGATTGAGATTATGATTGTGATTGCACCTCCACCTGCACACATTGGGGTGAGACGGCGGTGCCTCTTTGTGTAGATCAAATGTCTTTGGGTGAGATGGCCTAGCCGATCGGGTGGAGATCGGACTCGATGCTAAAAATACGGTGGTATATCGGTGCTAATGATCTCCCAACCAAAAATATATATTATATCTGTATTTTAAAAATTGTTATGTTTTAAACTTGGCATTTAGATATAGATGATTGTAACTTATTGTTTCCATAGTTTTCCCCCCTTCTTATATTGGTGTTCTATTTCGAAAGAGGGACATTTAGCTTTACATACTAGTACTATTCCACATGTACTAATGTCTTTTTTTTCGGGGGCGCTGCATCTTCAATGGATGCAGGTGGTTCATCAGTGGGCGGTCTTGATCCTCGATAGCAGTTACTCCCTATTCAGTAGGTTTCAGTTAGCCCTTCTCTGTTCCGGGCTTTACGTCAATTGACATTGTATTTTGTGCTTTGAGGTATAGCCGGGGCCTTGTCGCCGACACTTCCATTCTTCATTTCTGTTTTACTTAGAGGCTCCGTAGACAGGTTGTGGGTGGTGTCTGATGTTGGGAATAAAACTAGAAGTGTTGGTATTTGGCAAACCTATTTTTCATCATATCTATAAACTTGTAATATTTTGGGAATCGTAAATGAATATCCTTTGAGTAATGGAAAAAGAATGAGGAACACTTGACTCTTCTCATGTCTATCACTTGTACTGATTCTTATATTGTTAATGGGCAAGGTTAGGTAGAAGGCATCTAGCAGGCTTGCTTAACCGGGGTATCTCGATTGAGCGTCGGTCGTTCTCCCCTAGGTCGGGGCATGACACATCTCCTGCTACCTAATTACTATGTTAAAGTTGTTTACTTAGAGCGCTCTAATTCAATTCTAAATTGTATCCTATGCGTGCGCTACCCGTCCCATGCCTATGGTCCAGGAGGCTTTGGACCTACGATTTGGGTGGTTCTAAACTTTACATAGGGTACTCAAAAATGATAAAACTAGGTGCACATTCAAAACATGTAGGACTACACGTAAAGACAATAAGTGACTCAAGTTAGACTTCACACATAAGCAACAAATGCACCCGGGCAGATTCTTATATTAGGCAGTAAACAGTTTTAGAATTAAGATGCATTAGAGTCATTAAGTCATGTAGGTATGGATTCTATGTGATTCTGATTTCAAGTATCTTACAGGCAGTACTGCTATTTTAGACTAACGAATTTGCATATTACAGGTATTACGAACCCTATGGGCATGATATCTAAGTTGCTTGAACGATGAAGCAGTAAAATCATTTGAACTCAGGATTACCAGCATTTGATTCTATAGACATGTTTTCTTGGCGAGTAACCGTATCCTATAGGCAGGATTTCTAACAATTTGTATTTGAACTTGATTTTATCATACTTATTCCTATAAGCATGTCGTCTAGGCGGGCAGTACAATAAAATAACAGAAATAGTTGATTAGTTAATTAATTGCCATATAGTCATGGTATCTAGATGAGCATTAGCAAAGGCATGTATTGTTACAGCCTATAGGTATGTTGTCTAATAATTAAACAAGTAGTTATTGGCGTTTGGTTCCTACATATATGTTGTCTAATAGTGCACAATAGTAGACATGGAAACAGGTACAACATTTACTCAAACCAATTATGTTGTGAATAGTGTACAGGTATTAGACAAGTTAAGTGAAGTGTGTGATTTCCTATAGGCATGATTTCTATGTGTATCGCGTCAAACAAATAGCAAGGAAATCTTATAGACAGGTTTTCTACCCGTTTATGCAAGAATTAGGATTCCCAACCCCCTTTTCACTAATTCCCACATTGTTTGTTTACAAATTATTACATGCCCAAAGATAAAAGAAGAAACAAACTCAAATATTATAAAATCGAGATGACTATAGGCCCAATAAATAGAGCAGACCCAAGAAAAAATAAACCAACACTACCTTGGCCTTCAACAGACTCGCTCCTCACACAAGTAGCAGACCTAGACCCAAACTCAGCTCAAACACTGGAGTGTATCGATTGCATAGCTTAGGCCCACACTTGGACCCATATCAAGCCCAGATGGAGTCCCACTTACCCAGTAATTGCGAATTAACAAATTAACTAAATAAACTAACAAACCACATATAGCAATCACTTAAAGGATTTTGGGACCTACTAACAGCGACTAGATGACAAAATTTACAAGAAAGTGTATTTTGTATTTTAGAAGCAAGCGTGACAGGATTGATTAAGCAAAAGAACATGAAAACTGAGAGAATCAATAAGGCTTAGCTTCAACATGGCAAGTTTGGTATGGAAAACTAACATTACAGGTTCAATCATTTAGCAGGGGATAACATGTTGAGCATGAACAACACATTGAGACAGAGTAGGGGAAACATGTAATTTGGGATTACATGGTAAACATATATAAGATGTACATGCCAAATGAGTTCAGAATGGAGCATGGTCTATAATTATCCTAAAAAGGATTTTAAACTCAGGAGTCTAAGTTATGAAGGTCAAACAGAGTCATAGTCAGGGAATGACAATTACAAATAACAAACAGACAAGCAAACAATCAATATGGAGCCTAATAATGCTGAGTGTAACACAAATATCCCCAAGTCCAAAGATATCATAGTAGAAAGACCCATTAATTCCAGACTAACATGTCAAACAGACATTAGGACTATCCCAGTTGACCATATAGGAAGAATAAGTTGAACATAATGAGAATCCTCCTAGTAGTCTTAAGCAATTAGTGAGCACATAGTGATAGCATGGCATTAGAGTTTATAAACAGCAAAGAGACCTAGTTGGGATAGTATTAGAATATAAGTTCCTCATGAATTGACTCTAAGAAAATAGCAGATTGTACATGAAGGACTCGACAGAAAAGTAGTTCATTTGGACAAATTCTGAGCATAAATTAGTTCCTCACAAGAATCTAAGGCATATAATCATGACAAGAAACAAGTATAAGTAACCCGCTATACATAAACATTATGATTAGAAATCAATCAGGTTGGACACATATAATGGGCATGCATTAAAGCTAGCAGTGGCAAGAGAAAATATTAGGCTAAGCATTTAGGCAGTATTGTCACATGATTTGCAGAGAAATAACAAGTTATGCATAAAGAATTCAATAGGAAGAGAGCAATTCTGAGCAAGGACATAGTTTCCTAAGGGTTTTAGTATAAGAAATCAAAACAAAGTGCAACAAGCATTAATCAGGTTTAATTACGAACCAAGAAAACATCATGAATCAACTTAGCTAATTACGCAAAAATCAAGATTTGAACAGAGTTGAAGCTATTGACACTGCATAATAGTATTAAGACGAACAGACTTGTATAAGAAGTGGCTTAATAACGAAATTAACTCAAGGAAATCCAAGTAGCACTAGTGCACATAACATAAACACAAACAAAAAGAAGTAGGATGCGAGGGTATGAAGTACTAACCAGTTGCAAACAAATCGAACAAAGAATGAGAAACTCAAAATCTCATAAATAGCGACGATTGTAAGAGAACAATGAAACCCCAAATCTCCAGTGCTTCAGAGTTCACGCGAGCCTCGAAGTGGACTCCGAGCAGTGCTTGCGCTAGAGGAGGCTGATGAACGGATTTCAGTGGCCTTGGCTTCCAGCCGGCCAAAATCAAAAGTCTCAAAATAGTATAGAATTAGTGACAGTGAGAGAATAGTAGTGGTAACAGTAGTTAAGTAATCGTTGTTAAGACTTAGAAGGGGAATGTGGAAGAGGGTTTATATAGTAGTAACAATTGAACGAACAAATAAGGAAACATAGTTAATCAAACACCAATAAGGAAAGAGAAACATGCAAATCAATTCACAATTAGTTTAGGAGAAAATCGGGTAAACCCTAGTTCCAGATGAAGAACAAAATAGTCGGAGAATCTCACTGAATCAGACCCATATAACCTTGCTATGGATGCATATAGACGAAACACCGTCCAGATCTTAAAAATCTGGAGACGGTTGTACTTGATTCAAGACCTGGTACTGGCCAAAAATAGACAAGTATTACGTGATACCATAACCATGTAAGTAACGAAGAGATCGGGCATATATGGAAGAAAAATCACGAGGAGGTTCCATATTAGCGTCGGAGTTGGAGAGGATAAGGGAGGCGGGGAGAGTTGAGAGTGTTTGGGGGCAGCGGCTCAGAGGGAAATGGGTGTTAGGGCTTGGGGTTGGTTAATTAAAGATGGGAGATGGTTTGTGGGTCGTTGATCTCTGAGATCAACGGTTGAGATAGAAGGAAAGAATGGGGCAAGTCGTTTAAATGGGTACCGATCGGGTTCATTAAAAGGGTCGTCTGGTTTGGTCTTGGGGCTATTGGGCTAGGTTTTGAGTCCGAAATTAGCTCAAAAAATTGGACCATAATTTAAATACACACAATTTATTAAAAATAATTTATAAAAGTAATTAATAAATAATAAAAATATTATTTATGCAGTAAAATGCTTGAAAATAATAGATTAACATTATAAAAAATATAAAAATGCAATTTTGGAATAAATAATATAATAAATATAATTATGTATATAATATAAGTTATTATTACAAAAATTGTGTAAATAGCTAAAAAAAAAATACAAATGTAATTATATGAAATGAAGTAAAATATTATAAAACATAAATATGGGTGTAAATAATAAATTTAGATGATTAAGTCATCACAAAATAATTTGAAAGGATAGTTAATAAATATTTGAACAATTTAAATACAAGAAAATCAACTTTAAAGCTTTAAACATTATGGAAAATACTTATATGACTCTTGCAAATTGGGTAATAATGTGAAATGATATTTTAAAAAATATAAAAATAAAATTGGGTATCAACAATCGTAATCGCGGAACGTGGGCTGCGTTCGCAGAAAGAGAAGACTTAGGTGGACTTAGTCAACTTTGTTGACTTATGGAATAGCGAGGAGGAAGTCCACAGTCGCAGACATGCTTGGCCCAACTAGTCTCACGATCGCGAGAGGTTGCCATCATGGCGTGGGAAACCTAACCCACATAGTTTTGTGATAACGATAAAATGTATGTGATTGTAAGACCCCTTGATATGTAAAGGATATTATCAATTTTCAGAAGTGTGTTTTCAATTTTGGGCAAGGTAACTCACGAGTTTGAAGGTTTTAAGCAATGTACTCATAATTTAGACTAAGATAATGACTTTAAACCCTTACTTTAGTTGATTACATATTTTTATATGGATTTTGCATTCAAAATATGAGATTCAAAATGGATAATTATTATTTTGAGCCCTAAATCCCCAATTGAGAAAATTGAGGATTCGGGTGACTAATTGAACGTCGATTATTGAAGCCATTCATCTTATTAGGAGACTGGTAGAGCATTATAGGGATAGGAATAGGGACTTGCACATGGTATTCTTTGACTTAGAAAAAGCTTACGACAAAGTCCGAGGGAGGTTCTATAGAAATGTTTGAAGGTTAGAGGTGTGCTTGGAGCATATACTAGGGCAATTCAGAATATGTATGATGGTGCTAAGGCCCGCGCTAGGTCGGTGGGAGGGAACTTAGAACATTTTCGAGTCGTGATGGGTTTGCATTAGGGATTCGCTTTTAGCTCGTTTTTATTTGCCTTAGTGATGGATGTTTTAACGTAGCATATTCAAGGGGAGGTGACATGGTGCATGTTATTTGTAGATGATATAGTACTGATTGACGAGACGTGAGGCGGTATTAACGTGAGGCTGGAGGTCTGGAGACGAACCTTAGAATCAAAAGGTTTCAACTTGAGCAAGACTAAAATAGAGTACTTGTAATGTAAGTTCAGCAGCATGACTCATGAAGAGGATGTGAAAGTGAGGCTAGATTCACAAGTCATCCCCAATAAAAGGAGTCTCAAGTACCTCAGATATATAATCTCTAGCAATTGAGAGAGACGAGGATTTCGCGCATCGGATCGGAGTGGAGTGGATGAAATAAAGGCCCACTTCCGGAGTTTTGTGTGATAAGAAGGTTCCACCAAGACTCAAAAGTAAATTTTACAGAGTAATGGTTAGACCGACGATGTTGTATGGGGTGGAGTATTGGTCGGTCAAGAACACCCATGTCCAACAGATAAATGTAGCAGACATGAGGATACTGAAATGGATGTATGGACATACCAAGCGAGATAAGATTAGAAATGAAGTTTTCCGAGACAAGGTGGGAGTGGCTTCCATGGAGGATAAGATGTGGGAAGCTAGGCTGAGATGGTACGTGCATGTGAAGAGGAGGAGCATAGATGCCCCAGTAAGGAGGTGCGAGAGGTTGGCCATATTGGGGTTGATGAGAGGTAGAGGTAGGCCTAAAAAATATTAGGGAAAGATGATTAGGCATGACGTAGCGCTAAAGGTGTCAAATGGGCGGGGTTGGGCAGGTTTTGGGCGGGTCAAAATGGGTTGAGTCAATAATTGGACGGGTCAAATGACCCGCCCAAAAGTTACTTGGGTTAAGATGGGTTGGGTCAAGATAGGCTAAAATTTGGGTCATAACCCAACCCGCCCAACTCTTATCAAGTTGTGCTTAATATGTGTTATTTTCTTATAAATTATATAATTACTGAATAAGACTTTTTTTTTTTGTTATGGTCATATATAACATATCAAATAAAAAAAAATATTTCTAAAATATTTTGACAAAGTTACTCATGGATCAATTTGGGTAAAAATCAATCCAATTTTAAATGGGTTGAGATAAGTTGGGTCAAGATGGGCTGATTTCAATAAATGGACAGGTCAATAGCCAGTCCAACCTTAGGCGGGTTCGGCGGGTTGGGCGGGTTATTTGGGCTTGGGCCAAATTCGACAGCCCTACATAGCGCAACTTCAGCTTAATGAGGACATGACCCTTAATATGAGGGTATGAAGGTTGAGAATTAGGGTACAAGGTTAGTAGATAGGCGGGAGTGTCTCCTTTCCATGTCGGTAACATTAGTATTAATCTCTTATTTTCATACCTTATTATGCGTAGGTTTCTTTTACTATATGTTGATTATTCTTACCCTATCAAATTATCACCTTATCGTATTGTTGTTACTACTTGTTGTGTCTGTTTTCTTTACTGTTACCTTGAGTCGGGGGTCTATTAGAAATAACCTCTCTACCTTCACAAGACAGGGGTAAGATATGCGTATACTTTATCACTCCCAGACCCCACTTTATGGTATTACACTCAGGGGTGTTCATGGTTCGGTTTGGATCAGTTTTTTTCTAAAAAGAAATTAAACCAAGTAAGTCAGTTTTTCAAATATTGAAACCAAACCAGACCAATTAGGTCAGTTTTTTATCGATTTGGTGTATGCCGGTTTTTGTCGATTTTTCGGTTATTTATCATTTTTTCTTAAATATGAGACATACACTACCAAACACATATTCCGACGACTACCTTTTCAACATAACACTATCAAACCAATTAATATTTGAGAAATCTATCATTTACCAAGATATATTGATTATAATTGAACTAAATAGTGATGAATAATTTTAGGACTCAATTAAAAATAGATTATTTTAAACATGAAATAAATTTTTGTACTTAGCAAAAGAAAACTACCAATCAAACTAGAATGTAAAGGCAAAGAACTAGAAAAGTGAAAACTATTAAAATGTAACATAAAATTTTAGAAACTTTGTATAAATATATATATATATATATATGTGTGTGTGTGTGTGTGTGTGTGTGTGTGTGTGTGTGTGTGTGTAATAATAAATTTTAAATAGCTACTTCTATATTCGGTTTGGTTCGATATTTTTCGGTTATTTTTTATTAAAACCAAAATCTAACCAAATTTGATCGATTTTTAAAATTCAAAACCAAACGAAAAAATATCAATTTTTTAGTCGGTCCGGTTTGCTTTGATTTTTCGAATTTTTATGAACACCCCTAATTACACTGGGTTTGTTGTTGTATATTCAGACGCACCGGTTAAGAGTACTAATAATGAAATGTAGGGGGGCAGAAATTTTGCCTTATTTGTCAAGAATTGCCTTTTTATTGTTGATTTCGACGTTAACCAATGTCTAATTTTATGAGATGAGCCTAATGTGTATAATTAACCGTGAAAATTCATAATTTGCATTGATCGAAGGCATTTGAGCTAAATTAAACACAGTATAAAGCTTTGTTTAGTGATGCCGTTATTTTTCTACATTTTAGATATTAGAAGGGATTAGTGGTGGCAAAATGGATAAATAAATAGTTATCCATCCATATTATCCACTAAAAAATGAGTTGGATAATCAATTTTCTAAAAATGGGTCAAATATGGATAATATCCATATTATCCACTTAAAAAATGGATAACCAATGGGTTTAACTTTTATATTTGTAAAGACTCAAATTGGGGATTCCTCAAGTCCTAGTCTTCCAAAAGTGATCATATTCAACAAGCCATGGATAAATATGAATATCCATATTACCTACCGATTAAACCGTTTTCTATCCGTATTAAATATGGATTGAGTCGAATAATTTATTTGTGTTTATATACCCGTTTTGACCCGCCCATATCCGATCCAACCCGTTCGTTTGCCATCTCTACATGGGATGCATCTCACTTTGTATATGTTTATGACTCTTAGAAGCTCCAATACCTTTTGCATCTATCTTAAGCACTTTAAGATACCTAAGTTGTCATATGGCTTATTTGTCCCTACCAATATTTGTTAATTGATATGTACGTGCATGCTGGGTGATTATTATAAATATTCTATGGACTGATGTTATGTTATCGCATGTTGTAGTTGATAACTTGATATTTGAAAAGATGGGTGAATGGTTCGCCTAACATGTTTCATGTCACTAGACGTCAATAACAATCGTTTAGTTTTGGATTATCACGCAAAAATAACTTAAAGACAAGAGTTAGAGCAAATAAAATAAAAAAATGTAATAATAGAATTCTAAGATAATATTAAAGAAATATATAATATAATACAAAGAGTTTGATATGTTTGATTAAGAGAATGGTTGACATTTCTTTATTCCCAAGTTTGTGTATTCATCAAATATGTGCAACTACCTAAAAAAGGTTCAAAATTTCCAATTTCTATTTTAACAAAAAAAAAATGTTACTTAAAACTTGATCAAGTAACCAAAGCCTGACCCGCAAACCCATTTTCAGTTGGAAAAAATCCGACTTGACACGACGGTGAAGGGGTAGGGGCCGAGGAAATCCCGTGATTGACTCTTGGTCGCATGCACCTCTGAAAACGACCTTACGTTACCACCCGCCCCACCACCTAAAACGACGCCGTTCTATTCTCCCCCATATTCCCCACTCCTCTGGCGTACGTTAGCTGGCACCACCCCTCACACTCACTCTTTGCTGCTACTGACGCATTTCATTACTCCTTTAGTAGTACTTCTTATCAGCTCATCCAAGTCCCCAAAAACACACCAAAAAAAAAAACCGAAAAATTCAAGATTTTTGGTTGTTGAAGCTCACTTGAGTATGATGCGAATTGGGTTGACTTCAATTTTGACTTTTAGTTGACTGA
The DNA here is from genome assembly GCF_000390325.3 of Nicotiana tomentosiformis. Classification (NCBI taxonomy): domain Eukaryota; kingdom Viridiplantae; phylum Streptophyta; class Magnoliopsida; order Solanales; family Solanaceae; genus Nicotiana; species Nicotiana tomentosiformis. The sequence goes on from NC_090822.1 coordinate 98,040,323, forward strand.
TTGATAGATCCATCTATTTCAACCAACCCTTTTAAGGAAAAAAAGGTTCTTTCCCTTTCTTGTTGTTTCTAAGTTGATATCTTTGTTAATTTAATTAGAGTTTAGTAAATTCAATAATGTCTGTTAATTGGTGATTTTGAAGATCTGCATTTGTTGTTGTTAGTTGTTTTTTCTACTGGCTTTACCTTTAGCTTACAAATAGTCAATATTTTGGTGAAGGGATTTGTAAATTGAAGTGGGTTGCTGTTATTTTTGGTTTATGATGACCCTAAATTTGGGAAATGAAAGTTACATGTAATGTGTTGTGGAGTTCAGCTTAGAACTTGAGTTTGAAACTTTGGGTTTAGATAGTTAATATATAGATAATGGTCAATATTTTGGTAAAGAGAATTGTAAATTGAAGTGGGCTGTTCTTATTTTGGGTTTATGATGACCCTAAATTTGGGAAATGAAAGTTACATGTAATGTGTTGTCGAGTTCAGCTTAGATTGTTGTGAAGTTTGGAACTTTCGGTTTAGATAGTTAATTTATTGATAGCCCTTGTGTGAAATGTATGGCATTGTGGAAATCTGTTTGGAATATTCGTTAAGGGGTTGCCGAAGTTATGAGATTTTGTGTACATTATGCACATGTCATGTGCTGGAGAGTTGGTGTAATATACAAGGGAAACGAGTGACTTTGATTTGACTTGTGTTGTGCTGGAGAATGGCTATAGTATAACAGGAAATGAGTGGCTTTGATTTGATTGATTTTAGTAGTATTGACATAACGTGCGTGCTCCAGTACTAATTGGAAAGATGGTATTATGAAACCCTTGGTCACAGTATTAGTGAGTGATCACTTCAAAGCACGTGTACATTGTTTCTGATCATAATTTGCTTAATAGATAGAACCTTTTTGTTGCATCTGTTCTCTATATTTTTTTTTATAGCCTTCTTTGGAAGTTACTCTACTGATACTGTCGTTTTGGCTGTTGGCCTTGTGCATTGTGTTCATAATGTTACCTGTTTTCACGTCTTGGATAAGCTAGATTATAATTCATCCTAGATTTGTGGTTTCAGGCATTCCAGGTTTGCCTCTGAATCAAGAACTAAATAACTTCATCCCTCTATTTCAGTTGTCCATTGTGTTTTTTGTGTTACAGGGAACCTATCACAAAAGAAATTGATGTTTGTTGGTTATCATGTGCGCTTTTTCTGAAGGTTTATCGGTCACGAAATTACTAAATTCGTCAACTTTCCTGTTTCAGGTGCAAGTTGGTAGAGCAAAAGCTGGTATAGCATGGGTGTCTCAAGCAAATGGATCAGAGCACTGGTTGGTCTAAAGAAACCAGAAAAGTCTCATTCTTCAGAAAAAGATGAAAATGTGGGTGACATTTTCTCTCTATTTTATTTATTTCTGCATGTCTTTGATAGCTGAACTGATAAATTGGCTTTCAATGGGTATCCTAATCAATGCTTCTACATCTTTAGCAAACTACTTTGTATAATCTTTGGTGTCATCTTTACATCCTAACGAGACAGGCTTATTCTCGAGTAATATCACTTTCTCAATAGAAGCTACCTTTCGTTCTTTCACCTCTGTCCGGAGCCTGAAATGCAGTGATGTTGAATCATGAATGCGTTCTCAGTTGGTTATCTCATATCTTTACCAATTAGCACATATCAGACAATTTATCAACAGGAAACTTCAATTTTTATAGATGCTTAATTTTTGATGGGATCTTTTTATTCTGAAAACATTTTAAGAACATAAAAACTTATCATTGGAAAAAAAATATAAGAAGATTTTTTTAGGGTGTTGGTCTATGAGATCATATGTAACTTATTTCTGGATTGTCAATGCCTGTTTATTTCAAGGTACTGCAAAGGTAATTATGCATATTGGATGAGCATGTATACTTAATCTGAACTCGTTTGATATAACAGAAATCAGGAGGTACTGGAAAGTTTTGGCACCGGAGAAAGCACTCAGTTGAGATCAATTCTGACCTACTTCAAAAGGAGCTAACTCATAATGATGCTGTTGTAAGATCAGTTGAAGATATCAGCAGCACATCAGTTCAAGTTGCTGCCAGCTCGCCTTCAAGTTCACATCAATTGCACCATGCCCCACAAGTTCAGCAGAGTATGAGAGAAGAGTCAGCAGCTATACGCATTCAAACAGCTTTTAGAGGATTTCTGGTACTGAATTAGCTGTCAGCCTGTAATTTTAGTTAATTGAAATATATGACATGCCTGCTTAGTTGTGCTTTTGGTCCTCGTATCCTTCTTTTCCAAGAGTGAGTTTTGACTATGTCAATGGATCTAGCACTTACCACAGCTTAATTGAAAGAGATTTCTCAGTAATACGGAAAAGACAATTGCTAGTCGTAGAATATTATTCTCGTGGGACTTAAACCTAAGACTGAAACCAAGGGTTCGGAAAATTTCTTCTCTTTAGGCGAAGTAAACTAACCTAAGGTTAAGTAAGATAAATCCGAGTTTGATATGGATTTCCCCCATTTTTGTATCATAGACCAAGGATCTATTTTCATTCCTTGTCTACTCTTTTCTTTCCAGTATTTGGATTATGATTTTTTTTAGTATTCTATTTTACACATCACAACAATTAGGAATTGAGAATCTATATCTTTAGATCAAAGAAAGGTCTAGTTGTTGGAATAATGGTATCCATTGCTATTTGAGCACTCGTTGTTAGTAAAATTGGTGAATTAAGCGAAGGTACCAAAAGAGAGGGATTCGAACCTCGGTAAACAAAAGCCTACATAGCAGTTCCAATGCTAAGCCTTGAACCACTCGGCCATTTCTCCTACATAATGATAAAAGGAAGTCACTTAAAATACAGTAAATCCAAGTCTGAATTTCACCGTCATGGCTTCATACTCCCTCATTTCATTAGTCTGCTTGTATATAATGACAGGCTAGGAATAATTTCCTTTTTCAGCCTCCAAATTTAGTCTGTCTTCGTTATACGAGACAGCTAATACTGTTATTTGGATGAGACCTACTTGGCTTTCTAAGTAAAGGAGGAGAAGTGGATACCATCGGGGAACTTGAATGAACCAAATAAGAGAAAGACATTTGCATCTAAACTTATTCCTGATTCCTTCTTAGACTGATCAAAAGAAGAAAAAAAATTCCTGATACCTCAGAAGATGTGCAATTCTGGAGTCAATACAAATGGGCCGCCTTGAGGTACTAATGGCGTTAAAAAGTTGGATATTAATATGTGCCAATCTACTGTCAGAACTTCCAGAAAAAAGAAGTAAAAAATTCCAAGAGTTGGAGTCTTTATCTAAATGCAAATTTTTGAAACATGGGTATAGGTGATGTAAATGCTTAAATGCAATAAAACATGTAACTTTCAGCTATTATTGATCATTTAGAAACAGATTTCTTCTAGCATTAACCAGTATATAGGATATGATGTAGGGCAACCTAAACAAATCCGAGATAGAAACTTCCAACAATCCGAGTAATTGACACCCTCAATGACCTATAGCACAATCTTTTGAGTATGGGCTTACTTACTTTTTACCTCTTTCTGCCAATGTGAAATGTAGTCATCTGTGGAAAGCTCCATGACTATTCCTCTTCTAACGAAATTTTTGTGGGACCAAAACTTATCAAAAAAGAAAATATTTCTGGGACCAAATTGCTAAATGCAAGTCCACCCCTTCCCCTATCAAACAATTGAAAAACAATGTCTTCCGGTAAGTAACTGGTCATTAAAAATTATTTTATCCACTTTATACTGATAACTAAGCATCAGTCATAATACACTTTCTGCCCTCAGAGAACCTAAAGAGAATCAAATTAGGAAGACTGATCCTAGAGAAGTAAGGAACTAGAGCAATATAACCTCCTGAAGAGGGAAAACGATTTCCAATTATTAAGCCTTTTGGTCGATATTTTAAGATTTTATATAGATGCCCTAGGGAGGTGCAAAGTCAAGATACATTTTTGATAAAGGAAAATCAAGAAAGATCTACATAAATAAAGAATAGGATACAACCAGATCATCTAGGTTAAAAGAAATGATGAGCTAAGTGATGAGCTGGATGAGATCTTTGATCCCTTTCGAAGATCCCTCTAACACTAAGTTCCAGAAACTAAAGCAACAAGGTTTACTTTGTACTTGCAAACGAAGATAAGTCCACCTAAGAAGCAAAAACACTATTATCCTGATCCTTAGGCCTTCTTTGATATCAGACCAGTGACCACTAGGAGGGGAAAAAAGGATTGGTAATAAAAAGAAGTACCAATGGGGGAAAGAGCTTGAAAAATTACTTTTGTCACGAAAGTGAAATAATAGATCATGAATTTCACATTTTAAATAAACATTAAGTACATGTTTATTTTCTTTTTTCATATTTAAGAAACTTATGTTTGCCATTTTAGGTAGGGATACTTTGTGCTATGGTAAATTCCTAAGCAATTTTTATGTTAGGCATGTTCTGCAGAGACTGAATATTTGTACAAGGTTAAAAGAATGTATATCATACAGAACTTACTTGCGAAAATGGCGGCGAAAAATGGTGTTTTATATGGTTGCAACTTTTAGTCAGGGAAAACCTGCCTGACTCCAGTTTCCAAGTTGGTATCTGACTCATAGATTAAGCTTTTGGACATAAAAGAACTTTCTGACACCTGAATATAGGAATAATATGTTAACCACTGTGTTTTTAATTTCTTATGAATCTTTTCAGTTGGTGAGTTGAAACATACTAGGGGAATTGAAGAGATAATTGTTAACTAGGAAAAATTACAGCCATTAAATCTTATTTGATATCCTGGCACTGGTCAGGCGAGGCGAGCTCTTCGGGCTCTAAAAGGATTGGTGAGACTACAAGCCCTTGTCAGGGGTCATGCAGTTAGAAAGCAAGCTGCGATTACCCTCCGTTGCATGCAAGCTTTAGTGAGAGTTCAGGCACGTGTCCGAGCAAGGCGTGTTCGCATGGCACTGGAAAGTCAAACCGACCAGCAGAAACTTCAACAACAACTAGAAAATGAGGCTCGCGTACGAGAGATCGAAGTAAGCAACTTCTAAATTGTTATTACTTTAAATATTAGTTTGGTGTTTCCATAGTGCCCACTACTTGTGTTAATGGCATTTGTCACTAGATTATAATATTAATAAGTGGTTAATCTTATCTTTTTCTAATTGAAGAGTCTCTTAGTAATGGCATGCCATTTTTGCTTTATGGTTTCTGAATTATTTTCCATGGATTCTGCGCATGGTGGATGTTGTCCAACAATATATGATATACACTAAACTATGTGGAACTTTCCTGATAGGTTCTTCATGGATGTCCCAGGGGGACTATCGGCACCCCAATCATTTGAATGTTGTGGCCAAGAAATTAGGTTTATATCGTGGTTCATGGTTGTTCTTGCCATTTGTCTCATATGTTTGGTTTTTCCACTTCATGTGGTGATTCGAGTTGTAGTCATAGGAATCTTTATCTTGCTGACATGAGCTTTTTTGCCAAAACATGAAAAAAGAAGCTTCACGTGTAAAACTATGCATTACCTGGTGGAATCCATGTAGGTTGACCCAAACTTTCACATTAACATGCTTCTCACCTTTTTGCTACTGACTTTTCTAACAGGAGGGCTGGTGTGACAGCATTGGGTCTGTTGAACAAATTCAGGAAAAGTTGCTAAAGAGACAAGAGGCAGCTGCTAAGCGTGAAAGAGCAATGGCCTATGCTTTGGCTCACCAGGTAAGCATCTGATTGTCCTTCTCTACGATGTTTGTTCATTGCTCTATCAGTTCAAAGAACTGATATCTTAAAGGCAAAACTTCAGAGTAGATTATAAGTGGGAACTTGTAAGAGAGGCAGCTGTCTATGTCAGCTTTGCTATTGATATTTTGAAATATGATCTGTGTAGTTTGATATGCGATATTGATACCTGGTTCATTAAAAAAATCTGTGATGCTATGTCTTGATTGAACATTAGAGGAGTGGGAGGTTGTTTCCTACTTGAAGGTGTCACCACCAGCCGAAAGACACAAGTTTCCTCTTCCAGTTTGCAACAAGCTATGAAAGCCCTCCATGAAGGAAGGAGATGGTTGGATGTTATCGGTAATCTAGAGAGGGGGGAACCATCTCTTTCTTATGACATTTTGACTCGTAAATTTTACCAAGGCCAGGGGACACTTAGGGTCGGGAATATGAAGAGTAAACTTATAGTTTTATGGCCTTATAGGTATATTTTAATGATAGGTTTTACTGGATGGCCCATTTCGGTCTAGTACCTAACGACAAACTCTTATGTTTCTTTTATTATGATATTTCTGAATAATTTCCGGTATCCACTATCCACAAGTTCCCTCATTTCCATAATTTCTTACATAATTGTTGGATCCAATTCTACAATGGAGCTTCCAATGAAATTGGTTCTAGAGTCAATCCGCTCAAACTCAGAGCTCCCTTTCCCTCTCTTTCCTTCCCGGGCCCCTTATCCTTTGTACTTCAGAAAAAAAGTCAAAGAAAAAGAGAAGTAAACATGATCAATTAAGCTGGTTGTTTAATATATACACACACACATTATTGTTTATTTACTGAATGGATAAACTTTGCATTTTGGCTACGTAGAGATTGCAACCAGAAATACCCTGGTGCCTTGGTTAAAAAGTAATATTATGCATGAGAATTAGCAGAAGGCTTTGCTCAAGTATAAGCTCTAATTTAAGGTAGAGTAGGTCCAAGGACAAATCAAGTTCGTTAAGGTTTGAAGATTGAGGAAGGTTTTTGTAGGGTAACTTAGATTTTAGGCTTTCATCTGTTCTAGTTCTTTGTCTTTTAACAGAGAATTAATGAATTGGATGCTAGTTTCTGTAAAGGCTGGAACAAGGGTGATCAAGGAAAATGTTTTTGTCATGAAACTAGGATATTTGCAGGTGGAAGGAAAGTTCAAAAAGTGAAAAAGATAGAATTTAAGAGAGGCAGGCACGTCACTGTTCAAGTCCTATGGAGCACTGCAGAAGGCTCATTTTATATCTAATGGCTAGGGGTTAGGAATCATCTGTTGGAATTAAGTTTAAAAAGTTGATTGAAATTCAGAAGGGCAAGTGCAGATATTTTCCTTGTGTGACGTTTTATTTTTCTGGAGTTTGCCGTCTTACTGTCTTAAAGTGCTGAAACCTTTTCTGGGGAAAACATTACATTGGGTTTAAAGAAGTTGAATAGTTTCTATAAGGCACCTATTGGTTGTTTTATGGGAAAGTTAGCTTTCCTACATTTTTCGCTTGTTTTATAGGTAGGAAAGATGTGATAAAAGCGGTTAAAAAGTTTACCTCAAGAAGCACTTCCCTTCAAAGCAAGTCTTTCAAAAGAGTGTGGAATTGTCATGGGGAAAATGGTTACTCATTTTAAACAATCCTTTTCCTTTCAACAAATACAGGTAAGAAAATTTATTTTCTTTATTCCAGCAGTTGTCACGGCCCACGGGGGGCAGGTTCCAGCTACGTTTTGAAGACATCCAAACAAAACCGGGGCCCTTTTGGAAAGTCTTAACCACTAAATGAAATTGCACTCCAGTGCCCAACAAGGGGACTAACCAGTACTGCTAGTAGCACCACCTGAATCCAGTGTTAGTTGAATAACCATTGTTATTGAATTCGATGATGTAGAGGAAGGCAATGAAATTGTTGATGCATCGAATACCATGCCATGTTGGCTCTTGGAAAAGGAGACTGATTGGCATGTAGGCAAGAAGCCAATTTTAATAGTGTCAACCCCCATCACTACTATCTCTTGCTCTGGCCTAGCAATGCCAGTCTCATCCCAGTTTCCCTTTTTTTCTAATGTGCCCGTATTCCCTCCTGTTACCAGCTATTTTTGTGGCCACCTTTTACCCTTTTTATAAATTTCACCATAAATTTTCTGTGGTTTTGCCTGGCAGATCTGGGCTGTCATGTTATGTTTATTTGGAGTGCACTGGGTGATGCCTAGAGATGTGCAAAGGTTATTGTCAAGCTGGCAAGCACAAAAGATTGCAGGAAACAGAAAGAAATTTGGAGAACAGCTCCTTTATGCATCTCATGGGGTATATGGTGGGAAAGGAATATAGGTGTTTTGATGGAGGGAGGAAATAGATAGCAGTTGTAAAATATAATTGTTTAGAAAATCTGTTTCAATGGTGTAAGGAGAGGACAGTAGAACACTTTTCTGATGTTCGAAACTTTTTAGATTCATTGAGAAGATTGTACTTAATTGCTATATGGTGATTTCTGTACTGTTGTAAATTTGTTTTTTTGCAGTACCATCTTGGTACTTGCTTTAATAATATTTACTTGTCTTATAAAAAAAAATCAACCATAAAGTTGTAGCACCTTCACATTGTATTGTGATTGGTACACATGTTCGCTTCAGTTTGAAGAAATCTGTTCAATTAAACACAGGATAAATATAAGAAAGTTGATCTTCTACACAGTTTTTCCCGGCAATTGTTCCTAGCGTAAAAAACTTTTTACGCTCAACCAAATGGAACCTGTAGTGTGGTCCAAGTAGTGATAGACATTGGAACTAGTTAAAACTCGTCAATGCTTTTGGAAAGGTCTTGAAATTTGCTTATAGATGGGAATATCCAACAATTAAAAATCATAACAAAATAAGGAATAACCATGTGTTTTTATGCATTTCTTCCTATTTAGGTGTTTAGTGGTAGCCTTTTGATTTTCTTCTATGAAATCCAGTGATAACTGCTTCTACATTCAAGAGCATGATCAAGAGGTGTTTGTAACTAATAGGTCGGATATGCATCACTAATAATGGTTTTAATACTAGCGTAACGGCTATGATTTTCCTCAATGCTGGTGCATCTTTGTCAGCCTGCTTTCTCGGCTAAAATGTATCTGAATCTAAATTAATGATAGCATTTGTATCAGCTGCACTAGTAGAGCAAATACTTGGCAACCAGCTTATATTGTAGCTCATAAAGCTTAACTGCTGGGTATTTTCTCCTCTTCATTTCACTTGCTATATGCTATTTGGGTCCATTCTCTTCTTCGTTTCCCTTGTTATATGCTATGCGTACTTTTATGGACACATAGTACCTCTAGTTAGAATTCAGGAACAACTCTAGAAGAACAAAAAATAGCTGCCAATACTAGAGACCTCCTAACTCCCGACGTCATTTTATGATAATGGTCATGATCTAGTTATGCAAGGTTCCAATGCTTTCATTTCAAGGCTCCTTTTCTTTTTCTTATTGAATCTATTTTATGCTGCAGTGGCAAGCAGGATCGAGGCAGCAGGCTACACCTTCTGGGTTTGAACCAGATAAAAGCAACTGGGGTTGGAACTGGTTAGAGAGATGGATGGCGGTACGCCCGTGGGAAAATCGCTTTCTAGACATTAATGTCAGAGATGGAGTCATGCCTACTGAAAATGGATCAGCTGATCCCAAGAATGGCATAAAGAACCAGGTAAAATCTGCTGGGAAGAAACCAGCAACTGCAAATCTTGCAAATGAGAGAGCGGGTCCATCTCATTCAAGCAGTAACTCGAAATCAAATGAGAAAACAGCAGCATCTCTCTCTGATGGCTGCAGCAGCTCTTCCCCAAATGTGTCAGCAAGCACACAAGAAACGCCAGCAGCATTAGTTAACAAACCAAAGTCTAAACCAAATCCTGAAGATTTAGTTGAGGAAGCTAGTTCAAGGCCCGCCCTTGGTTCTAGATCACATAGCAATCCTAAGGAGAGATCCGCTCCTTCTGATAAACAAGGAAAGCAGAGATTGTCTCTGCCTAGTAGCGGTAAGTCCTCTTTCCTTCTCTTCTTTGCGATTTACTTTTAACTGATATTGCCTTGTGTTACACACTAGAAATGTGAAGCAATATAGATCCTCTTTGTTCCATCCACTTTCTTCTCTCCTGAGGCTTCATATAGGCTTCTTCTGGCTTTGTATAAAGGCAAAATATTGTTAATTCATTACTCGCTTCTCCATAAATATCCTCAGTCAATATCTGTGTGTTTTATTCCCTCTGCACGTATCTTATTCTCCTCATTTCAATTGTTTGAAGTTGCTCACTGTCAATAAGCAAAAGTAGCTTAGTAACTTGTTTCTAGTGCCTCCTCTTTCTCTTCTCGGATGCCCCCCCCCCCCCCCCCCAAATATTTGTATAGTTCGTTGCAAATTCCTTGCACAGGTAACCAATTTTGGAGTGCTATGCTGAGGGAAACTTGTTTATTGTCTTCTATTAGGCCTTCTATAATCGAAGAGGACATTAAGATTGCGCTTGAGAAGATATTTATTCTACACATCTTTTCGGGCAAATGTCTTAGTGCAGTGGCAATGGACATTTAGTAGCCACTCTAGTGTGGTCAAGTTTTCCCGCGATTAGTGCCTTATACACTCTAATTCCATGATATCTGTTTTGCCAGGTCTTGCACCTCAGACTACTAAACAACCCAGCAGAAGTTTTAAAAGGACATCTAGTGCACCGAAGCCTTTGAAGGAGAAATCCAAATTAAATGGAACTGATACTAAATCTACAGAATCTGTTTCACAGGGTGCTGATTAGTTTTAGATACTCGTTGAAGATCGTGATCTGGGATCCAAGTGTTGCCCTTGCATTGTAAATACAGGGCGCCTTCTTAAAGGAGATGGAATGTTCTTCTAGGGATGTGTCCTTGGCATAGTTAAAGAGACAGGCTTGCTATCTCCTGAATAATGTCTTGGTATTTATTTAATTCTTGTCATAATTATTGTTGTAATTTACGTAATAGTGGAATTTACTTGCGATTGCAGATTCGTTGAGGTTCTAGTAAAGAGGTCACTTGTATGTGTTGTTTTCTCTACCCTCTTCCTCCCACTGTAAAAAGGTTGAATTTGCTTTCTGTGACAACTTTTCTTGAGCTGAGCCGGGGGAATTTGGTGAGTTTGATTGCCAACCTCTTGTAAGTACAATTTCTTTGTCCAAGTGTGCAGGATATTCGTTCATTATTAAGATGGTAGAACAGATTGTGCCCCTTAATTGTAAATTATTCTACCTTGATTATGAGTCCATGTGTTCTAAGGCGCAATTGACCCGCAATTCGCCGAAGGTAGTCAAATCGTTGGATTTATCAACAAAATCCAATTAATTACTAAGAATTTAATGGATAATTCAGCAACGAAAAATGTAGGCAAAAAGTTACTTTGATCAAAGACAATTTACAACCAAGATTCAACCAAGTAAAAGCATCAAGAAATGTAAAGAAATCAACAGAAGGAAATTTTTCAAGGGAGCGGAATTTTCAACCTCTTTTCTCAAAAAATTGTTGAAGGATGGTAAAGTGCTAGCACCAAATATGGGTCCCATGTCGGGTTGGACATGTAATTGGGCCTCAATCCGGCAAAACAGATAACTTGTTGCCATGTTGTAGGGTAGAAATGACACTAGGTAGCCACTCTAAAGGACTGCTATTTAGAAATTAGGCATCCTGAATTCTAGTTTTTCAGTTTGATTTTTTGGAACAAAATAGGTACTGGTTAATCTCTAAATAGCAGCCCTAAGAATGGTTGTTTGTGCACTTCGCCTCGTGTTAGGCCTATTAGAAATCATTATGGAAAGTCTAATGGGCTAGCGGGATCAGAGATGGACTTATGTCGTAAAGAGAGGGGACATCGGCACCTGAAAAGTTTGGCAAAATATCCAAGTATATATGTATATATCTTTATAAAATAATGATATATTAGCAGTGTCACTCTATATACAAAGCAAATTTTCATTGAAGGCAAAAGTACACCCGTGACATTAAAATCCTAGTTGCACATCGCACAATTTTGATAGATCGTGTCCTGTCTTCGATGCTTGGACCTACTTGATAGTGGATTTAGCCTCTCAACGACCGACTTCTCCTTGTAGAAATAGCACATCTTGTGTAGTAATGAAATTTATCCAATTAATGCAGTACAATCAATCAATCCTTAATTCTATTGTTTTCAAATCTTTGAATCACTTTTGTTACAACTTCCTTGGCTTTTACAGTTTACACTAGCCTCTGTTAAGCGTAAATCTATTATTTCTGTACAAAAACTTTTTCCCTAACTCGTCTTGGCATGAACTTACACAGAAAACGCAAACTCTCATTCTTCACACTAATCGTCTCATCTTAAGTTGAAAATCGTGTGTATTGAAGGATTGCTCTGTTAATCCAGATATGGACTCAGCCACTTCAGTTAAAGGAAAGGGCCCAACCCACTAATAATAGAGGATATCCGACCCACTTGTATTTTAATTTTTCTTTGCACATTTTATTGGTGTAAATATATATATACACACATATTATGTAAATAAACATATAGATAAATAAAATGGTGAAGTCTGATCTTGGTTATTGACCGACTCATTTCTCTCTTCTCTCTCATCACCCTATCTAGGGTTTTCTTCTTTTTTTTCCGCCATAACTTGTAAATCATCAACCTAACATGGTATCAGAGCAAGAATTATGATTCCTCTCGTCATGAGCTTCAGTCCAATGTTATCCTCGCCCAGAGTTTTGAACGGTTTCGTTTCCGTCTCTGGTTGATCGGAGACAACTGCTATTCGACGATTTTGCCATCAAAATTTGGAGATTTCTTCGTCTTTCCTCTTCAATCGTCTAGTCCTACTAGGAGGTTTGGTTTTCCGAGGTTTTCCTTAGCAATTTCTTCAAATCCGATTTTCTAGGGTTTCATATTCAGAGAAGATTTTTCTTCTTCAAGTTTGAGAAGAAGGCTGGTAATATCCTTCCTGTTCAACTCCAAAATCATATAAATCCGATGTTGCATGGAGTATACTTGTGTAGAAATTGTGTTAATTCAGTTGATAATTGTTTTCTCTGAAGTTACTGAGCTTGAACTTCATTGTATTGGAAGTATTATGGAAAACGTAGGATCACCTAGTAGTACGACCTCTAAGGGATTTACTCCCTTCACGATAGATCCATCCCATCCTTTGTATGTGCATCCGTCTGACAGTCCTGGCGAGCTGGTGTCTATGTCTTTTAATGGTTGTGATTTTGTTATATGGAGAAGCAATATGCTTACCTCCTTGTCTGCAAAGAACAAGTTGGGGCTCTTAGATGGTAGGGTTCCTCAACCAATACCAGATTCTCCTTATTACTCATACTGAGAAAGGTATAATAACATGATGAAAGCATGGATAACTAATTCTGTGTCCAGAGAAATTACCATCAGTGTCATGTGTCTTAAGACTGCAAGGGAAGTCTGGAAAGATATTAATGAGAGATTTGGTCAGTCAAATGGGTCAAAGTACCTTCAAATCCAAAGGAAAATTACTACAACCACTCAGGGTTCATCAAACATTGCTACCTACTTCACTAAGCTTAGGAGCTTATGGGATGAATTGAACTCTTCTTATGTTGGTCCAGTATGCTCCTGTAGACCACTTTCAAAGTTTATAGAGGACCCGCAATTGTTCTAGTTCTTGAATGGGTTGAATGAATCCTACTTTACTGTTAAGAGTGCCATCATGATGATGACCCTCTTCCTCCTATAAGCAAGGCTTACTCCCCCTTTTAATAGGATGGGAGTCAAAAAAAGTCCCTTTCCAATGTTTCTAATTTTTCTTGGGATTCTGCTTCTTTCTCTGTCACCCCTGCTTAGTACAATAATAATAGAAGCTTTACTCAGAAGGTCAATTTTGAATCCAAGAAGAATATGTGTACAGTATCTTGTAAATACTGTAAGAAACCTGGACACACAGTGAAAAAATACTACAGGCTTCATGGTTTTCCCCCTGACTTCAAATTTACCAAGAATAAGAAGTTTACTTCATGTGTCCAAGGTGATATTTCCTATCCTCAACCATCTCCTGGGTTCAGTCAGCTTCCTTGTAGTTCTGCTCCAGTTCATAGGTTTACAAATGAGCAATATCAACATCTTCTCACTTTATTTCAACAAGTTCAGGTCTCTCCTGGTTCTGCTCCACCTATTCACCCAGATGAGGATTCTATTTTTGCTCACTTTGCATGTTAATGTTCCACCTAGTTGTAATCAAACTTCACTTGTTAATAAGATGGATCTCCTTTGGCATTAGAGATTAGGTCACATGCCTTTTCATAAGATGCAATCTATTTCCTTTCTGTCTAACAAGGTATCCACTAAACAACCTTTTATATGTTCAATTTGTTCAATGGCTAGACAACAAAGACTCCCTTTTCATGATAGTACTATTCATTCTTCCACACCTTTTCAACTAGTTCACATTGACATTTGGGGCCCTTACAACACTAAAACTTATAATGGCTTTAGGTATTTTCTCACTTTAGTTGATGATTTTACTAGAGTCACTTGGACCCATCTTCTTTCCTCCAAGAGTAATACTTTGTCCATTCTTAAAGCTTTCACTTATATGGTGAAAGTTCACTTCAATTCCTCAATACACACATTTAGATCAGATAATGCTTTTGAACTTGGAAGTAGTTCTGAAGCCATCAGTTTCTTTGCTTCCCAGGGCATTTTACATCAAACTTCCATCCCTTATACTCCACAACAAAATGGTGTTGTGGAGAGAAAATACAAATATCTTTTAGAAGTCTCAAGAGCCCTACCGTTTCAATCTAAACTACCACTGAAATATTGGGGAGAATGTGTCCTCACTGCTACATACCTTATCAATAGAATGCCTTCACCCCTTCTTCTTAAGCTTTCCCCTTATGAAATGTTTCATGGTCATCTACCTTCCTATGACTATTTAAGATCATTTAGTTGTCTCTGCTTTGATACTTACCCCAAGGTAGGCAGGGATAAGTTCCAATCTAGAGCTATTGCATGTATATTCTTAGGATATCCATGTGGCAAGAAAGGTTACAAATTGCTCAATTTGTCTAACTCCTCTGTTTTCCACTCTAGAGATGTGGTATTCCATGAACATAATTTTCCCTATTGATCTTCTACTTCTTCTCATTTCAATGTCCTACCTCCTACTTTTGTGGATATCCCAGCTTCTCCTCCAGTGGATACTCCATCTACTAGTCATTCTGAACTTTTCCCCACTTCTCCTCTTATCCCTTCATCTTCACCTCCTATTGTTTCTCATGTTTCTATTTCTACCTCTCCTAATTCCACCTCCACTACTTCTGATCCTCCGCCCTTAAGAAAGTCCACTAGGACTGTCATTCAACCTTCTTACCTTAAGGATTATATCTGTTCATCTGTCATCTCCAACATTAACTCTACACAATCTAAGCTTTCCTCTAGTGAAGCTCACATGCATGAACCTCAGTTCTATCAGCAGGCTGCAGGTCATCCTGCCTGGCAAGAGGCCATACTAAAAGAATTTCATGCTCTTGAGGCTAATCAGACTTGGGACATTGTCCCTCTTCCCTAAAATAAGAAGGCAATTCCTTGCAAATAGGTTTATAAGATTAAGCAGAGGGAAGATGAGTCTATTGAAAGATACAAGCAATGTTGGTTATTAGAGATGATACTCAGAGGGAAGGCATAGATTTTACTGAAATCTTCTCCCCTGTTATCAAGCTCACCACCATCAAATGTCTTTTAATCCTTGCCATCAAGAGAGATTGGACTGTGTACCAGTTGGATGTTAATAATGCCTTCCTCCATGGTGATCTCCATGAGGAAGTCTATATGAAAATTCCACCTGGTCTTGATGTCTCATATGCTTCTTCCTCAGCTCCTCTGGTCTGTAAGCTCAAGAAATCTCTCTATGGCCTTAGGCAAGCATCCAGATAGTAATTTTCAAAACTGTCTGAGGCTTTGCTCTCAAGGGGCTACATTTCCAGTCTCAATGATTATTCTCTCTTCACCAAATCCTCCTCTGGCTCTTTGGAAGTATTGGTTGTCTATATTGATGATATCTTATTGGCTGGAGATGATCTCACTGAAATGAAATTCCTAAAGTCCTTTTTGGATGATCAGTTTAAGATCAAAGATTTGGGATTAGTCCATTATTTCTTAGGTATGGAAATCTCCAAGACTCCTCAGGGTTATATCACGAGTCAACATAAATTTACTACTGATCTTCTTGCTGAGTTCAACTGCAATTATTTTTCTTCTGTTGTGACTCCTTTGGACCCTTCTGTTAAGTTGACCTTAGACATGGGTGACCCTCTCCCTGATCCTAGTCTGTACATGAGGCTCATTGGCAAGCTCAATTTCCTGCAGCAGACTAGACCAGATATCTCCTTTTCTGTTCAACATTTGAGCCAGTTTCTTCAGAAACCTCATGTTCCTCACATGATGGCTGGCCTGCATGTTCTCAGATATTTGTTGGCTGATCCTTCTCAGGGTGTGCTTCTCTCCAACTCTTCTGACTTGTCTCTTGTGGCATATTTCTCACAAATCTATTACTGGGTTTTATATGACACTTGGTGGGAGCCCAATCTCTTGGAAAAGTAAGAAACTACATACCATTTCTTTGTCTTCCGCTGAAGCTGAATACATGGCACTCAGGAAAGTAGCTGCTGAAATCTCATGGCTGGTCAGACTACTTGGGGATCTTGGTCTTCCTATTTGCACTCCTGTCCCAGTCCATTGTGATAGCCAGGCTACCCTTCACATTGCCAAAAATCCAGTTTTTCATGAGCGTACAAAGCACATTGAGATTGATTGCCATTATGTTCGTGAGTGTTTGAATTATGGGCTTATCTCTTTGCATTTTGTTTCCAGTGCTAACCAACTAGCTGATATTATGACCAAGGCTCTATGTGGGCAGCTTCATCACAGCATTCTTGGCAAGCTTGGTGTGTTTTCACCCTCTAGCTTGGGGGGGAGGGTGTTAACCCAGATATGGACACAACCACTTCAGTTAAAGGAAAGGGCCCAACCCAGTAATAATAAAGGATACTCATCCCACTTGTATTTTAGTTTTTCTTTCCTTTCTTTGCACATTTTATTGGTGTAAATATATATACACATATTATGTAAATAAACATATAGATAAATAAAAGAGTAAAGGGCCAAATATACCTCTGTACTTTCGAAAAAGGTTTAAATATACGCTTCGTTATACTATGAGTCCAAATATACCCTCGTCACTATACTTTGGGTTCAAATATACCCCTCATTTAAACGGAGGGACACGTGTCATCGTCTTGTTGGCCAATTCTAAATATCTCTTAATTAATTAAAAAGACCCATATTTTAAAAATATTTTTCAGTATTTTCAGTTTCTTTTAAAGCAATTTTTTTGTAAAAGCAAAAACTGAAAAATATTTTTAAAACTGAAAGCAAAATATCTTCTAAAGCAAAATATATTTGCAATATCTTCTAAAGCAAATATATTTTAAAACTGAAAGCAACATATTTTTAAATATTTTTTTGTGAAGCAAAATATCTTCTAAAGCAATTTTTTTGTAAAAATTGAAAAATATTTTACAAAAAAATTGCTTTAAAAAAACTGAAAAACTTAAAGCAAAATATCTTCTAAAGAAAAATATATTTGCAATATCTTCTAAATCAAAATATATTTTAAAATTGAAAGCAATATATTTTTAAAATATTTTTTTGTAAAGCAAAATATCTTCTTAAAATAATTTTTTTGTAAAAACTGAAAAATATTTTACAAAAATATTGCTTTAAAAAAATTGAAAAAAGTGAAAAATATTTTTAAAATATGGGTTTTTTTTAATTAACTAGGAGATATTTAAAATTGGCCAACAGGACGATGACATGTGTCCCTCCGTTTAAATGAGGGGTATATTTGAACTCAAAATATAGCGACAGGGGTATATTTTGACTCATAGTATAACGAAGGGTATATTTAAACATTTTTCGAAAGTACAAAGGTATATTTGACCCTTTTTTGGTGAAGTCTGGTTTTGATTATTGACCGACTCATTTCTCTCTCCTCTCTCTCATCACCCTATCTAGAGTTTTCTTCTTTTCTTTCCGCCATAACTTGTAAATCATCAACCAAACATTCTCAACTTGTAAATCCTATCTAATTTTGCAGCCACTATACATATATTTTGTTGTACCATGCACATCAGGAGTTTGGTTTAAAACCACACGTATTAGATTTTCATGATACAGCAATTTCTTTGCTTATTGTTTCTGATATAGTCCTCTTACACTTTTATGGTTGTGCAAAAACCATACCGAAGATCGGAAGATAGTATTTTATTAGATTTACTATATAACAATACGTAAACGAAATACAATAATTTATAGAATTTCGTTTCCAATCTAATGTTGTTGCATGTGTGGTATAAGTTGAGTATTACTTAATTATTTATGTTCTCAAAAAATATTTAATAGACAGCTCTGGAAGAACTTTACAATTTTTAAAATAATATTTCGATATGTTTCGTCTTAGATACATGTACGTAGGCACATGTGGTATTGGGTTGCGTCTATGCTTTTTCCAAGAAAACACAACAAATGTAGCACATCTAGGAGGTTACGTGATATTGCGTATTGGTATCTTTAGTTCACGAGGTTGTCATTCTCATTATTTTTTATTTTATTTTTCTTATTTGGTATTTAAGTATTATTTTTGGATTATAATTTATTTGAATTCGCGCAACATAAAATCCATCCAACAAAGAAGTATTTTCTATCCAAAATCTCTGATTAATGGTAAATGAATCCTATCCAACACTATTAAATTTGTATTGTAAAATATTTTACTTTTAAGTTTGGGTCTTGGATATTACAGTTTTGGGAGATATGGCAATTTCAGAGTAAGGGATAGTCACATACTCCCATCACATAAGGACAAACCGACATGCACCATAATCTATGGCGACCTCGTTCTTGTTTAATTTGTAGAATTATAACTTTTTAGAAGAATTAGAAAATAATAATCTAATTTTGCATTATTTTTTTCGAGATAAATCTAGGTTTACGTAAATATTTAGATGCAAATACTCAATTAACTATACTTTAATTTCTAACTATTTGAGATCGATTGGTTATATAAATTTTCCGCGTCTATTCAACTCTATTTGAACCAATTCCATTTCAATATTAAATATCTTGACTATATAAAATACAAAGAAATTAACAAATCTAGAGTAGACAAAAAGTTTATTTACTTATTGTAAGCAAAAATTAACTGAAGGGAGTACATCATACAGATTAGAAATTTCTATTGTTGTCTTCTAGTTGACATTGAAAATATATAATATTTTCTTAATTAGATATTGGGTCCTATAGATTCTCAGTTTCCACATTAGTATTAGGTTGACGTGCTGTACCTGCTGAGGAGCTTATTAATTTGTGGTAATTATAATTGAGCAATAATTTCAGCAACTTAGATGAGATGGCCTTTGTACTATATGCATTATGCAGACGTGTAGGACCAAACTGAATTAATTTTGTCTTTATCGATGTACTATGGAAAACATGAGGATGGATTTCTTTACTCCTATTAAAATGATTGTAACACATTTAATGCACTGATCCATACTTTATAATATTTGATAAATAGTCTACTCTATAAAGTATCCATTAAACCATACTATTAGATCTTACGCGACTAATCTTAGAGCATCATTAGAGAAAAAAAATCATTTTCAATTAATTGAAAGCTTTAACTTTTATCTCAAGTTAAGAAACACGAAAACACTGCGAACTTTCATTGTGGAAGCCATGCCCATCTTTTCCTCTAAAACGATGCTTGCACTTTTAGCTACCCGAACCCGAATCAATATTTGTTCTCTTTGTTTGATAAAAGTTTACTATATATTTTTTTATTTAATCATTTAATATTTGATACTTACCAATTAGTTCGACTAATCCGTATAGATCTAGTGTAGTCCTACTGTGGGATTAAAACGTTTCATATCAAGAAATTCTTTATATTCTAAACTTGGATATGAGAGTCAAGGACATCTGATTAAGGGTGGAGGATCATATCATATATATACCTAGAGACGAACCCAGGATTTGAAGATGGTGGGGGCGCATGAGTAGACTACTCAACCTGTGTCCCATCAGACTTTTAATCGTAAGAGTTTCAGACAAAATATATAAATATTTTCAACATACATGCACATGTATATTTAGAATTTTGTCAAGGTTAATGGGGTTCGGTGATACCTCTTTTCTGTACATAGGTTCGTCTCTATACATATTCTCATATATCCTACACCTTTTGGCCAGTCAAGAATTCTCATATCCAGAAGATGAAAGTGACATAAATGAGGATGCTGAGATGGATGTGCGGACACACTAGGCTGGATAGGATTAGGAATAAAGATATCCGGGTGAAGGTGGGCGTGGCTTCCATGGAAGACAAGATGCGGGAAGCTAGGCTTAGATGGTCCGGGCACGTGCGGAGGAAAAATATGGATGCCCCGATAAGGAGGTGTGAATGGTTGGCCTTGACGGGTATGAGTAGAGGTAGAGGACGGCCTAAGAAGTATTGGGGAGAGGTGATCAGGCAGGACATGGTGCAGCTTTGGATTTTCGAGGACATAACCCTTGATAGGAAGCAGTGTAGGTCGAGCATTAAAGTTGTAGATTAGGAGGTAGGAGGCTAGTCTGATAGTGTTGTGTCTTAGGCTGCTAGTAGCTCCTGTTGTGTCCATATTACTTCGTTAGGGTTGTAGGTTAGGTTGTAGGAGGCTAGTTTGATAGTGTTGTGTCTTAGGATACTAGTGGCTCTTGTTGTGTCCTTATTACTTTCATTGTGTTTATAGTATTGTACCATTGTTACTGCTTATTGTTATTACTTTTCTTTCTATTTTCTGGTTATCACATTGTTGATGTTATCTTTCTGACTTCATTTGATGTCACTGCTCCACTATCTTTTACCATCGTTGTGAGCTAAGGGTCTATCGGAAATAGCCTCTCTACTCCTCCGGAATAGGGGTAAGGTCTGCATACACACTACCCTCCCTACACCCACATGTGAGATTCCATTATGTTGTTGTTGTTTTAGCTACTTTAGTTCTTCTGTTTTAGTTAATTTTTTTGGTCAAACTTTACTATTTTGGGGGGTGGTTTCTAAATTAAGAGTTTTATTTAGTTTCAAAATTCTTGCATACATTAGGAGTTTTGCCTCATTTAGAATTCTTGTATTAATTAGGAGTTTTGCGGCTTCGGCCTAATTTAGGAGTTAAAATATAATGCATATATCCTCACATATTTGTTATGCTAATGTTTTTTTGGGAAAAGTACAATAACTTGCGACCAACACAGGAGATGTAAAGTTGCAAATCACACTAGACTAGCTTGGTGCGGCGAGCTCTAACTTAAGAGGTTGCTAGTGAGGGGAATCGATCATAGGTCTCCCCTATAGGAAACCATTTACTCAACCAACTCTTGCGGGCTGTTATGATAATCAGTGGCGTACGCAAAAATTTTCATAAGTGGTGTCACTATTTTAAGAAGTGAACAAATAAATAAATTATTATAACAATATCATATTAAAAAGTAGCAAAATTCAAATCATATTAATAAAACACAACTCAAGTATATCATTGAATTCTTTATGACGAGCTTTCATTTTTTGAAATGTATTCAAAATAACTTGATTAGAAATAATACTAAATTTTGTTATTTTGTTTTATAGAAGGCAGGCAAAAAACTTCGAAAACAAGGAAATGAAGCTAGGAATACTCGAACCTTGATTTTCCGTAGGAAAATGAACGTCAGGTTTTTGTGCCAAGGAGTGTCACTGTACTATATTTATACAATTGTTATTTTTATATTTTAATTATATATATTTATTTAGTAAAATTTTTCGACGGGTGCTGCGTGACACCGCTTGGTGTAAAGGTAAATTCGCCCCTGATGATAATGTTGTCATACAGTAAAATATAAAAATCAATCAATTTATTAATAACACTAACTTTTATATGAAAATTATTTTTTTCCGTTCTACAGAACAAACAGCACCTAAATATTTGTATACACCGTTACCATCTAAAATTAAATTCTCCTTTATAAGGAGCGTGAAATTTTGACGCAAATTCAAGTCATTGAGTTCGGAAAGAAAAAGAAAAACAAAAACATTTTGAACTCCGTACAATCACGGATCAAAATAGAGAAATTATTTTTTCTTGTAATAAAAAAAAATAAAAAGGCAATAAAGTAAACCAATAGTACCCCAAAGGTACACCATTCTATCATCTACACGAGTCCCTACACACCTGCAATTTCCTTGAACAGTCCCTATTTGTCAGTTTCCACTCATTTACACCTCTTAACGCCGTCAATCTCCCCCGTCTTCTCCGTTACCCCACCCACCCTACACCAAACCTCCACTCTATTTCAGCCACTTTCACCATTTCTTCCCTTACCCCAAATCTCCCTCTTCCACTCTCAACCCTAATTTCCCCCAAACCACATTACTAAAAATCCAAGATTCTTACATTAATGTCCATTTTGGTCTAAAACACACACATTTTCTTGAAAAACTAGCCTATTTTCTTGAAAATATGTTCAGATTATCTATACTCATCCCTTCACTTACTCTCCTAATATCAGTCCCAATTCTCTTTTTATTAGCACCAAGAATCCTTCCCCCTCGTCAAATCTCAATCTCAGTACCCGATGAACTCGACGATCTTTCACTTTTTCACAAAGCAATTGCCGCTGAAACAACTTTTCCTAAACAACCTTCACACAAACTCCGGCTCGGATCTACTACCGTTCGCCCACCCAAAATTGCTTTCCTGTTTTTAACAAATTCGGACATAAAGTTTGCTCCTTTATGGGAAAAATTCTTTAATGACAGTATTAACCCTGTAGATCCACATCTATATAACATTTACATACATTCTGACCCTTTTGTTAAAATCTCACCTTTATTGGGTGTTTTTAAAGATCGGTTAATTCCTGCTAAAAGAACTCAACGTAGTTCTCCTACACTTATATCTGCAGAACGAAGGCTACTCGCTCACTCGCTTCTTGATGATCCGTCGAACACGTACTTTGTTCTTCTTTCACAACATTGTATCCCTTTACACTCGTTTAGTTATTTCTACAAATTTTTACTTAATACACAAAAACTGTCAAGGAAAATGGAGTTTCCGAGTTATATTGAGATTTTAGATGAGTCTGATTCGTTATTGGATAGGTATAATGCGAGAGGGGAGAATGTAATGGAACCTGAGGTGAAATTTGAGGAGTTTAAAGTTGGGTCACAGTTTTTTGTATTAACAAGGAAACATTCTTTAATGGTGATTAAGGATAGGAAATTATGGAGGAAATTTAAGAGAAAGTGTATTAATGTTGAGTCTTGTTATCCTGAGGAACATTATTTTCCTACTTTGTTATCAATGGAAGATCCAAAGGGGTGTACTAAGTATACATTGACAAATGTGAATTGGACAGATTCAGTTGATGGTCATCCACATACTTATTATCCTCCTGAGGTTTCTGCACAGCTGATTTATGATCTTAGGGTGTCGAATTCGACGTATTCTTACATGTTTGCGAGGAAATTTTCAGCTGATTGTTTGAACCCTTTGATGGAATTGGCAGATCCAGTCATTTTCAAGGACTGATTCTTTGTTTGCTCCATTGGTAAGTGATACATACTCCCTCCTTTTCTATTTATTATATATATATATATATATATACACACACACACCAGAGACGAGCTGTTATTTAGAAATTGGCCAATACGTCTTGAATTTTAATTTTTTCAATTTAATTTTTTTGGACTAAAATGTTCTTGAACTTAAAGAGTTTTAGTTTAAAATTTCAGAACAAAATAAGTACTGGCTAATTTCTAAATGGCATACCCTAGAATGGCTATATGTGAACTTGCCCCTTATTTATGTGACATTTTTTTTTCTAATTAGTCCGTTTCAATAAATGATACTACTACATTTTCAATTGAGCTGGGTTGGATTTACTCAAATTTTACTGAATTTACTTGGTAGATTTAGTGTTCTAGAAGTTGTGCTGTGGGGATAGTTAGCTTAACAATTCTTTTGTAGAGCTTGCCTATTTGGGTGGTGAGAAAGTCTCTTTAAGATGCCATTTTTTCCTTATGGTGACGTTATTTCAATCTGACTAGGTAGGTTTTTCCTTTGACAAAGTCTTAAACTTGCATTTTCACGTGAAATTAGAACATTTTTTCTTAAGATAGTAGTTGCCAGTAGTACTTTTTTTGTAAAATTTAAGCAGAAACCCGTCTGCACTACTCGTAAGTGTGCGGTGGTAATTTGATCACGGTGCAATAGCTCGCAAATTAGTTGCCAAGGGTACATGTGAAGGTTTTAAGGAATGGTTTTAAAGATTCCTTAAAATATTATATTTTTTCTTTTCACTTTCACACTTTGATTAGTCAAACTCTTGATTATGCAAAATCTTGAAAATGCTGCCACCTTAGCTCTTTGTTTGTCACCATTATCTCTTTTGCCACCAAATCTTGAACTACAGCCAAATGTAAGGGTACTCGTCGGTTTATCCTTAATGTAAGGACAAGAGAAAGAACAATAATTGAATTGAGTTTCATTTTTAAGAAGATACTCTATTATGGACATAGTAACATATGTTTCATTTTTAAAATTTTTGGGATTTTAAAAGTTGGACTAAATGTCATAATCATTAGACTAAAGAAAGTGTACTCTATTACTCAAAAAATTAGGAGGAGGTTGGGTTTGGTATATAAAGCCTAACAACCCTTCCTTATGTGTCAATTGAATTGTGATTAAAACAATGGTATATGATGTGATCTAAAACTTAAAACAGCAATATACCCTGTGATTCTCACAAGTGGGGTCTGAGAGGATAGTGTAGGTAGACCTTAACTTACCCTTCCCTTGGGAGGAAGAGAGGCGGTTTGTGATATGATGTGATCTAAAACTGAGTATCTTTTATTTTTATCACAGGTGATATGAAGGAGTGAAGACAAATCAAAGGCAAAACTTTGATGATGTTGTGAAGATAAAGAATTGGGTGTAGGAGAGTAACACGTGGTGGGAATAAGGTTTTGAAGGGTTTGTTAAAAACAATATGCCCTCAAACCAAAGTAACCCCAAAGTAAAGTATCCAACTCAAAGCTTGAGAAGAGCTTTCAAAGAAAGCAATGGAAAGCTATTGTTAGTAGTAGTAGTCAAAAAGGTATTGTTGAGGTGTAATTTAATGATGTAACATGTCTTGATAGGATGGTATTTGGGTTTTTCCCTTTGGTGTTTTGTGTTTTTTTTTTCTTGTACATATATGCAAAGTATATATGTGTTTTAGGTGAATTTATGAGGGGATTGATTGGAGGATTGTTGTGATTTTTCAATCATGTTGGGATTAGCCTTTGATAAAATCAAGGAAGTGTTAAAATCCATATTGCTTTTTCCACTACTTGTGGAAATGGATCATTGTATCAATCGGATCTACTATCCAATGTAGTTAACGATTTAAGATAATTCTCTGTTTTTGCTCCCATTTTTTCTATTTTCCTCTGCAAAAGTTCTTTACTTTAGGTTTCTCCTATCAATATTTTCTTTTACCAATAAATAATTCTTTAGTAATGACTATAATTAGCCGTTAGATTGGAATTTACAAATGAAATTGTTTGAAGATGTATAATAACATTGGATTTCCTCTCAGCAAGAATTATTCTCGTATTCCCTTAGTTTTAGATTTTTATTATTATTTGATACTACCCC
Source organism: Nicotiana tomentosiformis (assembly GCF_000390325.3). Taxonomy (NCBI): domain Eukaryota; kingdom Viridiplantae; phylum Streptophyta; class Magnoliopsida; order Solanales; family Solanaceae; genus Nicotiana; species Nicotiana tomentosiformis. The sequence continues at coordinate 98,065,855 of NC_090822.1, forward strand.
GTTCCAGTTTATGTGAACCTATTTCCTTTTTGGTCTGTTCTAAAAAGAATGACCTCTTTGTAAATTTGGAAATAATTTTGCTTAAATTTACAATTCTATCTTTAATGAGAAGCTTTTATAACCACACAAATACTCTGAGCTTCTTTTTGAATTGTTTAGGACCACAAATTTCAAAAGTTTTTATTTTTTCTTAAATTCCGTGCCCACTCAAACAAGTTCACATAAATTGAAACGAAAGGAGTATTTTTTTATGCTTTGGCTCTTTGACTGGAAGGAGTATTTTTTATGCTTTGGCTCTTTGACTACCTTGCCGTTATTAATACTTCGTTTTCCATGTCTTCTATGCCATCATATTTCTTTTTAAATTGTCATGATTTTTGTTTTTTCTGAGTCGAGGGTTTGTCAAAAATAACTTCTCTCTTTTTGCGCAAGGTAGAGATAAAATTTGCGTATATATTATCTTCTTCAGACCACAAATGTGAATTTATATTGGATATGTTATTGTTATTGTTGTTTTATCGGCAAGATTCAAATTATTGCATTAATATTTATGCTTCAACCATAAGTATGTTGAGATGGAAGCAATTATATGAATCTTCACTCGTAACTATGCCTTGATCACAAGCTAGGTTTAAAAATGTGAATCTTCTCATTCATGTAGGGTTCAAATGGTCGGTCCTTTATTTGAAATCTACGGCAATATTAGTTCTAGAAAAAGAAAAAGCAATAGAAGAGAACATTTCTCCCCTTCTAGGGGTGTCAATAGATATTCGAAAACCGACCGAACCGTACCACACCGAACCGATTTTTAGGTTTCTTTTTAAGAAACCATAGGTTTTTATATAAATCTATAACCGCATCAATAATTAGGGTAGGTTTTTTATTTTATAAAAATAAATCGAAAAAATATCGAACCATACCGAATAAATTTTACATGTGAAAAATATATTTATCTAGTAAGTTTAAAAATAATAATGCATTAATTTTTTTTTTTGGGCCTTGGAATTATGCAAGCTATTACAAGCCAACAAGTAATTAAACTCAAAATACTAATTCCTAAAACCTATTATGCTACATCTACTTAAACTAAGTTATTTCAAGTATCTTTATTAGCAAGACACAAAGTATTCTAGGGTTAATGAGTAGCAAATTACAATGTATTGAATATGTTTCCTTTCATATAATTTAGATTTATCTTTTTGACTATTTAATCTTCTATATACTTTATTCTTGAGTCTCAACTTGGTTAATATCTTTCCACTCGTGTGATTTATATTTTCTTTGCCTTTGCTTGGTTTCTTTTACGTTGTTGTAGAATAGTTGATGGATCTATACTCTAGCCATTTTTTTTAATTCATCACCCTTTAAACAGTAAAAAATATCTAGATAGTTTTGCTAAGTCCTATAAAAGAACGTATGTTATTGCATTCTACTTCTACTGGTGAATTTTACATGATATTTAATAAAATACCGAAAATTAACCGAACCGTAACGATACCAAAGAGAAACCGACATGATTGAGACGGTTTCGAAAAGTCTAATTTTGGTTATACATAATAGAATAACCGAAAAATTGATATGGTACCAATTTTATAAAATAACCGGCCGAACCGAACCATTGACACCCCTACCCCTCCACTAGTTTTACTTTAATTTTTTTTTAAAGAATAAATATCTAAGACTTCAATTTTTGTGTCCCTTTTCCTATTAATTCTTGAGGATTAAAATGGAGGTATGACGTGAATTTGTCTGAGAAATGTAATTCAGAAAGGAGAGGAATTGTTTTGGGTCCCCTTGAGAACAATTAAAGGGAAAACGGAAGAAGATGATTTTCCCTTCACTTTTTCTAACTTTGGATCTTTTCTGAAATAAAGGGATCACTGCAACTAATGTTCTACATTCTTTTCTATTAAGAATTTGCCTTTTGGCTTTTGCCCAAAGGAAAGAATCGTAATCTTGTTTCTGCGCTTTTAGTTATCTTAAAATATTCATTAATCTTTTTGGGATTGAGAATGATAATGGTTAGTCAAACTTCAAAAGACAGTATTAAGAAATAGATTTTTTCTATAAAATATTTATTATATTTGTAATACCATTGTGCACTAAAAAAGATTCTAGTTAGTAGAACCACCATGAAAAATTGCAAATTATATTGGTCCTAGGCAATCTTTTTCTGAAGAAAAATGAGATTTTCATTTAATCATTATCTAATAAAGTGCATTATACTATAAAATATGAACCAATCATCCCCACCCTTTCTGTTTTTTTTTTCTTTCTTTTTTGTTTTGTTTTTTTGTTCAAGTGTATTCTATCAGCTACGAACTCCTAATCTTTACTTTCAATATATAAAATAATAGACAATTCAAAACTTTAGGACAATCAAACTTCAAAAATGAATATCTCTCACCTCCTCTAATCTTAAGAAGATTTAGGGTTATAATACGTGTTCTACGATTTTACATTAAAGAAAATAATAAATGTGTATATACTTGCAGTTTGCTGATTTGCAACTTGAGTAAAATGTTAAGTAATTTTTTTTCACAGAGAAAGTAAGACGTAGCTGACCTCAAACATGAAGCCTAGACACAGATGGATTTTCATTACATTATTAATGTTGATTCAACAAAGAGAGGTAATGGGGGTGGGCAGATTGACTTTCATTGACAAATGGATTGCATTTGTGGACTTCTATAACAATTTCCCACCACAAACTTCTTTAGTGCCCTCCCATCTGTCGGTGCACATAATTAAGTATGTATCACAATAGTTATAATTTGACTTAGTGTGTGTTTGGCAGGAAGGAAAGTAATTTTTAATTTTTGTTTGGAGAATTTGTAATTTTCTTATTTATTTTTTGGTGTTTGATTAGGTACCAGAAAGTATTATATATATATATATATATATATATATATTATTTAGACCAATAATATGGAAGACAAATCGATAAGGGCGGCGAAAGATGGTAGGTTGGGATCTATGTCACGATCCAAAATCTATTAAAGGTCGTGATGGCACCGGACACCGCTGTCAGGCAAATCAACAATAAATACTCAATTCAGTTCTCGTTTTAAATATTTTGAAATCATATTTTCCTTCCATTAAATAGTAGAAGATGAAATTTACAGAGTAAGTGATAATATTTTTTAACAACTTCAATACAAAATAACTCATAATCACCCCAAAATTCGGTGTCACAAGTGCATGAGTATCAACTAAGAATGTAAAATAAAATGCAGCATCTGTCCGGAATACAAATTTGGACAGGAGAAATATAAATACTCTGAAGGAGATTCTGCCGGTTGCGGGTCGTAATGTAGAATGCAGCTCACGTAAGTCCCTGCATGCATACACGCCTCTGCTCTCACAAGGCCACTAGTCACATATGTACCTGCACAAAAATGTGCAGCAAGTGTAGCATGAGTACGTAATCAACGTGTACCCAATAAATATCTAGCCTAGTGACGAGGGGTCGACTTAGACACTCACTAGTGGTCCAATAACATCAGGTACAATAAAGAGATAAGTAAATACGAGGCAGAGTAAATAAATGAGGTGAACAAGTAATAAATCACGTGGTATAAATCCCCCATCTTTACGAGGAACTTAAGCTCTCCATTAGAAATTCTCTCCTTAACCGGATCATATATATATAGTGGATCTCATCAGATAGACCGTCATAACTCAAATCGAAAAAACTCACAGATACACTGGTTTCTTGTCAAATATTACACACGAATCCATGAGGATATGATATAGAAAATGCCGAGGCGTACGGCCCGATCCAACATAAATATTTAAACTGTGCACTGTCAAGGGTCGAACGGCCCGGACCATAAATACATCTATTAAACTGCCGAGGCGAACTGCCCGCTCCCATGAGAGTGTGGTACGTAAATTCCTGCCGAGGCGAACAGCCCGATCCCATAAGAGTGAAATATATATTCCTGCCGAGGCGAACGACCCGATCCCAATAGAATTAGAGGCTTTAACGGGTCCTTGAACCCACTCACGAATAAACGTATGAGTTGAAATTTCTTAAATAAAAACCTTTCAATGAACATATATATATCCCGAAAATATGCTGTAAGAGGAGAAAAATTATTCGGTGACTAATCACGAACTCGTGAAATCTCTACAATAGCAAGTCTAGTCTCAAGTAATAATGTAAAACAGAGGAATTTAATAGGCGAGAGACTGCTCAAATAGTACAGCTATAGCATGATGTGAACCTAAGCCTACTCGGATAATAACATGAATGTAGCTATGTACGGGCTCTCGTCACCTCGCGCGTACGTAGCCCCCAACACAAGTAGCACACCGGCTCCAAAGCCTCTCTAACACGTCAAACCGATGCATGTCTCTCCAAAACTAGTCAAATAAGATACAACCCAATCAAAATATACTCTAATACTCATAATTAATCAATTTATAACAATTTTTAACTCCGCTCGAAAAATCGATAAAGCTACCCTCGGGCCCACGTGCCCGAATTTCGAGAATTTTTGAAGATAACCATTACTCATAACCTCACGAACTCAAATATATAATTTATTTCCAATTCCATGCCCAAATTCGTGGTCAAAATCCAAAAATACCAATTTCTATGATTTTCTTCAAAATCCCAAATTTCTACAAATTTTCATGCATGAATCCATATAAAAATCGCCCCCCATTTGAAGCTCTCCAAAAATCTCCCAACCAAGAGAGAATGGAAGAAAATGGGCCAAAACCCCGTTCTTAAGGAACACTTCTGCCCAGCGACTCCCGCACCTGCGGCCGCTTCATCGCATCTGCGGTCTCGCAGGTGCGGCCAAAACCTCGCACCTGCGCATTTCCTTTTTCCCAGCACATCTCCGCATCTGCGCCCCATGCAGCGCACCTGCGCTTCCGCTTCTACGATCCTCATGTGCATTTGCGCTTGCGCACCTACGCGTTTGTGCCCGCTTCTGCGGCCCTAGGCCTTTTGGCCAACCTCCGCTTCTGCGCTAAACTACTCGCAGGTGCGCATCCTCTTCTGCGGCAAATCGTCCGCACCTGCAGACACAGTCCCCCACTCCCTTTTCGCTTCTGCGACCTCCTGGCCGTTTTTGCGGCTCCGCACCTGCTGCCAAACCTCGCATGTGCGGTTACACCAGACACCAACTCCAGCATTCCTCCAAGCCAAAACTCGATCCGTTTACTATCCGGAATCCACCCGAGGCCCTCAAGACCTCAACCAAATATACCAACACGTCCCAAAACAAATCACGAACTTAGTCGAGGCCTCAAATCACGCCAAACAACATCGAAACTACGAATCACCCTCCAATTCAAACTTAATGAACTTTGAAATTCTAAACTTCTACAATCGAGCCGAAATCTATCAAATCACGTTCGATTGACCTCAAAATTTGCACACACGTCATAATTGGCATTACGGAACTACTCCAACTTCCGGAATCAGAATCCGACCCCGATATCAAAAAGTTCACCCTGGTCAAACTCTCCAAAAACCTTCAACTTTCTAACTTTCGTCAAATGACCCCAAAATGACCTACAGACTTCCAAATCCATATCCGAACGCGCTCCCAATACCAGAATCACCATACAGAGCTATTTCCAGGCTCAGAATCCCAAATGGACATCGATAACATTGTAATGCCTTCAACCTAAATTTATGAATTTCTTCCAAAATGTTAACTTCCATAATAGGTGTCGAAATGCTCCCGGGTCATCCCAAACCCGATCCGGACATACGCCCTTACCTCGCGCGTAAATATTTTGAAATCATCTTCCATTAGCTCGCGCGTACGTAGCTCCCATAACAAGTAGCACACATCAATATACAACACATAGGGCTAATTTCCCCCTTTACAAAGTTAGACAAGAGACTTACATCGCTCCGAAATTCCATAACCGACTCTAAAGCCTCTCTAACACCTCAAACCGATGCTCGTCGCTCTAAAACTAGTCAAATAAGATGCAACCCAATCAAAATATACTCTAATACTCATAATTAATCAATTTATAATAATTTCCAACTCCGCTCGAAAAATTAATAAAGCTACCCTCGGGTCCACGTGTCCGGATTTCGAGAATTTTCAAATATAACCATTACACATAACCTCACGAACTCAAATATATAATTTATTTTCAATTCCATGCCCAAATTCGTGGTCAAAATCCAAAAATACCAATTTCTATAATTTTCTTCAAAATCCCAAATTTCTACAAATTTTCATGCATGAATCCATATAAAAACCATGTATTTATCTTGCAATGGATGAGAATAACTTACCTTGGCATAGATGATGAGCCCCCTCCCCCCCCCCCATTTGAAACTCTCCAAAAATTGCCCAACCGAGAGAGAATGGAAGAAAATGGGCCAAAACCTCGTTCTTAAGGAACCTTTCTGCCCAACGACTCTCGCACCTGCGGCCGTTTCATCGCATCTGCGGTCTCGCAGGTGCTGCCAAAACCACGCACTTGCGCATTCCCTTTTGCCCAACACAGCTCCGCATCTGCGCCCCATGCAGCGCACCCGCGCTTCCGCTTGTACGATCCTCATGTGCATTTGCGCTCGCGCACCTATGCATTTGTGCCCGCTTCTGCGGCCCCAGGCCTTTTGGCCAACCTCCGCTTCTGCGCTAAACTCCTCGCAGGTGCGCATCCTCTTCTACGGCAAATTGTCCGCACCTGCAGACACAGTCCCCCACTCCCTTTTCACTTCTGCGACTTCCTGGCCGCTTTTGCGGCTCCGCACCTGCGACCAAATCTCGCATGTGCGATTACACCAACATTCCTCCAAGCCAAAACTCGATCCTTTTACCATCCGGAATCTACCCGAGGCCCTCAGGGCCTCAACCAAATATACCAACACGTCCCAAAATAAATCACGAACTTAGTCGAGGCCTCAAATCACGCCAAATAACATCGAAACTTAATGAACTTTAAAATTCCAAACTTCTACAATCGATGCCGAAACCTATCAAATCACGTCGGATTGATCTCAAAATTTGCACACAAGTCATAATTGGCATTACGGACCTACTCCAACTTCCGAAATCAGAATTCGATCCCGATATAAAAAAATCCACCCTGGTCAAACTCTCCAAAATCCTTCAACTTTCTAACTTTCGCCAAATGACCCCAAAATGACCTACGGACTTTCAAATCCATATCTGGACGCGCTCCCAATAATACCAGAATCACAATACAGAGCTATTCCCAGGCTCGCAATCCCAAATGGACATCGATAACATTGTAATTCCTTCAACCCAAATTTATGAATTTCTTCCAAAATGTTAACTTCCATAATAGGTGTCGAAACACTCTCGGGTCATCCAAAACCCGATCCGGACATACGCCCTTACCTCGCGCATAAATATTTTGAAATCATCTTTCATCAGATCGCGTGTACGTAGACCCCATAATAAGTAGCACATATCAATATACAACACTTAGGGGTAATTTTCCCCTCACAGAGTTAGACATGAGACTTACCTCGCTCCGAAATTCCATAACCGGCTCCAAAGCCTCTCTAACACCTCAAACCGATGCTCTTCGCTCCAAAACTAGTCAAATAAGATGCAACCCAATCAAAATATACTCTAATACTCATGATTAATCAATTTATAAGAATTTCCAACTCCGCTCGAAAAATCGATAACCTCACGAACTCAAATATATAATTTATTTCCAATTCCATGCCCAAATTCGTGGTCAAAATCCAAAAATACCAATTTCTATAATTTTCTTCAAAATCCCAAATTTCTACAAATTTTTATGCTTGAATCCATATAAAAACCATGTATTTATCTTGAAATGGATGGGAATAACTTACCTTGGCATAGATGATGAACCCCCCCACCCACTTGAAGCTCTCCAAAAATCGCCCAACCAAGAGAGAATGGAAGAAAATGGGCCAAAACCCTTTTCTTAAGGAACCCTTCTGCCCAGCGACTCCCACACCTGCGACCGCTTCATCGCATCTGCGGTCTCGCAGGTGCGGCCAAAACCTCGCACCTGCGCTTCCGCTTCTACGATTCTCATGCGCATCTGCACTCGCGCACCTGCACGTTTGTGCCCGCTTCTGCGGCCCCAGGCCTTTTGTCCAACCTCCTCTTCTACGCTAAACTCTCCGCAGGTGCGCATCCGCTTCTGCGACAAATCGTCCGCACCTACAGACGCAGTCCCTCACTCCTTTTTCGCTTCTGCAACCTCCTGGCCACTTTTGTGGCTCCGCACCTGTGGCCAAAACCTCGCAGGTGCGATTACACCAGATGACAGCAACTCCAGCATTCTTCTAAGCCCAAACTTGATCCGCTTACCATCCGGAATCCACCCGAGGCCCTGAGGACCTCAACCAAATATACCAACACGTCCCAAAACACATCACGAACTTAGTTGAGGCCTCAAATCACGCCAAACAACATCAAAACTATGAATCACCCTCCAATTCAAACTTAAATGAACTTTGAAATTCCAAACTTCTACAATCGATGCCGAAACTTATCAAATCACGTCCGATTGACCTCAAATTTTGCACACAAGTTATAATTGATATTACAGACCTACTCCAACTTCCGGAATTAGAATCCGACCCCGATAACAAAAAGTCCACCCCGGTCAAACTCTCCAAAAACCTTCAAAATTTTAAATTTCGCCAAATGACCCCAAAATGACCTACGGACCTCCAAATCCACATCCGGACGCGCTCCTAATACCAGAATCACCATACGGAGCTATTCCCAGGCTCGGAATCCCAAATGGAGATCGATAACATTGAAATGCACTTCAACCCAAAGTTATGAATTTCTTCCAAAATGCTAACTTCCAAAATATGTGTCGAAATGCTCCCGGGTCATCCAAAACCCGATCCGGACATACGCCCTTACCTCGCGCGTAAATATTTTGAAATTATCTTTCGTCACCTCGCGCGTACGTAGCCCCTACAACAAGTAGCACACATCAATATACAACACCTAGGGGTAATTTCCCCCTCACAGAGTTAGACATGAGATTTACCTCGCTCCGAAATTCCATAACCGGCTCCAAAGCCTCTCTAACACCTCAAACCGATGCCCGTCGCTCCAAAACTAGTCAAATAAGATGCAACCCAATCAAAATATACTCTAATACTCACAATTAATCAATTTATAATAATTTCTAACTCCGCTCGAAAAATCGATAAACCTACCCTCGAGCCCACATGCCCGGATTTCAAATATTTTAGAGTATAACCATTACCCATAACCTCACAAACTCAAATATATAATTTATTTTCAATTCCATGCCCAAATTCGTGGTCAAAATCCAAAAATATTAATTTTTAGATTTTTCTTCAAAACCCCAAATTTTTACAAATTTTCATGCTTGAATCCATATAAAAATCATGTATTTATCTTGAAATGGATGGGAATAACTTACCTTGGCATAGGTGATGAAACCCCCCCCACTTGAAGCTCTCCAGAAATCGCCCAACCAAGAGGGAATGGAAGAAAATGGTCCAAAACCCCGTTCTTAAGGAACCCTTCTACCCAGCAACTCCCGCACCTGCGGCCGCTTTATCGCATCTGTGGTCTCGCAGGTGAGGAAAAAACCTCGCACCTGCGCATTCCCTTTTGCCCAGTACAGCTCCGCATCTGCGCCCCATGCAGCGCACCTGCACTTCCGCTTCTACGATCCTCATGCGCTCGTGCACCTGCGCATTTGTGCCCGCTTCTGCGACCCCAGGCCGTTTGGCCAACCTCCGCTTCTGCGCTAAACTCCCCGCATGTGCGCATCCGCTTCTGCGGCAAATTGTTTGGACCTGCAGACACATTCCCCCACTCTCTTTTCGCTTCTGCGACCTCTTGGCCGCTTTTGCGGCTCCGCACGTGTGACCAAAACCTCGCAGATGAGGCTACACCAGATGACAGCAACTCTAGCATTGCTCCAAGCCCAAACTCAATCCGTTTACCATCCGAAATCCACCCGAAACCCTCAGGACCTCAATCAAATATACCAACACGTCCCAAAATACATCACAAACTTAGTCGAGGCCTCAAATCATACCAAACAATATTGAAACTACGAATCACCCTCCAATTCAAACTTAATGAACTTTGAAATTCCAAACTTCTACAATCGATGCCGAAACCTATCAAATCACATCCGATTGACCTCAAATTTTGCACACAAGTCATAATTGACATTACGGACCTACTCCAACTTACGGAATCGGAATCCGATCCTGATATCAAAAAGTCCACCCCTGGTCAAACTCTCCAAAAACCTTCAAATTTCTAACTTTCGCCAAATAACCCCAAAAATGACCTACAGACCTCCAAATCTACATCCGGACGCGCTCCCAATACCAAAATCACCATACGGAGCTATTCCCAGGCCCGGAATCCCAAACGGATATCGATAACATTAAATTTCGCTTCAACCCAAAATTATAAATTTCTTCCAAAATACCAACTTCCATAATAGGCGTCGAAACGCTCCCGGGTCATCCAAAACTCGATCCGGACATACGCCCAAGTCCAAAATCATCATACGAACCTGTTGGAACCTTCAAATCCCAATTCTGAGGTCGTTTACTCAAAAATCACACTTTAGTCAATTCCTCCAACTTAAGGCTTCCGAAATTAGAATTTTCTTTCCAAATCAACTCCGAACCCGAAATTAAATTTCGACCACGCGTACAAGTCATAATACCTGAAGTGAAGCTGCTCAGGGCCTCAAACCACTGAACGACACGCTATGGCTCAAAATGACCGGTCGGGTCGTTACATTCTCTCCCACTTAAATATACATTCGTCCTCGAACGTGCTAAGAACTGTTCTGGAGTTGTCTGAAATCATTGTTTAATACCTCGTGCACCTACCCGTGCTACCACAACCCAATTGAGTACATTAGATCGAGCAAATCTGAAGATCCTCTCCTTTATTTAGGCAAATAAGCCTTAGAGCCAAATTCCAATGTCCGAAATTCTCCAGTAGGCCTGCTTCCAACATACGAACACCGTTTCAATCACTACACGATGTACCAATACATGATTGTATACTCTCACTGAATTCTTACCATGCACCACGTAACTCATTTGCCCAAGACAATCTTTCCAAAGCACAACAACTAAAATTTCCACTAGCTGAAGCCCGTAGTGTACCTCATGACCAATTAAGCCTTGCTTGAACTCTCGCAATACTGCCACGACAGAGAAGATGTGTAGAACTCATAACCACCTATCGAATCACAATTTATGGAGTCTCCCCTCCCGACAAGAACCATTACCTCATTCTGGACTGAATACCAATATTTACTCTTTAATATGCTTCATATAAATCTGATCGTACTGATCCCAGGTCCAATAATCTCGTCTCACCCAGTACAAGCTGCTCAGGCAATAAGCCACCTCAGACACTTCCAAAAGTCTCATATGATGCCACAATGTGCTAGCAAGCTACAAACTCGAATGCTATATATAAGGAAAACGAACCCTGGAACGAACTACTCAACTCACGTAACTAATTAAACGACCGAAAAGGTGTTATGAACCTTCCCCAGAGAATGAGAAGAAAAACACACAATAATAGATATGGGAAATTGTGCTCAACATCACATTGTTGCGGCGTGCAACCCGATCCAACGATGATACCTGTGGCGGCGTGCCACCCGATCCAAACAACATATCCGTGGCGACGTGCCACCCGATCCACACATAATAAGCTAAAGAAAATGCACATCGAGCCGTAATGCTCATACTCACGAAATGCCCGAATATCAACCATAAGCACGCCAAGTGCATAATACAAATCTTGGGGAGACGTATAGCGTCATACGCTATAAAACTCAAGCACAACTAAGGTGCGATATATGATCTGCATCTCGAGAGCCACCCTGCCACATAATACCACAAACTATACGGGATCTCAATACGAGTGCTAATAATTAAACCGCCTCATAACCCACATGTCACAATAGAGACTACACGGAAGGGGCCGACAACAGAAATAACATCCAAGGCCTGAAGACCCCTCCGAAAACAACGGTATACTGAGATGAACACATCCGGCCTGATATAGAGCCCACATTCACATTTAGATCCATCCATGGACCTCAAACCGATTCTGATCATACCATGCTTGGCTAAATAGCCTCTCACGAACCCACAATGACCTATTCACGATACATAAGAACATCCGTCAAATTCGAAACAAACTCACATGGTCCACATCCCAAGGAATAGAACGCCTCTCAGGCATAAACTCTCGCACTTGCGATATTACCATGACCTCCATACTCGATCTCAATCTTTAACAATCAAGTGAATGACATGTCACACTTATATAAATCTCCCCGTGGGGCATGCTCCCACGACCATTTCGCTCGGGTATCAAGGTCCGCACATCCATTCCACCAACCATTCTAATTCTGTAGAGTGAGTCAAAAATTTGCAAGTCAACACACAGGGCCTCTTCCACATGACACCGATCTCAGGTGACGCTAAAGACAATACCAGCTTACTCTAAACATCTGAATTCTTCCCTGCTCATCTGAGCTCTTGAAATTCTTGTCAACACCGAACCCCAACCTTGATCCTCAGCTTCCAATCTCCCAAGGCCGCTCACTGCACCTAACATGCCAATACGTGAGAGTACCAGAATTCCATAATAACCCCTGATCTACTAATAGAATAGATACTTCATCATATAGAAGCCTTTTACTTAGCTCATTCCAGAAGAACTAATGCAACCCGCTACTAAATTCTCAAATCGCACAAAAATACAAACCTCGCGTAATGGTCTAAACCACCATAATTCTTTCGGGTTCCATCTACACATAACATGCCATAATACTCGAATGCCCCCAAATAAAATCAATTACGGCGGCCGTTAAGCCTCGCACATACCGCCACAAATCACATGTATAACTCAACACGCTAAAGGAACTGATCATTGCCACCATCATGCCAGTTCAACCATTGCTAACCGAACCGACTTCCACTAATTTACTCGGGACTCGCCCTAGAAATAATAATAGCTCTATTCAAAACATCATGAACCCAATTCCGTACTCATCCTGAGTGACCTTATTTCACAAGACCACGTTGTCTCCAAAACCCCTGAACCATCACATACTTTCCTTGTGCGCATATTCGCATCTTCAACGAGTACACCCATCCTGATAATTCGTCCATGAATCCGAAGTTATTTTCTCCCATTCCTCCGATGCCGCACCGCTGACTGTAGATAACATAGAACACTCCAAGCCCCTTTTTTATAATCCACTGCCAAAGCTCGATACTTAAACCATACTACAGACTCGAAATCCTTAGGCACTGCACTTTAATTTTTGAACTTGCTAGGACCATTGTTGAGAGTCACCCACTCTGACTTATACCCGAATATAATCAAACTCCAAGGCCCTGCTAGCACATGAACACCCTCTCAAAGAAGCAACCAGCTGAATTCTTCTCCTTAAACATCACACCCACACGGAGCATAGACTCCGAGTCTTCCCAAAACCCGAACATGAACCGATATGGCCAAGGATAACACACATTTCTCAAATCCTTTGCTCAGATTACCACTGATGTTTTTTTCCTTAGTCATAATAACCCACCAATATACCGATAACCAGAAACCGCACAAGTTGACAACTACGCAATCCAATCATAGACGGTGGGGCTCTCCCACTTAGCTTGAAGCTACAATTACATAACCTTGGGACCCGCCAAGGTTCCTTCTTCCCCATTGACATTAGTTAAAAGTCGAACAACGCATTCCAAACTCGAAGTCATGTTGCATCCAAATAAAATCCATGGTCTTAGTCATTGCCAATCACAATTTCCAAATTGCTCTAAGCTTCCCTCAAGGCGTGTGTCTATCCTACCACAGAACCCATATGCTACTCTATCACTCTCCCACTTTGGTCAAACCCTTTCCTTTAAGCGACTCCTTGACTTCTACTTTTCACACTTGACCTCCTAACAATTCAACCATCGCAAAACTCCTCCCACACGTCCTTTCTCATCCTTCGCTGCCCAATTGTTGCTCCAAACCCGAATCCATTTCTGTAACATCCGATCACATGAGTTGCCACCAACTCTATACCTCTTAGAAGATCATCTTTCTCAAGCCATCAATACTAGAAGTACCAATTCAATTTCGAAATCGCTACACTCTGTTATCTCTGACAACCACATCTCAGGCACTATTTCACAACACCCTGCCCCGAAGGCAAATTGAAGAAGGCCACAACATCGGCGAACCTTAATGCGTTCAATAAGGACGATGACACCACATCACAATTGAGAACTCTACCGCGCTCGAAAATACCAAGCCTCATTACTCCAGCAACCCCAAACCTAAACAATCATAGTACGATTACCTTTCCTTTGCTGGGATTAAACGTTGAACCTCTACATCATGCGCTGAGAAATCCTCCTTTCAAGTCATTCACTGCCTCGACGCCTAGACAAGCATCCTACTATTGCATCATAGGCAATACTGATACTGAGCTGAAATGACAGAACGACCTTCCGCAAGGCGACAACAATAGCCCAATCAAATACGTAGGGAGAAATATCCTGCCCACGTCTGTAGTACCACTGTAACTCCTCGGTGCCCAATTGACACGAGAGCTCAACACCGTACAAGAATGAGTAGGAAGAAAATAAAGGCATAAGCCTCAAAGGGATTAAATAGCACGATGAGGAATCAAGAAGGGAAGTGCTTCTAACAGTCCTGTAGCCTCTCGAAGATAAAGCAGAGACGTCTCTGTGCCGATCCGCAAGACTCTACTAAACTCGCTCATGACTCGTGAGACCTAAGTGAACCTAGTGCTCTAATACCATGTTGTTACGACCCAAAATCTATTAAAGGTCGTGATAGCGCCAACAATAAATACTCAATTCGGTTCTCGTTTTAAATATTTTGAAATCATATTTTTCTTCCATTAAATAGTAGAAGATGGAATTTACGCGCGAGGTAAGGGCGGCGAAACATGATAGGTTGGGATCTAGGGGTTGGGGTGATGACAAAGAGATTAGGGGTGAGGGTGGGGTGTAGGGGTGAGAGGTGGGAGGGGTGGCAAGGTGGTTTGGGGGTGAGTGGGGCGGTGGAGGGTGGGGTAAAAAATAAGGTGGGAAAGTTTGACAATAAGTTTTGAAAAATATTTTTCTTGCTTTTGGTAGGGAAGTAATTATCATCCAATTGAAGAAAAAATAGTTGAAAAAGAAAATATTTTTTAAAATATTTAAGCCAATCAAAATTAAAAAAAAATTAAAATATTTTCCTTCCTACCAAACACATCCGTAGTCATAATGATAAAGAGACATTTGAAAATCAAATACTATCATTTAAGTTGCAACAACTTGATCGCAGAATGTGCCTTTAATAATAAAGAACTCCTTAAGATTCACATCATATTTCTTTTAAAAATTTAGCACATGATTAGACTGATCAAGTATTTAATTCTGTTCTTTCTTTCTTCTTTTTCTTCTGGTTATAGTAATATATGTACGTTGAAAACTAGCTTAACAATATATTTTAGAATATATGGTGAATTCGTTTTTTCACTATCGAACCAGTAATTTTTTTAATTTAATGAAGCCTTTAATATAGGATATGTTCACGTGAAATTGGAATTTTCAAGATTTTTGTATAATCATTGAGGTTATGTAGCTTTAATCGCATGTTAGCAGCCAAAAACAATTCTAACTTAGACATGCATCATAAATTCATACCACTAATTTTTTTTCCTTTTTATAATTTCGATTAGTCAACTCTTGAAAATACATACTTACGATGCAATTCTTCTTGAGGATGTTAACACGCTGTCTTTGTTTCTCAGTTCTCACACTCTCTCAGTGCTTCCAAGTAAACTACAACCAAATGAAAGGGTTCTCAACAAAAAAAAAGAAAGAAAGAAAGAAAAATACTTGCTACACAGTTGCATCTGGTTTTTTTTTTGGATATATATATATTATAGCGGACGAGGCTGATCTTTCCTTAACCAGAGGTTTCGGGTTCGAGCCATGGGTATAGAAAAATTCTTGGTAGGGAGCGATTCCTCCCGAATGGAGCCTTATATGGCGCGAATTCGGATATAGACGAGCTCCAATGCGAATACAGAACGTAGGGGAAACCAAAAAAGAAGTTCTGGAAGAGCTTATATACGGTCAAAACCGGTTTCGACCTTCGTACGATTGGTGAAGATGGACCGAAGAGCGTCTTCATAATATCGAGATGAGATTTGAAGAAGGCACAAATGAGCTTCAAGTTTCGGTGTCAGATCAAATACCGAGCTCGAAGTCATTATCGAACTCGAGTCCAAATCGAACTATGATGAGAAGCGATGGTATCAAGCTTCAGAGCCAGAGACCAACCAACACCGAGCCCGAATCAATACGGGCCCCGAGTTAGCATTGATCTCGAGCCCGCATCGAGCTCTAAACCTGGAAACCGACTAATACCGAGTCCGATCAAGATCGAGCCAAGAGACAAGAGCCGTTAAAACCGCACTAAGAGAGAGAATCTCGACGGAAATTAGGGAAAAACTAGTCTATCATGGGATTCCCACTATGTATTTTTTATTATATCTAAAGTAAGACCCTTCCACTATAAAAAGGATGTCTACTATTTCTGTAAAGGGGCATCCAACTATTGAGACATTAAGACACCATAACTCAGATACTGTGCATATGCTCTATATTGAGAGATTATCCTTTTGAAGCTTTATACATTGATTCATCTTGCTTATCCATAAATCATCCTCCATTAAACTTTGTTTGTATTTCATTCTTTACGGTCAATATTCGATATTTCTACTTATACGATTTGTGTCAAGTTATACCACGTACCCTTAGAACTACGTACAAATTTAACTCTATCAGTTTTTTGGGTGAACAGTTTGGCGCCCACCGTGGGGCTAAGGATAATAATGGTTATTTGATACGAATCTGCAAAACACACCATTTTACGCTTGTTTTCGGAAGTGTCTTTGATTTCGGATTAGCAACGATCAGCTCTCAATTAAATGGTCTTACCTATTGACAACGAAGCTGACCTTCAAGGTCAGAACAACAACTTGACGCCCAGGGCCGAAAGGGCACTTATCGACGCCGTTGGAGCTCGAGTCGAAGTGCCATTAGACGTTAATTCACATGTGGCCATTGAGGCAAACCAACGTTCTGAACCTGAAAATAGCATTCATAGTGGTACTAGATTTGCAGCTCGGGATACCCATAACATTAAGGAAAACAGAATCAGTTTGCGTATAATTTTTGAAATGTTGCAAGCTCAACGGTAGCAATAGCTCAGTTGCAGAGTAAAACCCAGATACCGAGTAGGCCGGAGCCCAGTCCACCCCGATAAGTCACCCACAGAATGGAACCAGCTATAGTAAGGTCAAATGAGCAAGAGTCGGGGACTAATCCCGAAATTGATAAGATATTCGAAGAACTGACCAAACGAATAGAATCAGGAGAAAGGAGGATCGAGGCAAATGACAAAAAGGTAGAAACATATAAGTCCAGGGTTGATTAGATCCCGGGGGCACTACCGATATTGAAGGTCTTAGATTCCAAAAAATTCGTACAAAAGCCTTTCCCCCCAAGTGCGGCTCCTAAACCGATCCCAAAGAAGTTCCGCATGCCCGAGATTCCTAAATATAAAGGAATGACCGACCCCAACGAACATGTCACCTCTTACACATGTGCCATTAAAGGGAACGATCTAGAGGATGATGAAATCGAAACTGTATTATTGAAGAAATTCGGTGAAACTCTGTCAAATGGAGCAATGATATGGTATCATAATTTACCATCTAATTATATCGATTTTTTTGCTATGCTTGCAGATTCTTTCGTAAAAGCACACGCTGGGGCCATAAAGGTTGAGACCAGGAAGTCGAACCTGTTCAAGGTAAGACAAAAAGATAACGAGATTCTAAGGGAGTTCGTATCTCGTTTCCAAATGGAACGAATGGATCTACCACCAGTCACAGACGATTGGGCTGTTCAAGCTTTCACTCAAGGTCTGAACGAACGAAGTTCGATGGCTTCACGGTGGTTGAAGCATAACCCGATCGAGTACCCAGCTATTACTTGGGCCGACGTGCACAATCGGTATCAATCAAAAACTAGAGTCGAAGACGATTAGTTGGGTTCTGGAACTGATGTTAGAAGGGACATCAATCGAGAATAAGGGCCGATTAGGGACCGATGCCGGCCGTATAATAGAGACCATAGGGGGAATGAATCGAGACGTAACCCCATAAAAGGCAATAAAAGAAGTGATCGATGTCAAGGGTCTCGGGGGATGATGAACAGAAATGGGTTCGACAAGCATACTAGACCTAAGAAAGCACCACGGTTATTGGAGTATAACTTCAGCATCAATGCATCCGTTATCGTGTCGGCTATCGGGCGCATCAAAGATACTAAATGGCCTCGACCTATGTAGTCAGATCCTGCCCAGAGAAATCCTAATCAAATGTGCGAATATCATGGCACCCATGGCCACAGAACGGAAGATTGTAGGCAATTAAGAGAGGAGGTAGCCCGGTTATTCCATAAAGGGCACCTTCGAGAATTTTTAAGCGACAGGGCCAAAAACCATTTCAAAAACAGGGATTTCGGTAGGCAAAACGAATAGGAAGAACCACAGCACATCATCCACATGATCATCGGTGGCGCCGATACCCCTCAAGGGCATGTGCTTAAACGTACTAAAACATCAGTTATGAGAGAGAAGCGACCTCGAACTCAGGATTACGCACCCATAGGAACCCTGTCCTTTAATGATGAAGATGCAGAAGGAGTCATGCAACCTCACAACGATGCACTGGTAATATCCGTACTTATGAATAAAACTAAAGTTAAGCGTGTGTTAATTGATCCTGGTAGCTCGGCCAAAATTATTAGATCGAAGGTCGTAGAACAGCTCAGTCTACAGGCCCAGGTCGTACCCGCAAACCTGGTTCTAAAAGGATTCAATATGGCATGTGCAGCTATCAAAGGCGAGATAATTCTACCGATAAACGTGGCCGGGACCATCCAAGAAACGAATTTCCATATAATCGAAGGCAATATGAGGTACATCGCCCTTTTTGGAAGGCCATGGATCCATAATATGAGAGTTGTACCTTCGACCCTCCACCAGGTTCTGAAATTTCCAACATCGAAGGGAATTAAAATAGTGTACGGAGAACAACCGGCCGCAAGAGAAATGTTTGTCATAAAAGAAGCAATTCTGATATCCTCGCCTTCATCAACAAAGGGGTCGGACTCGAAGGGGGAACATGATGCCAAATAGCAATCACAGACGTCAGCTTCGACCCAACTAGAAAATCAGAAGATTGACGAAGATGATGAGCAAGGGATCCCTTGATCTTTTGTGGTCCCCGATGATTCCGACGCTACCCAATCAACGGTCGAAGAACTGGAGCAAGTCATACAAATTGAATATCTGCCCGAATGAAAGGTATACCTGGGAACGGGATTAACCCCCGAACTCAGGAAAAAGCTTATTCAATTTATTATTGATAACATAGATTGTTTTTCTTGGTTCCATTTAGACATGACAGGGATCCCACCGGAGATAACGACGCATCGGTTAAGCCTAGACCCTAGGTTGAAACCAGTGAAGCAAAAGAGAAGACACCAGTCCGAGGTAAAGCACGCATTCATAAAGGACGAGGTAACTAGACTTCTCAAAATAGGGTCCATTCGGGAGGTGAAATATCTTGAATGATTAGCCAATGTAGTTGTAGTCCCTAAAAAGGGAACAAACTTAGAATGTGTATAGATTATAAGGATTTAAACAAGGCATGCCACAAAGATTCTTTTCCGTTGCCTAACATCGATCGCATGATCGATGCCACGGCCGGCCACGAGATCCTTACTTTTCTCGATGCCTATTCCGGGTATAATCAAATCCAAATGAACCCGGAGGACCGAGAAACGACTTCATTTATCACCAAGTAGGAGCATATTGTTATAATGTAATGCCCTTTGGGCTAAAAAATACAAGAGCTCCTTTCCAACGCCTAGTAAATAAAATGTTCGAAGAACAAATAGGTAAATCATTGGAAGTTTATATTGATGACATGCTAGTTAAGTCCCTGTGCACAGAAGACCATTTGGACCATTTGCAGGAAACATTCGAGATTTTAAGGAAATACAAGATAAAGCTCAACCCCGAGAAATGTGCTTTCGGGGTCGGTTCGGGCAAGTTTCTTGGCTTCATGTTATCGAATTGGGGGATCGAGATCAACCCCGATAAAATCAAGGCCATCGAAGACATCACCGTCATGGACAGTGTAAAATCTGTGCAGAAGCTAACTGGATGGATAGCTGTCATAGGTAGATTCATTTCGAGGTCGTTGGATCGAAGCCACTGATTTTTCTCTCTACTCAAAAAGAAGAACGATTTCGCCTGGACCCCGAAATGCCAATAGGCATTAGAGGAATTGAAGCGATACCTATTGAGCCCACCACTGCTTCACACTTCAAAGGCAGACGAGAAACTTTACTTGTACTTGGCAGTATCGGAAATCGCGGTAAGTGGTATCCTAGTTCGAGAAGACCAAGGTACACAATTTCCTATTTATTATGTAAGTCGAACCTTAGGAGAAGCAGAAACTAGATATTCACACTTAAAGAAATTGGCACTTGCTCTAATAAGCGCCTTTAGAAAGTTAAGACCATACTTTCAATATCACCCCATATACGTATAAACCACTTACCCACTTCATAATATTTTGCACAGACCCGAACTATCGGGCCGATTGGCCAAATGGGCCGTCGAACTCAGTGGGTACGATATCAAATATTAACCCCGGACGGCCATCAAATCTCAAATTTTAGCGAACTTTGTGGCTGATTTCATGCCAACCCTCGTACACGAATTTGAAAAGGAACTCTTGTTAAAATCGGGTACACCATCGGGGGTATGGACCCTTTTCACAGACGATGCTTCGAATGTGAAGGGGTCCGGGATAGGCATCGTTTTGAAACCGCCCACGGGTAGCACTTTTAGGCAATCTATAAAAACTTCTAGGTTGACTAACAATGAGGCCGAGTACGAGGCCATGATTGCAGGTCTCAAGCTAGCTAAAAGCTTGGAAACAGAAGTCATTGAAGCCAAGTGTGACTCTTTACTGTTGGTGAACCAAGTAAACAAAACCTTCGAAGTTCGAGAGGATAGAATGAAAAGGTATTTGGACAAACTGCAGGTAACTTTGCACCATTTCAAGGAATGGACTTTACAACATGTACCTCGAGAACAAAACAGTGAGGCCGATGCACTTGCAAATTTGGGGACATCGGTCGAGGAAGATGAGATCAGCTCGACGACTGTCGTTCAACTCTCGAGATCCGTAATCGAGGAAGGTCACGCTGAGATAAACTCCATAAGTCTAACCTGGGATTGGGGAACCAAATATGTAGAATAGTTTAAGAACGAGAAACTTCCATCGGACGCAAAGGAATTGAGAGCTCTACGCACAAAAGCTGAACGGTTCACCTTATCCAATGATGGAACAATGTTTAGAAGGATGTTCGATGGTCCACTGGCAATATGTTTGGGACCGGGAGATACCGACTATATCCTACGTGATATTCACGAGGGTACTTTTGGAAATCATTCTGGTGCCGATTCATTAGTCCAAAAAATAATCAGAGCAGGATATTATTGGATTGATATGGACATAGATGCAAGGGAGTTCATTCGAAAATGCGATAAATGTCAAAGACATGCACCCATGATTCATCAACCCGTGGAATTTAACCTCTCGGTCCTATCTCCCTGGCCTTTCATGAAATGGGGAATGGACATCATCGGCCCCCTCCCATCGGCCCTAGGTAAGGCTCAGTTTATTTTATTTATGACTGACTATTTCTCTAAATGGGTTGAAGTACATGCGTTCGAGAAAGTGAAAGAGAAAGAGGTTATAGACTTCATCTGGTATCACATCGTATGTCAATTTGGGATACCCACCGAAATAGTGTGTGACAATGGAAAATAATTTATCGGCAGCAAATTGACGAAATTCCTTGACACCACAAAATAAAAAGGTTATTATTAACGCTGTATCACCCTAGTGGGAACGGACAAGCCGAATCGACAAACAAGACTATCATTCAAAACCTAAAGAAAAGGTTGAACGACGCTAAGGGGAAATAGAGAGAAATTATACCCGAAGTCTTCTGGCATATAGAACAACATCAAAGTCCGGTACGGGGGCAACCCCGTTCTCTTTAGTATATGGCTCTGAAGCCTTAATTTCAGTCGAAGTCGGGGAACCCAGTGCCAGGTTTCGACATACAACAGAAGAGTCAAATCACGAGGCTATGAATACTAGCCTCGAATTATTGGATGAAAAACGAGAAGCCATTCTCGTCCGATTGGCTGCCCAAAAATAGGGGATCAAAAGATACTATAATCGAAGAACCAATCTTCGCCATTTTAAAATCGGGGACTTAGTGCTGAGGAAAGTTACCCTTAACACCCAAAATCCGAACGAAGGAAAATTGGGTCTGAACTGGGAAGGACCGTATCAGGTCCTCGAAATTGTCGGTAAAGGATCCTACAAGCTCGGTGTAATAAACGACAAGCAACTACCAAGCAATTGGAACGTGTTGCACCTAAAACGATACTACTGTTAAGGTACAACCTCCTATGTTCATTTATATTTTGAAATTAACCCTTGCAGGTGTTCGATCAGAAAAATGAATGGATTATTCAACTCGAAGCCTTTAGGCCTGAAAGCATGCGTTGCACTCTTTTTCCCTTTGACCGGTTTTTGTCCCAAAATGGGTTTTTCGACAAGGTTTTTAATGAGGCAACCATTGATCGTGCTAACGTAGTACAATTCAATGATATCCGAGTCCTATTTACAATCAACCTCAAATACCGGGGGGCACTACCCTCAAATATATCAAGTAAGTTCGATTATCAAGTTTGATGCAAGGAAGTTACGTCATAACAACATAGTTTCGATAGGAACAATTATAAGAGCCAAATGGTCAAAACGAACCATGCTCGGGTAGTTTACTCGATCCCTGGTACAAAACATGAACACATGTATAATGACATAAAGAGAAATTTCTTCTTTGCCGATATCTCACGTCTCAAAATCCATCCTCTATTTCATGATCTATTATGCAAACAAGCTTAAGGGCCTACCATTACCCCATAAATCGGAGACTGCCAACCGAAAAATCAACAAGACCAAGCCCCATACAAGCCTACAGGCTACCTTACTTCGAGTTCGAGCAATCACTCACTCGACCAATAAGCCTATGAGCTACCTTATTTCCAGTTCGAGCAATCACTCACTCGACCAATAAATCCTAAGGGCTACTCTTACTTCGAGTTCGAATAAATCACTCACTCGACTACTAATCCTACGGGCTACCTTACTTCGAGTTCGAGCAAATCACTCACTCGATTATTAAGCCTACGGGCAACCTTACTTCGAGTTCGAGCAAATAACTCACTCGACTACTAAGCCTACGAGCAACCTTACTTCGAGTTTGAGCAATCACTCACTCGACCAATAAAGCCTATGGGTTACCTTACTTTGAGTTCGAGAAAATCACTCACTCGACTACTAAGCCTACGGGATACCTTACTTCGAGTTCGAACAATCACTCACTCGACCAATAAGCCTACATGCTACCTCACTTCGAGTTCGAGCAATCATTCACTCGATCATTAAAACCTAAGGTCTACCTTACTTCAAGTTCGAGTAATCACTCACTCGACTACTAAGCCTACGGGCTACCTTATTTTGGGTTCGAGCAATCACTCACTCGACCAATAAATCCCAAGGTCTACTCTTACTTTGAGTTCGAGCAATCACTCACTTGACTACTCAGCCTAAGGGCTAATAATTATTCCGAGTTCGAGCAAATCACTCACTCGACCATAAAGCCTAAGGGCTACTCTTACTTCGAGTTTGAGCAGGCACTCACTCGGTTGTAAAGACTACAAGGTCCTAAAGCCTCGAACTTATGAAAACTTTTATAAGGCGTGCATGAAACAAAATCTTCACAAGGCAGTAAACAAAACAGAAACAAGTAGGGAAATGAAAAGATCTTTATATATATATGAGAGTATTTACAACGTCCGATCAGGACCCTACATAAAAAATCAAAATGGGAAAAAACCCTAATTATCTCTGGGGGCAGTCTCTTCTCCATCGGGCTCCTCCCCACTTTCAGACCCACTCTTGCTCCCATCATTATCATCATCGTCATCATCATCATCGGAGGGCAAGGCTCCAACATCGACTTCAAGCTCTTTAGCCCTTTTTATTACTTCGGTAAGATCGAAGCCTCGAGCATGGATCACCTCGAGGGTTTCCCTCCGAGATTGGCATTTAGCGAGTTCAGCAACCCAATATGCTCGAGTTTTAGCGGTCTAGGCAGCCTCTCTCGCTTTCACCTGAGCGGCTTCAGCATCGGCCCGATAAATAGCCACAAATCCATCTGCATCGGCCTTTATTTTTTCGGCCTTGGCGAGTTCAAAAGCCAACCGAGCCTCGAACTCCTCTATTTTCCTCTCTTGAACCGAGCTTTTCTCCTTTAGGCCTTGAAGTTGACCTTCAACTGATAATAATTGGGCTCGAGCAGCCTCTTTTTCTGTAGCAAGGCGGTCCATACCTTATTTCCACTCCAAGGAATCCGCCTTTATCACATCAACCTCCTCACAGAGCTTCTTGATCACCTCAAACTTCTGCTACAGATGTGAGACCGAAATATTAGCCATTGTTCCAGTATCGAGCCCATGTGTTTTTAATATTATCATTACCTGCTCGGTTAGATCGGTCTGATCTTGGTGAGCCTTGGCTAACTCAGCTCGGAGGTCCTTGATTTCCTCTTCCCTTTGCCTGAAGAGGAGTTTAAGGGCATTCCTCTCCTCCGTGACCCGTCATAGGTCGGCCTCATACCGACGCAGCTCAGCTCAAGACCGAGACCATGCTTCTCGATGAACCACTACGGCCTGCGAAAAAAGAAGTAAAGAAGTTAGCAAAGAAAAACAAACATGATGGTGGTACCAACGAAGTGAGTTAAGGCTTACCCGATTCAGAGCTTACTGCACTTCGTGGAAAAGACCAGATGCATCACTAGGGTCGGCAGCATCCTCGATACCGGTAAACAAATCACGAAAAGGGTCCTCTCCCTCATGAGACCCATCTACCTCGAGGGCCTCCAAAGCTTGGGCTTCTTGAATCACCCCTTTGGAAAAAGCAGGGAGAGTGGGAGAGTCTCCGATTACTATTGTCCCAAGCGACTCGCTTGGGGCGTTCTCCTCAGTTTGAAGAGCTTCAGGACCGGCCCCTTCAGATATGTCCACCATTTGTTGACTTCGGTGGGAGGCATCCTCGATCTCTAACGATTCGGGGACTCTGCCCGAATCTTTCTCCGATATCCCCTCAGTTCGAGGCGGAGCTCCATAAACGACCATCGATCCCTCTGCCTTTGGGGCATCGATGGTTTTCTTCACTCGGGCCACCAGTATGGAGCCGTCGTTTTCCTCTTCTTCTTCGTCTTTATCCCTCAGACGCCGAACATATTCTTCGGCCAGAGGGATAATTTTCCTCCTCGGCTTGCGAGCCATCCTTGTCTTGGGTTCTGGATCCTTAGAAGTGGAGGCCCTTTTTCTCTTATTGCCCTTCGTCGGTTTTGAAACTGGGACCAAAGTCTCTTCCTCACCGGATGGGGCCCTCATAACCACATCTTTGCCCAAACCTATGCATAAGAAAATTGGTTAAGTATATGGAAAACATTTTATTCGAACCATCAAAGACATGAGAAAGAGGCTTACCATGATTTTTTGCCTCCCATCGACCATTTGACAAATTATGCCACGAGCGCTCTGTGTATGTAGAGGTCGAAACCAGGTCCCGTACCCAACTCTTAAGGTCAGGAACTGCACCGGGCATCCAAGGAACAACTGCATTGCAAAAGGGGATTTCACTGAGAAAGAAACGAAGGGGCAAAACAATAGGAGATAACAACATAATTATACTTATGCTACATGTTCCATTTCTCAGGAAATGGTATCTTCTCGGCCGGAATTAGGTCCGAAGTCTTCACTCGAACGAACCTGCCCATCCAGCCTCGATCCCTGTCCTCGTCTATGCTCGAGAACAGCACCTTGGTAGCCCGGTGCTGGAGTTTTATTAACCCACCTCGATAGAGGCGGGGGTTGACAGTCTAAAAAGATGGTCGAGGGTGAAAGGCATCCCCTCGATCTTGTTCACGAAGAAGCGGATCTGAATAACGATCTGCCAAAGAGAAGAATGGATTTGGCATAGGGTTATTTGGTATTGGCGGCAAAAATCGATAACGACAGGGTCGAGGGGGGCCCAATATGAAAGGGTAAGTATACACACTTAAAAATCCTTTCACATAAGAAGTAATATCTTCTTCGGGAGCCGGGATTATCACTTCTATTTTCTCCCAGTTACAATCTTTCCTCAGCTGCTCGAGGTGTCCCTTAGTTATCGAGCACATATACCTCGATACTGGTTCACATCGACCAGGAACCGACGAGACTTTATCGACCTTAAAATCAGAGGTAAGAACACATGACCCGGGAACACACTCCTCATGTCGTGGCTCCACCGGTGTTTTGTCGGCGGCAGGCTGTGAAGAAGAAGTTTTTTCTTTTTGAGGAATAGTTTTAAATATTTTCGCCATTTTGGATCTAGAGATCGAAAATAGAAGGAGATGACAAAGATGTGGAGTTTTAAAAAAAAGATTTTGCAGTGAAAATCACAGAAGAAAGATTTTTGTAGTAAAAATCACAGACTTACAGATAAACTCAGAAGATACGAGAAAGAGCTTAGAAAATTTGGAGATTGGAGATGTAAAAGTGATAAATGGTAAAACAAATGGGCTATTTATAGATTAAGCAACATCGATTCAATATCATCAGTGGTCGACCACTGTCTGACACGCATTTAATGCCTTGGTAAACTGAACCGACGGGACAGCTATTACGTATGTCATGGTCGGGCTCGATGCAAATGTCAGTGTATATCTAATCGAGCCGTTGGGAAATCATATCGTTTCTCGCCACATCCTTCCCGAGAAACGAGGGGACTATCTGTATACGGTCAAAACCGGTTTCGACCTTCATACGATTGGTGAAGATGGACCGAAGAGCGTCTTCATAATATCGAGATGAGATTTGAAGAAGGCACAAACGAGCTTAGAGTTTCGGGGTCAGATCAAATACCGAGCTCGAAGTCATTATCGAGCTCGAGTCCAAATCGAACTATGTTGAGAAGCGATGGTATTAAGCTTCAGAGCCAGAGGCCAACCAACACCGAGCCCGAATCAATACCGGGCCCCGAGTCAGCATCGATCTCGAGACCGCATCGAGCTCTAAACCTGGAAACCGACTAATACCGAGTCCGATCAAGATCGAGCCAAGAGAAAAGAGCCGTTAAAGCCGCACTAAGAGATAGAATCTCGATGAAAATTAGGAAAAAACTAGTCTATCATGGAATCCCCACTATGCATTTTTTATTATATCTAAAGTAAGACACTTTCACTATAAAAAAGATGTCTACTATTTCCGTAAAGGGGCATCCAACTATTGAGGCATTAAGACACCATAACTCAGATACTGTGCATATACTCCATATTAAGAGATTATCCTTTTGAAGTTTTATACATTGATTCATCTTGCTTATCCATAAATCATCCTCCATTCAACTTTGTTTGTATTTCATTCTTTACGGTCAATATTCGATATTTCTACTTATACGATTTGTGTCAAGTTATACCACGTATCCTTAGAAATACATACAAATTCAACTATATTCGTTTTCCGGGTAAATATAGCTTTTCAACGAAAGCAATGGAAAGCTTGTACTAGTACTACAATATTATTTATGAGTACTAGTAGTCAAAAAAAGGTATTGTTGAGCTGTATTTGATGATGTAACGTATCTTTGTGGTAGGCTGGTAACTCAAAGGTCTGAGTTTTTCAGTTTTCCCCTTCGGTGTTTTATTTGTGGGTTATTTTTGGTACATATATGTAAAGTACATATGTTTTTTTGGATAAATTATGAGTGGATGATGTTGAGGGTTGTCTTGTAAATGTTAAATGATTTTTGGGTTTAGCCTTAAACCAAATCAAGAGGTGCTAAACCGAATTTGCTTTCTCCTAATTGTGGGAATATTGTAATCATTTTATCTATCGATCTGCTCTACGTCAACTGTAGCAAAATATTTAACGAAATTTTATAATTTCTTGCCAGATATGCTCTAAGTTATTCCGATCAAAGGTTTCTTTTGCCAATTGGTAATTTTAAGTGGTAACAACAATAATATATTGCTAAATGAAAAAAGATATGTGCCATTTTTTAATGTACCAAAAAAGAAAATTTAAAATATAAAGAAGTAACTTGCATTAATGCATATATCATCAAGGACTATAGTGAGATGAATATAATTTTTTTTAAATAAGGAGTGTTTTTTCCTTTTAAGGAATTTATGCGGCATGAATTCGAATTAACTAAAGCTCTAATGCAAATATTGAAGATGAGGCGGAAAACTAAAAATGAAGATTGTATTTAGTGATATCACCTTAAAAAGTTGCAAGCTTTCTTTGTCCGACATTACTTATGATGCTTTATTGACAAAATCCCAGGCCCTTTCTGTGAACGAAACGAATTTTTAGTTCAACTATTGTCGAAATAATGCAAGATGAATATTACTTTAAAGCATGTATCTTCATCCCCATCCTTTTTGCTTTTCTTTTTCCTTTTCCTTTTCTGACTTTAATTAGAACCTTATTGTATCGGCTACACGCTTTTAAGCTTTAATTTTATTACAAAATAATATTGACAAGTTAAAACTTTATACTAACAAGTTGCAGCTTGTAGGTTCATTTCTTATCCAACAGACGTTCAATATCCAATCCCTCACCTCCTCAAGGGTGTGTTTGAGTAATAGGTTGAGGACAGGGGCATATGTAACTTTTGATATAGAGCATATTAATTTGTGTGTAAAATCTATTAAAATTGTGATAAATAGTTGATTTGAACTCATAACTTTAAAAATATAATGAATTCAATACTAAAAATCTTAGAGGATGAACTCATAGAGTTTAAATTATAGATGCACTCCACTAAGGTCTTTTGGCTGCTCAAGGAAAAAGTGATTGTTGCTTGATAACAATTTTCAGTACTTTTTTAAGAAACGATTTAGAAGAAAAACAAGGGAAAACACAAGAAATGGTGATTTCGTTTATTTAGATTAATTTTTTTGTCTTTTTACTCACTTTACCTTTTAATAAAATTCTACATATATAATGGCCTTCAATAAAAAAATATATCTAGAACTAGAAGTCAATTCCTCCACTCCTTTGTCATAGCTGTTTTTTCCTAATCCTCTATAAAAATTTTACTTACTTGCCGTGTTGTCAAATTGATCTCACTTAATAATTATTAATTTATTAAGTGCTACTAGATAATTTGGCTAAGATTTCATCAAATGTTACAATGACTTCCATTTCTCAAAATTTGGCCAACTTATGAGGTTGGATCCAAAGGGATAAAAAATTTATAAATCTAAATTGAGAGGTATGTGAAACACGTACTTAAGTCATGATAATGTTCGTAAATATTTGGAGTCATAATATATTTAGTTTGTTAATTGAACTTTTATTTTAATTCATCTAATTTAATGAGTAAATTTCACAGTGGTCATTCAAGAAATCACCATTCGACTAATCATTTATCTAAGTTACATCAATTAGTCTACATTAAATATATGCATGTTTCACAAATGTCAAAATTTAATAATATACCATACTCCAGTACGTAGTGTCCCACCTATTTTTTGGACTCTTACCAACTATATGTTGGATTGATAGTGATATGTGGGCAATCTTATTATTATTATTTTTTAAAAGGAAAAAATATTTATCGTGAGACCACATTGTCCATTGCATGAGCGAACCGATTTTTAATTATCAATTAATAATGTATTTAATCTGGCTGGTGTAGGTTCTTTATACCAGCTCTCAGCAATTATTAATTTTTTAAGTATTCGATTTTACTAGTTTTCTTTAGTTTCTTTGTTCTTATGTTTAAGTAATGATAAATTCTAATACATTTAAACTCGGATTAGTTTTCTCTTCGAATGATTTTTTTTTTTTTAAAAAATTGAGAATAAAAGGAAAAGGTGGTTCACTCCAACAATTTTTCCATACAATATTCTTAGGTAGGAATAAAGTAGTAAATTTGGTAGACATCAATTTTCCATTTGGTGAGGGCCAAGCCACCAAACCTATATTAAAATTGATTCGGAGAACTTAGAGCAATAAGCATGATTAATATAACATTAATTTTGGAGATAAACAACAAGTTATAGTGAGAATAACAACTTAGAAGATAATAGACAAACTATCAATCAAATATCGAATTATTATGGTTCTGGATAGGACATAGTCCTTTTTTATTTGGTTCAGCTAACATAAACAACTGCTAAACCTACTAAATAGAATAACTAAACTAGTTTGAATAACTATAATCATTTGGAGCGTCTATAAGATTTGAAAACCTGAGTCTGAAATTTTTTAAAAACGAAACTAGTACTTAGAAAGAAAAAAAAGAAGCTCAAACGGACATTTTTCTTCCCAAGAGGTCAAATTGCAAATATTTAGTTTTTGCAAATTCTAAAACAAACACGACTTTCATCCTTGCTCAACCAATAAATAATTCAACCTTATAAGTTTAAGATTAAAGGCAGAATACATGTCACTTAATCATGATTATTCAAGTGTGTGTTGAAACTTGAAAGACACACATCTTGCATTAATTGGTTTGGTTTAAACACCTTTTTGTTGATACGATATTGTCCTCACTTTAATCCAAAAGAAAAAGGTTGTTAATAATAGACATTCAAGCCTTATAAATCTTTATACGGGTGAAACCGGATTCATAAGACGGCCCGATTCCTGATAAAATAAATCGAGTAAGGTATGCGATGACAAGGAACCAGAATCGAGGTAAGGGACTCATCGAGTCAGGCACCGGAGGCACGACGCCCACTCTCGAGTATATCGAGGCCATGACCCCGGGATCGGTCCAAATCCCAAGAGACTTCGGAGAGTATTATTGGGCAATCGAACACGAATAACGGAAGGCCGTAATATCCGCGACCAACTGGGTATCACGGCGCAGATCTCGGTGCGTACCGACGGGAATCCAGTAATTAGTTAAACGGGAGATTTTTACCTTTTATAGAATTGTACTTAGGGTAAAACTCCCCTACTATATAAAGGGAAGTCTGATTATTCATTGAACGTATTGTAACACGTATCCCAAAGCAATATACTATTATTTTTACTATGATTGAAAGCTTTTATTCTCGTTCATCAGTGTTGGCCATTATGAGTCCGGATCGAGGGTGAATATTTCATCAAGGCTGGAATTATCCTCCTCACGTGGTTTGAATTTACTAATCTTTATTTATTTAATCTAACGCAATTTACCGTTTGTATCGAATTAATCTGCATATCCTTAAAATAACTTACAAATTTAATTATTATCCATTTTTTAGGGTAAACAGTTTGGCGCCCACCGTGGGGCTAAGGATAATAGTGGCAATTTGATATAAATTTTCATAACCCACTCTATTTTACACTTGTTCTTTGAAATGTCTTTAATTTCAGGTCAAAGTTATAAAATGTCGAACTCCCAATCTGCCCCTCTAAACATGGATGCTGAGTCCGGTTATCATGGCGAGAACAACGACATGGTACCCAGTAACGAGGTGCCCCCTATCAATCCCAACAGAGTTCTGGCCGCGGACCCAATCGACGCTAATTCACATGTGGCCATCAATGCGAATTTGCCTACCGATCTTGAGAACATCATCCGCGGGGGAGTCCGATCGGTAGCCCAAAATACACACAACGGCAAAGGAGATGGGATCAACTTGCAAGTGATCTTTGAAATGCTACAGGCTCAACAGGCAGCGATAACCCAGCTATAGAACCAGAGTCGTACCACCAACAGGATTGAGCCCGAGCCGCCCCGAGAAATCGCTTGCAGAAATGAACCAGTCACGGCAATGTCGAACCCGAAACTAACCCCGAGATCATAAAAATACTCAAGGAACTGACAAAACGGGTAGAATCGAGAGAAAAGAAAATTGAAGCCAATGACAAAAAGGTGGAAACCTACAATTTCAGGGTCAACCAAATCCCAGGAGCACCATCGATATTGAAGGGCTTGGATTCCAAGAAGTTTGTTCAAAAACCTTTTCCTCCAAGCGCAGCTCCGAAGCCAATCCCGAAGAAGTTTCGCATGCCCGAGATTCCTAAGTACAACGGAACAACCGACCCAAATGAGCATGTGATCTCCTACACGTGCGCCATCAACGGAAATGACTTAGAGGATGACGAGATCGAGTCCGTCCTGCTGAAATAATTCAGGGAAACTTTGTCGAAGGGAGATATGATATGGTATCACAACTTACCCCCTAATTCTATTGACTCGTTTGCTATGCTTGCAGACTCCTTCGTGAAATCACACACCGAGGCCATCAAGGTCGAGACCAGGAAATCAAACCTTTTCAAAGTGAAATAGAGAGATAATGAGATGCTCAGGGAATTCGTGTCCCGGTTTCAAATGGAACGAATGGACCTGCCTCCGGTCGCGGACGATTGGGTCATTCAGGCCTTCACCCAAGGACTCAATACTCGAAGCTCATTGGCTTCACAACAGTTGAAGCAAAATCTGGTAGAATATCCGATTGTAACTTGGGCCGACGTACATAACCGGTATCAATAAAAAATTAAGGTCGAAGATGATCAGCTTGGGCCCCCTTCCTGGTCCGTTTATCCCGTCAGAGCTATCGACATACCCAACAGAGACATTGATTGTAAACCGAGGTCAATTATGGATCGGTATCAACCATATAGTGGCGACCGAAGAAGTAATGGGTCTGGATAAAACCCTATGAGAAGTGAAAGGAGAAGCGATCGAGGTCAAATAATCGGGGACTCATGAGCAAAAGCGGCTTCGATAGGCCCGCCGGGCCTAAGGAAGCGCCGAGGTTATCAGAGGACAAATTCAACATCGATGCTGCTTCCATTGTATCTGCCATTAGACGCATCAAAGACACCAAGTTGCATCGACCTCTATAGTCCGATCCAGCCCAAAGGGACCCTAACCTAATGTGTATCACGGCACTCACAGCCATAGAACAGAAGATTGCGAGCAATTGAGAAAGGAAGTAGTCCGGTTATTCAACAACGGACATCTCCGAGAGTTCCTGAGATCGAGCCAAAAACCATTATAGGAATAGGGACACTAATAAGCACACCAAGTAGGAGGAACCTCAGCACGTCATTAACATGATCATCAGTGGGGTCAACGTCCTCCCAGGGGCCGATGCTAAAGTGCACCAAAGTGTTCATCACTAGAGAAAAAAGACTCGGGATTATGTGCTAGAAGGAACCTTATCATTCAATGACAAGGACGTTGAAGGCATCGTGCATCCACACAACGATGCACTGGTAATATCTATACTTATAAATAAATCTCGAGTTAAGCATGTGTTAATTGATCCAGGTAGCTCGGCCAATATCATCAGATCGAGAGTCGTAGAGCAGCTGGGTCTATAAGACCAAATTTTGCCTGCGGTCCGAGTTCAAAACGAATTCAACATGGTATGTGAGAAAACTAAAGGGGAGATAACACTACCGGTGAACACCACCAGAACCATTCAGGAAGCAAGGTTCTATGTGATCGAAGGAGATATGGGATACAATGTTATGTTAGGGAGACCGTGGATTCACAACATGAGGGCAGTGCCCTCAGCATTGCACCAGGTGTTGAAATTCCCAATGCTATGAGGGATTAAAATAATTTATGGAGAATAACCAGGCGCAAAGGAGATGTTCGCGGTCGACGAGGTGATCCCGAAATCCACACTTTCTACATCAAAGGATCAGAGTTCGATCGCCAAGGAAGGAACCAAATATCAATCACCGACATCGGCCCTGACCGAACCGGAGAAGCACGAGACGAATGAGGACAACGACTGCGGAGTTCCCAGATCTTTCATAGTCCCCGACGATTCTGACGCCACCAAATCAGCGGTCGAAGAACTGGAGCAAGTCATATTGATCGATTACCTGCCCGATCGGAAGGTATACCTAGGCACGGAGTTAAATCCAGAGCTTAAGAAGTAACTCATTAAATTTCTTATGGCTAACATAGATTGTTTCGCTTGGTCCCGCCTCGACATGACAGGGATCCCGCCAGAAATAGCTACTCACAAGCTGAGCCTGGATCCGAAATTCCACCTGGTCAAACAGAAAATGAGGCCTCAATCCGAAGTCAAGCATGCATTCATCAAAGACGAGGTATCTAAACTCCTTAAAATAGGGTCCATTAGGGAGGTTAAGTACACGGATTGGTTAGCAAACGTAGTGGTAGTCCTTAAAAAAGGGAATAAATTAAGAATGTGTGTAGATTACAAAGACTTGAATCAGACATGCCCCAAGGACTCTTTCCCTCTACCTAACATCGATCACATGATCGATGTAACGGTCTGCCATGAGATCCTCAGTTTTCTCGATGCCTATTCCGGGTATAACCAAATTCGGATGGACCCGGGTGACCAGGAAAAAATGTCCTTCATCACTAAGTACGACACCTACTACTATAATGTGATGCCATTCGGACTAAAAAACATCGGTGCCACTTACCAACGCCTAGTAAATCGAATATTCGAAGAACAAATAGGAAAATCAATGGAGGTTTACATTAACGATATGTTAGTTAAGTCCCTGCGAGTTGAGGACCATTTGAAACATGTGCAAGAAACCTTAAACATATTGAAGAAATACAATATGAAGCGGAACCCGGAGAAATGCGCATTCGGAGTCTGGTCCAGGAAATTTCTCGGATTTATGGTGTCTACCAGGGAATCAAGATCAACCCCGATAAAATCAAGGCCATAGAGGACATTACCGTGGTGGACAATTTCAAGGCCGTTTAAAGGTTAACCAGGCGCATAGCCACTTTGGGCCGATTCATTTCAAGGTCCTTCGACAAGAACCATCGACTCTTCTCGTTATTGAAGAAGAAGAATAATTTCTCGTGGACCCCGGAGTGTCAACAAGCCTTGGAAGAACTCAAGCGGTACCTTTCGAGCCCGCCTTTGCTTCATACTCCAAAGGCAGATGAATAGTTGTACCTATACTTAGCGGTATCTGAGATAGCGGTAAGTGGAGTCCTAGTCCGGGAAGAAGAAAGTACACAATTTCCTATCTACTATGTTAGCAGGACTCTAGGCGAGGCCGAAACTAGGTATCCTTAACTGGAAAAATTAGCGCTTGCTTTGCTAAGCGCCTTTAAAATCGTATTTTCAATGCCATCTTATATGTGTCGTGACTACTTACCCGTTGAGGAACATAAGGCATAAGCCTAAACTATTGGGATGATTGGCCAAATGGGCCGTGAAAATCAGCAGGTACGATATTGAATATCGACCCCGAACCTCCATCAAATCTCAAATTTTGGCAGACTTCGTGGCCTACTTCGCGCCAGCCCTAATAACGGAGGTCGAGAAAGAGTTGTTGTTGAAATCGGGTACCTCCTCCGTAATTTGGACCCTCTTTACGGATGGTGCCTCAAACGCAAAGGGGCCCGGGCTTGGCATCGTGTTGAAGCCACCGACGGATAATGTAGTTAGGCAATCTATTAGAACTATAACATTGACTAACAACGAGGCCGAGTATGAGGCCATGATTACAGGTCTTGAACTGGCTAAAAGCCTGGGTGCGAGGTGATTGAAGTTAAGTGTGATTCCCTCCTTGTGGTAAACCAAGTCAATAGAACGTTCGAAGTCAAAGAAGAACGAATGCAAAGGTACCTGGATAAACTATAAGTGGCATTACGTCGATTCAAGGAATGGACTTTGCAACATGTATATCGAGATCAAAATAGTGAAGTCGATGCTCTTGCCAACTTAGGATCGTCGGTTGATGACGATGAATTCAACTCAGGAACGGTCGTACAACTCATGAAATCGGTAGTGGAAGAAGGCCACACCGAGATAAACTTGACAAGCTTAACCTGGGACTGGAGAAACAAGTATATAGATTACCTGAAGACCGAAAAACTTCCCTCGGACCATAAAGAATCGAGAGCTCTGCCCAAAAGGTGGCCAGGTTCATCTTGTCTGAAGGCAACACCCTATTCAGGAGAACGTTCGATGGCCCACTAGCCATATGTCTGGGACCGGGAGATACCGAGTATGTTTTGAGGGAAGTTCATAAAGGCACATGTGGGAATCATTCGGGTGCCAAATCGTTGATTCGTAAGATAATCAGAGCCGGATACTACTGGATCAACATGGAAAACGACGAAAAGGAGTTCATGCGCAAATGCGACGGATGTCAGAGACATGTGATCTCGCCCAAGTCACACCTCAAATTGGTGTTGTGAAGCGGTCGATTGCAATAATAATACCCAACTAGGAGTCGGGAACGAATCCACAGGAAGTGTAGATGGGATTAGTGTTATGTATTTGGTCTAAGCACGTGAATTGTCTAAGTTGCACTTCTACAAACGTTGTTTTGATTTTACTTCTAAAATTATACTAAGGATTTCAATAGAAAAATATGAAACAAGAGAAGAATGATTTTATTTTGTTGTTTTTCAACTATGTAAAAATTCTAGGGCTGGGACTTCCACCTAGGTGTTTGCGTAATGAGTTGTGGGCTTTAGAGCGAGTTTCGTTGGCCGGGTGTATTATAGCAATCAACACTCAAATACCAACTCAATACCTCTTGGTAAGAGAGTGATTTTGCCCAATTTTCCTTTCTCAAGTCCAAATGGGTATTGAACTAAACAATTGACAAATAGCTCAAGTCGGATTTTACTATCTCTAGGTTCAACTCTTTAATTGGGACTATCAATCTCTTGATTTCATCCCAAACTCTTGTTAGCCAAGTTTTTCTAGACTAAGTCTCTCTTTCTCAAGTAGAGACCAAGTCAAATAGGCTTGAACCAATTTTTGCAACTATTAATTCTATAATTATAGCAAGAACTAGGCTAAATAATACACACCCAACCATAAGCAAGCCCTAAATCAAATACCCATTAGGTTCCCACACTAGGGTTGGGTCACAACCCTAGCTAGAAATTTAGCTACTCATAGTGGATATTGAAGAAAATAAAGAAGAAAAGATGATAAAACTCATATTGAATGATTAATCTATGAAAATCCAATGTAAAATCAACAATATAAGCTAAAGTTGCCTAAAAGAGTAAAGAAAAATGGCTACAGACTTTTGGTATTCAAAACTTAACCTAATTTTGTCAAAAAAGTCTATTTATACACAGCTGAAATTTTTGAACAAAATTGCCCTTTTGGAGGTTTTGCGGAAGCACAATTCTGTGTGCGGTCTGCACTTTGCTTCAGCTCTTGCTAGTAGTTGGATCTTCGGCCGCAAAATTCTGCACTACGGCCGTGTCTCTTGAGTTCAGCGGACCGCACAATTCTGGGTGCGGCCGCACATTTGATTTCTGCGGCCGCACAATTATAGTGCGGTCCGCAGTTCTTGCTGGGCTTGGAGTTGGAGCTCTCTGAACCTTGACTTCTGCGGCCGCACAATTATTGTGCAGTCCGCACCTTTCATTGCAGCTCCATTAATTCTTCTTAATGTTCTGCGG
Source organism: Nicotiana tomentosiformis (assembly GCF_000390325.3). NCBI lineage: Eukaryota > Viridiplantae > Streptophyta > Magnoliopsida > Solanales > Solanaceae > Nicotiana > Nicotiana tomentosiformis. The sequence continues at coordinate 98,103,553 of NC_090822.1, forward strand.
CCGCACACAGAATTATGCGGTCTGCACTTTAGCTTTTTGTGCTTGATTTTTGTCCATGTTTAAAAGCACTCCTCTTGAGTTTGATTTCATCGTAATGGCTCATTTTTCAATACTCCTGCAAGTAAGCATATTTCATCAATTTTCAGGAATACCTTTAAACATTTCTGAACTAAAACAAAAGTCAAAAGGCGCAAATAAGTAGTCAAAATCTCCACTTATCAACTCCCCTAAACTTAAGCTTTTTCTTGTCCTCAAGCAAATAAGGTAATTCCCACCTCCACAAGAAAAGAGCTATTCCAGCTAATCTAAGGTGAAGCAAACACACATCAATTAGGACCAACAATTACCCACAACACTTATGAATTATCAACAAGGCAATGATTTAAAATTTTAAGAACAAATAGTTCTAATGTGACACTTGAGCATCAAGAGTTGACTTACTCATCAAGAAAGTTCGCTCTTTCATATAGGTCATTGTGGATCCCAAACTCCTCCTCTTCTACTCTCCGTTAGCTTATCTCACTTAAGAATGAAGCACTCAATTTAAGGATTTGTGAAAAGTTCGCTCATCTCTCTCAAAAGAATGTCACAAGTACAGCTCTAAGTACCATATATTTGCCCCTCATATAAATCACCACTAATGTAAGCTCACTCGGGTTGAAATAACGTAGGACGTTTTTCGGCATGTAATGAAGGCTTTTGGACTAAGGTAGGAAATGTTAGAGTAGAACGGGTTCATCTTTACTTAAGCACTTCATTTTCTCTTTTTGGCTCATGCTTTGCCGACTCTTTGAGTCATTTTCTTTTTCCTTAGGGGAACTACAGAGATTTGACTTCACTCTTTCTTGGTCATGATATTCATTTTTTCCTTCTTTATTTCATCCATGCTTTGCACTTTTGCTTTTTTTTTGAATCCCTGCAACTCTTCAATTTATTCACTTTCTTTTTGTATTTTTTTTTGTTCTTTCTTTCTTTTTCTTTGCCTTGCCTTTTCTTCATTTCTTTTCTATTTTTGTACCTTGATACCACTTTCAAACTCCTCGTCTCTCCCCCAAACTTATATTTTTGCCAATTGCTTCTCATGAGTGTTAAGGAAGGCTCGGGTGCCAAGAGAGGGTCACTACAAAATGGGTACATGCTTGTAACATGGTTATCAAATGAGAAAGGCTTTAGGCTCAAAAGGGTTGACTAGGGATAACATCATTAGTGGGCCATGGAAAATTTCAAAACTGGTCAAGGAGAGACTACAATCACTTTTCAAGCCAAGGAAAACTTAAAATTTCGCCTAGAAACACATTCGAGGCAAGTTCTAGACTATTCGCACGGGTACTTGGACTTGCAACAAAATATCTCACCTCTCACACAGCTGGATTGTTAAAGAGGATAGAGTCGAGGGCCCACAATAACCGTATTCAAGATTGAAAATCACTAATGGTTCAACTAAACCACTCGATGATTACCTAAGTCAACGCAAGAGTCACAAGGTCACTAACTAGAGCTATTTCTTTCCAAGAACTTGTTTTTAATCATAAACATGTAGTTAAGTGTGTTGGTACCAAACGAAGCATGCTTGACTCTTATAGTTTGACTCAATTAGGTCCTCTTATTCATTATTACTATTGTTATTACCGAAACATCAAAAACAGACTCAATCCCTTAAGAAAGTTATCACGCTATCCATCGTTGGGAAGAGTCACCCGGTTCACACAAAAACCACCTTTGGAAAGAACCGTGGAATTAAGAAAACCAAAGGCTTATTGATCTCTTAAACATGAAAAGAAATTACTAAATTAAAAAGAAGCTATTAGACTAAACATTGACTACTGAGAAAACAAAATAAAGAAGCTATGAAGTAAACTGCTGAAAGCATAAATGAATATACAAACTGAGAAAGGGAAAGAGAATATATACATCAATAGAGAGAAGAATATGTACATAATGAAAGTAAGAATAAAAAGAGAATGTTATCAGTTATTACGGGTCAATGTCAAATGTCATATTAAATCAAAGTAGACCACCCCCCTGAATAAGAATAAGCATTGTCCTCAATGCTTAACAAAAATCAAAATAAGAAAGGGAAAGAGTAGAGAGGACTCCCTATGTGGTCTCAGTGTCCATAGCAGCATCACCTCCCTCAGGATCCTCCAATCGGATTTCATCATCCTTTGCTCGGGGAGTAGCTGGGTTAGTGAACATCTGTAGCACCGCCTCATCCATGTGGACAATGAGGTCTGGCTCCTCAGACTGACCAGCTGGTGCCACTGGTAGTGATGGTGTTGTTGGGTCTGCTGGTACTGATGGATCTGTCTCCATCAGTAAGTCAAAGGGAAGATCACCAGCTGCTAGTATCTTGGTCACTTCACATCTCAACTTGTCCACTGATTTTCTCGAGGCCTGGGATTTTCTCATCTTTTTCACTTGTTTACCTAGCTCCTCAATTGCTCCCATGTGCCACCAAGGTATCCATGATGGTCTTCTAATTATCCAATATCTTCTTCAATATTTCCTCCACTGACTGAGGAACCTGGGGTGATGGGGTAGAATACTATGCTGCAATAACACTTTATAGGTCGAACAGCTTTGCATTAGCTGTCAACATCCAGTTGTTGAGACTCGCAAGTGTCTGGGAGACTCGCAAGTGTCTGGGAGACTCGCAGCGTAGTGAGTGGATAAGTGGATGAGGAAGGCACTGATACTGATGCTGATGGCCCTGAAGATGGAGGCGGTGGCATGGTAGCTGTCTCAGTGGAAGGCCCGGCTACTGTGGAAGGCATGGAAGCTGTAGAAGGTATAGCAGCAGAATCTGCAACTACCATCGACGGCTCATCAGACTGGCCTACGATAGTAGTCGAATTACCCTTGTTCTTTGAATTCCTTGGGTCCTTCAGAGAGTACGAGGAGAAGGGATGCTTAGCCCTAACCTTCATATCAAAGCTCTTAGACTCCACCCCCGCATCTGTGAGATACTCCGTGATAGTGTTGGGATACGGATAAGAGCTTTCACCCTGCCTGACAACTAGAGACATGTTGGCCGAGATGATGGCACCCACATTGATTGGGTACCCGGCCATAATGGAAGCAACTAGGACTTCCCGAGGGATTGGGAGATTGTTTTCATTCCGGCTTGGGTCTATGCGATTGCATACAAATGTTTGCCACCCTGTTGCTTCAAAGTTGAGGGTATTCCGCAGAATGGGAACCCCTGTTGTGATCCATGGTGGTGGTGGTCCTGGAGCTGCTAGTATCTCAGCTAGCCAAGGGCGAGCTGCATCACCCAGTGCAAACTTCTCTAAATATTGCACCAGCTCCATATCCTCAAGCCCTAAATAAGTGTTCAGGGTTCTCTGATCAAATTGTACTTTCAAGTTTCACAACTTAGTCACCTTAGTCCCCTTTTTGATGTGTGTCACATTGGCGTAGAACTCCCGGACTAAGTGCTCCTTGGCATCCAATACGCTTTTCGTGAACCACTTCCACTATTTTCTTTCCCGAAATTATCTTAACACATTTGGATTGTGCCTATCTAAGTCTTTCAACAGGAACTGACACTCAAGTGTGAGCGATCTATGGGGCCACCACTATTGGAACCTGTTGAATGTTGTCAGGCTCACAAACCTATCTTCCCAAACTTCCTTCTTCTTTGACCTCTCTAGGCCTGCAACTCTGGTATCACCCCCCCCTCTCGTACGTCCGTCATACAGATTATCATCATCATCATCAACTGTGACTGGAGCGGCGGGGGCATGAGTAGATGAGGACTCCGATGCCTGGTTGTTCCCTTCCGACCCCTCAGAAGTACTCTCAGAAAAGGTAGGCTCATTTCTCAGTCGGTATCTATCCTGGGGCAGTTGTGGCTGTGATTGCACAACATGCTGCCTTTGCACTGAGTCGCCCTCCGATGCTTCCCTAGACGAGGCATAAAAACTTGACTCAGAAGGCTCTGCAGCTCTACCTCACCCTGCAGTTGCCTTTTTAGATAACACTCTTTGCACGGAGAGTGGTAGGGTACCCCTGCCTCGGCCTCGGGAGGGTTCACCCCTCAATTTGTAAGTATCACCACGTCCTCTTGATCTAACCATTTTCTGCAATACATAGTAACATGAGTCAGTTAAAGCTCAAACATAAACTATAAAACAGTTTCAGACAAAATAATGGGCATGCGGGTTAAGTGCGGACCGCAAAATTTTGAGTGCGGCCGCAGAATGGCTTGTGCGAACCGCACAATGTTGGAAGTGCGGCCACACAATTGAAGTGCGGTCCACACAATTCTGAGTGCGGCCATACAATTCAAGGCCCAGAAATACCAATTCTTTGAAGTTTTGATCTGTGGCCGCACATATGTTTCTGCGGTCGTAGTTCAGTTTCTGTGGACCGCATAATTTTGAGTGCGGTCCGTACAATCAATGCATAGACTTTAACCTCGCCTAAGGATCTGCGGACCACACAATTTCTTGTGCGGCCGCATAATTTAAAATTAGAAGGCACTAAATTTAGGTTTTGTTTTCAATTTTTGCACAATTTAGACATGGTATTGGCAAATTAAACATGATGCACAGTTTACCCATCCCCCAATTAATAAGTATGAAATTACCCACACTATTTTAAGCACACATGATGATTAATTTTGACATTTAAGCCTTAAAATAACTACTTCCCATTGTCGCACACGATCTCGGCCGACATTCTGAACCGGAATATTATGTGGTCCCAAATGAAGTCATTAACTTATTTCTCCCTGACTTTCTCAAATGCCTAAGCTTCCACCCATTTAGAAATATAGTCAGTCATATCAAATATAAATTGAGCCTTACCGGGTGCCCATGGCAGGAGGCCAACGATATCCATTCCCCATTTCATGAATGGACAGGGTGACAAGATCGAATGTAGCAGCTCCCCGGGATGATGAATCATCAGTGCATGTTGATAAGTGGGGATTTTGATTACTTATTTGCGCCTTTTGACTTTTGTTTTAGTTCAAAAATGTTTAAAGGTATTCCCGAAAACTGATTAAATATGCTTACTTGCAGGAGTATTCGAAAATGAGCCATGACGATGAAATCAAACTCAAGAGGAGTACTTTTGAACAAGGACAAAAATCAAGCACAAAAAGCTAAAGTGCGAACTGCAGAATTTTGTGTGCGGCCACAAAACATGAAGAAGAATTAACAGAGCTGCAATTCAAGGTGCGGACCACAATATAATTGTGCGGCCGCAGAAGTCAAGGTTTAGAGACTTCTAACTCCAAGCCCAGCAAGAACTGCGGACCGCACTATAATTGTGTGGCCGCACCTAGAATTGTGCAATCAGTAGAACTCAAGAGACGCGGCCGCAGTATAGAATTGTGCGGCCGCAGATCTAAATCCTGTCAAGAGGTGAAGCAAAGTGCGGACCGCACAAAGAATTGTGCGGCCGCAGAACCTCCGAAAGGGAAATTTTGTACGAAAATTTAAACTATGTATAAATAGACGTTTTTTACGAAATTAGGTTAAGTTTTGAATACCAACAGTCTATAGCCGTTTTTCTTTACTCTTTTAGGCAACTTTAGTTTATATTGTTGATTTTATATTGGATTTTCAACTATTAATCATTCAATATGAGTTTTATCATCTTTTCTTCTTTATTTTCTTCAATATCCACTATGAGTAGCTAAATTTCTAGCTAGGGTGACCCAACCCTAGTGTGGAAACCTAATGGGTGTTTGATTTAGGATTTGTTTATGGTTGGGTGTGTATTATTTAGCCTAGTTCTTGCTATAATTGTAGAATTAATGGTTGCAAATATTGGTTCAAGCCTATTTGACTTGGTCTCTACTTGAGAAAGAGAGACTTAGTATAGAAAAACTTGGCTAACAAGAGTTTGGGATGAAATCAAGAGATTGATAGTCCCAATTAAAGGGTTGAACCAAGAGATAGTAAAATCGGACTTGAGCAATTTGTCAACTGTTTAGTTCAATACCCATTTGGACTTGAGAAAGGCAAATTGGGCAAAACCACTCTCTTACCGAGAGGTATTGAGTGGGTATTTGAGTGTTGATTGCTATAATACACCCCGACCAGCGAAACTCACTCTAAAGCCCACAACCCATAAAGTAAATACCTAGGTAGAAGTCATAGCCCTAGAACTTCTACATATTTGAAAAATAACAACAAAAACATTCTTCTCTAGTTTTATATTTTTCAATTGAAATCCTTAGTATAATTTTAGAAGTAAAATCAAAACAAAGTTTGTGGAAGTGCAACTTAGACAATTCACGTGCTTGGACCAAATACATACCACTAATCCCATCTACGCTCCCTGTGGATTCGATCCCGACTCCTAGTTGGGTATTATTATTGCAATCGACCGCTTCACAATCCCAATTTGAGGTGTGACTTGGGCGAGATCAATTTTTGGCACCGTTGCCGGGGAGCATAAAAACGGATTTAGCTATATATTTGGTTTTGTGTGTGAATTGTCTTCATTTCCTTCAGTGTTACTAATCATTTTGGTGAAATAATTGTAGGTGAAACAATGGCTCTCAACAACAATGATCCTCTTGGAAACATGCCTTTGGGGGATGTGGACATGGAAGATGACCAAGTTGAAAAGGTTCCCCTTGAGCCTCAAGCAAATAGACGAGTGTGACCGCCTCAAGATAACGTTCCCGTTCCACCCCTACTCCCCCACCAAAAGTGGCTCCACACCGTGTGTTGCCAAATGAAGGATATGCTAGTGCCATAGTCCCGCCCCGCATTAGGGCGGGCATCTTTCAAATCACAAATGTTATGCTCACATTGCTAGAACAACGAGGATTCTTCACCGGGGTTCGAATCAAAATATGTACAAACACTTGAAAGGGTTTGTGGACACTTGCTGGGGGAGTAAACAGACAAACGTCTCCGATGATGCTTTAAGGTTGAGGCTATTTCCTTTCTCTCTACAGAGAAAAGCCTTGGATTGGTTAGAAAGGTTGCCAAACCATTCCATCCATACATGGGATGAATTGGCGGAGAAATTTATTTTCAAGTTCTTTTCTCACGGGCATATGGCTACTCTTAGAGACGAGATTCTAGCATTCAAACAAGAACCTAATGAGCCTTTGCATGAGATATGGGAGAGGTACCGAACTATGGTGAAAGAGTGCCCAAACAATGACATGACGAAAGCTATGATTCAACAAACTTTCTATGGGGGGGTCAATACTACCAATCAATGCGTGGTCAATCAACTTGCCGGTGGAAATTCCATGACAACACCATATGCCAAAGCTCGTGAGATCTTAGATGAGATGGCAGATACTTCATCTGCATGGCAAAGTAGAGCAAATGTTCCTCAAGGTGATCCAAATATGATTCACCTACATAAAGAATTGCATGATCATGGGCAAGCAATTGCCGAGTTGACCACTACAATAAATCAATTTGCCAAATCTCAACTTCAACAAGTTCAAGGTCCTAAGCAAGTAAATGCAATGGAGGGTGTCAATATGATGGTAAACAAGAGAAGGCAAAAGGGTCAACAAGTGCAAAACCGTGCGGAACAATATATGCAAGAAGATAGTGGGTTTGACCAAGATAAATCTTACAATGAACAAGAGGAGGAAGTACAATATGTGAACAACTTCCAAGGGAAAAGAAACAACTCTCAAGACCCGAATCAACAACAATGGCGATCTCAAGGTAATCAAGGGAATTGGAACTCAAACAACCAAGGCAATTAGAGTGGTGGTAACAACCAAGGTAATTGGAATAATAAAAATAATCAAGGAAATTGGAATGGTCAAAACAACCAAAGAAATTGGGGTGGAAATAGTCAAGGATATTGGGGAGACAGCAACCAAGGGGGATGGAACAATAACTAAGGGAATCGGGGGTCGGGCTTTCAAAGGCCCCCGATGTATCAACAACAATCAACCCACCTCCTTATCCTTCCCATGGTCCTTGCTCTTCCAACAATGAGATGGGGCGAATTGAGAACATTATCAAATAAATGATGGAGAAGAATGCCGACTCCGATGCTCAACTAGCCTCTTACAATACTTCAATTCGCAATTTGGAAGTTCAATTGAGACAAATCTCGCAAGCTTTGAACACTCGTCCTAAGGGGGCACTATCAAGTGACACGGTGGTGAACCCAAATGGTAGGAACAACACAATACATGCCATGGACATGACTACAAGGAGTGAAAAAAGTGGGGATGCAACCACCTTAAGTCAAAGAAAAATTATGGATGATGAACAGGTGATTCAAGAAGATAAGATTCCAAATAATTTGGTGCAAGACAATGATGAAGTAAGAATTGATATTGATGACAATGTGGAGGAGACTCAAGAGGAAGTGAACCCGTCTAGGGAGCACATTATAGACATACTGAAACCGGTAGTGCCAAAGGCAAAGACACCAATGCCAAGGCCTCCTCCTCCATACCCTCAAAGGCTTGCCAAGCAAAATGGCGAGAATCAATTCAAAAAGTTCATTGACATGATGAAAAGCCTATCTATTAACGTGCCATTAGTTGAGGCTTTGGAGAAAATTCCCGGTTATGCAAAGTTCATGAAGGATTTGGTGATAAAGAAGATGTCGATGAGTTGTGAGACAATAAAGATGACACAGCAAGTGAGTGCAATTGTGCACTCAATGGATCCTAAATTAAAAGTTCCCGGCAATTTCACAATCCCTTGTACTATTGGAAGCGCCGACTTTGCAAAAGCTCTTTGTGATCTTGGGGCAAGTATCAATTTGATGCCCTATTCGGTTTTCAAGACTTTGAGAATTGGAAAACCAAGACCTACATCTATGAGGTTACAAATGGCGGATCATCCTATAAAGAGACCATTGGGTATTATTGATGATGTGTTGGTTCGTGTTGATAAATTTATCTTCCTGGCGGACTTTGTGATTCTTGATTGTGAAGTAGACTATGAGGTGCCTATTATTCTAGGGAGACCTTTCCTTGCTATGGGGAAGGCTCTTGTTGATGTGGAAGCATGTGAGCTCACTTTCCGGGTGGGTGATGAAAATGTGGTTTTCCATGTGTGCAAATCTATGAGGCAACCGAATAGCAATGAAGTTTGTTCGTTTGTGGACTTGGTGACCGATGTGATTATTGATGATACTAGTGCCATGATGAATGTGGATGATACTTTGGAGGCTGTTTTTCTCAACCTTGACGATGATGAGAAGGATGGCTATGTGGAATGTGTGAATCCATTGCAAGGAATGGGGTTTTACACTTATGAACCTCGCAAATTGTCCTTGGATCTTGAAAATTGGAAGACTCCTCCAACAAAACCCTCAATCGAGGAGCCTCCCACTTTGGAGTTAAAGCCATTGCCTCCATATCTCCGGTATGAATTCCTTGGCCCTTGTTCTACTTTACCGATTATTCTTTCCTCTTATTTGACTAAAGTGCAGGTAGACTCCACATTTGTGGTGCTACAAAAGAGGAAGAAAGCTATCAGATGGACATTGGCGGATATTCGGGGTATAAACCCCGCCTTTTGCATGCACAAGATTATTTTGGAGGAGGATGCTAAACCCTCCGTTGAACATCAAAGAAGACTAAATGAAGCAATGCAAGAGGTAGTCAAAAAGGAGATCATAAAGTGGTTGGATGTCGGGGTTGTTTACCCTATTTCCGATAGTTTGTGGACCTCTCCGGTGCAATGTGTCCCAAACAAAGGGGGCATGACGGTGGTCACTAATGACAAGAACGAGTTGATTCCTACAAGAACGGTGACCGGATGGAGAGTGTGTATGGACTATCGCAAGCTCAACAAAGTCACAAGGAAGGATCATTTTTCACTTCCCTTCCTTGATCAAATGCGTGATAGGTTGGCCGGTCGTGCTTTCTATTGTTTCCTTGATGGGTATTCCGAATACAATCAAATTCTTATTGCACCGGAGGATCAAGAGAAGACTACTTTCACATGTCCCTATGGTACTTTCGCATTCTCGCGGATGCCATTTGGTTTATGCAATGCACTGACGACTTTTCAATGGTGTATGATGGCTATCTTCATGAACATGGTGGAGGATTTCCTTGAGGTCTTCATGGATGACTTTTCAGTGGTCGGGAATTCTTTTGATGATTGCTTGAAAAATTTAAATAAGATCTTGGCAAGATGTGAAGAGACGAACTTGGTACTCAATTGGAAGAAATGTCACTTCATGGTCGATGAAGGCATTGTACTTGGACACAAAATTTCAAAGAATAGTATTAGGGTCGACAAGGCCAAAATAGAGGTGATTTCTAAACTTTCACCCCAACATCCGTGAAGGGAGTGAGGAGTTTCTTGGGTCATGGAGGGTTCTACCGCCGTTTCATCAAGGATTTTTCCAAAGTGGTGAACCCCTTGTGTAAGCTATTGGAGAAATGTGCCAAATTCCATTTCAACGAGGATTGCATGAAGGCATTTGAATTGCTCAAGTCCAAATTGACAACTACTCCCATTATCACCGCTCCGGATTGGAGCTTACCTTTTGAGCTCATGTGTGATGCAAGTGATGTGGCGGTCAGAGCAGCTTTGGGGAAACATATCAACAAAATCTTCCATCCGATCTACTACTCTAGTAAGACCATGAACGATGCCCAAATCAATTACACGGTGACCGAAAAAGAGCTCCTTGCTATTGTTTTTGCTATGGATAAGTTTCGCCCTTACTTAATAGGTACAAAGGTGATTGTCCACACGGATCATGTGGCACTTCGGTACCTGATGAGAAATAAAGATTCAAAGGTGTGGTTAATGAGATGGGTGCTTTTATTGCAAGAGTTTGATCTAGAAATCCAAGACCGCAAAGGCAATGAAAACCAAGTGGCAGACCACTTGTATCGATTGGAGGAGGAGGGGAGGCCACATGATGGCCTTGAAATCAATGTCTCCTTTCTCGACGAGCAACTTATAGCTATTTCAATGACCAAGATTCCATGGTTCTCTGACTTAGCAAATTATCTTGTGAGTGGTATTATACCGAATGAGTTCTCTTCAAACCAAAGGAAGAAACTCAAACGGGATTGCCTTGACTACTATTAGGATGAACCGTACCTCTTCCAGATTTGTATCGACGACGTGATTCAAAGATGTGTGCCGGAGGAGGAACAAGTGGAAATTCTTGGTGCTTGCCACTCTTCACCATATGGTGGTCACCATGGTGGAGCGAGAATGACGACGAAAGTGTTGAGTTGTGGATTCTATTGGCCTACTCTCTACAAGAATGCAAGTGATCTAGTCAAGCATTGTGATGAATGTCAAAGAGCAAGTGGGATTTCTAAGAAAATGAGATGCCCCTCACCACCATCTTGGAAATTTACATTTTTGATGTGTGGGACATTGATTTCATGGGACCGTTCGTAAGCTCTTGTGGAAATACCTACATTTTGGTAGCTATGGACTATGTGTCAAAGTGGGTTGAGGTTGTTGCTCTACCCAATAACGAATCTCGAAGTGTGGTGGCATTTTTGAAAAAGAACATCTTTACAAGATTTGGTACTCCAAGGGCCATTATAAGTGATGGGGTATCGCACTTTTGCAACAAAGCTTTTGATACCTTACTCACCAAGTATGGTGTCACTCACAAAGTCAAGACCCCCTATCACCCAAAAGCAAGCGGACAAGTGGAAGTCTCCAACCGGGAGATCAAGAGTATTTTGTCAAAAACAGTGAATGCCAACGGGACGAATTGGTCAAAGAAACTTGATGATGTTTTATAGGCTTATAGGACGGCTTACAAAACACCGATTGGGATGTCTTCATACCGGTTAGTGTTCGAGAAAGCTTGTTACCTTCCGGTGGAACTTGAGCACAAGGCTATGTGGGCATTGAAGAAGCTAAATCTTGAGTGGGATGTCGCCGCCAACTTAAGGGTGGCCCAATTGAATGAGCTTGATGAATTTCGGTACCATGCATATACAAGTTCTTCCTTATACAAGGAGAAGATGAAGTACCTCCATGAAAAGTACATTCGGAACAAGGAGTTCAAAGAAGGTGATCTTGTGTTATTGTTCAATTCTCGGTTACAGATGTTTCCGGAAAAGTTGAAGTCTAAATGGAGTGGCCCATTTGAGGTTGTGAGTGTGACACCCTTTGGTGCATTAGACTTGAAGAATAAAAATGATGAAGTGTTTAGAGTCAATGGTCACAGGGTGAAGCATTATTTGGGAAAAGATGATGATGGCCACGTTATGGCATTGATTCATTTCAAGTAATTGATGGTAATATGCGTCGTGCCGTGACGTTAAATCAGGCACGCTTCTTGGGAGGCAACCCATAGTTATTTTCATTTTTATTTTTCTTCTTTTTTTAGATAGGTCTTGTTTTGTGCTAACTGGTTTTGAAGTATGTTGCAGGAATATGTGTGTTTTGCGGGAAGTGGGATCAGGAAAAATGCTAAGTATGGAAAAAAGTGCGGACCACACAATAAAACCACACAATCTTGATGGCCACAACAGAAAGGAGTCTGCGGCCGCACAATTCATTATCCGACCGCACAACTAGAGATCACAAAATTGCAAACGCTCTGAAGTTTGAATTGCTGAGAAATGGCCGATCTGTGGCCGCACAAAAAATATGCAGCCGCACTCAGAATTGTGCGGACGGCAGATCGACAAAGAGGGAAGCAGGTGACAGGTAAAGAGTGCGGACCATACACAAAATTGTGCGGCCGCACTCAGCTGCTAATCCTTGCTCTAAAATCGGCCAACTATAAGTAGTGACCTTTAACCACTGTTCAAAACTTTACACACTCTGACTAGTTGACACCAAAACAAACACAGTGCACTCAAATTGATTCAATCATCTCGCATTCACCTCATCACCCTATATTCTTCCCTGCATTATTCATTACTGGTATGTTCAATTCATGTTTAGATTCTTTCAAATTTCTTAATTTTTGTTCTTATGGGCAGGCAGAGTCTACGAACAAAACCATACTCCAAAATCATAAGAAGAGGTTGGCCGACATCAAAGGGAAATGCAAAGAAATTTTACCCGAAGTCCTATGGGCATATCGAACGACCTCCAAATCTAGTACCGGGGCTATCCCGTTCTCGTTGGTTTACGGTGCCGAGGCGCTAATACCAGTCGAAGTAAGGGAATCGAGTTTTAGGTTCCGATACGTGATCGAAGAGTCAAACGATGAGGACATGTGCACGAGCCTAGAATTGTTAGACGAGAGGCGCGAGACCGCCCTCGTCCAGCTGGCCGCCTAAAAACAACGGATCGAAAGGTATTACAACCAGAGAGCCAACCTCCGACACTTCAATATCGGAGACCTGGTGTTAAGAAAATTGACACTAAACACCGGAACCCGAACGAAGGCATGCTAGGACCGAATTGGGAAGGTCCATATCGAATTATCGAGATCCCCTACAAAGGATCATACAAATTCGAAGCAAGAAACGGTGAGCAACTGCCGAACAACTAGAACGTGACCCACTTAAAACGGTACTACTGCTAAGGTACGACCCCATTCATTCTTTTCTTTACATATATTACATATTGAACTAAAACTTGCAGGCAATGGCCAAAGAATGATGCAGCTATTAAGCCTGAAAGCACGCGTTGCACTCTTTTTCCCTTGAACCGGTTTTGTCCCAAATGGGTTATCCGGTAAGGTTTTTAACGAGGCAACACTAGATTGTGCTAACTTAGAATTGAATACCGGCTATGAACTAGAGTCGAGGGTCACATCAACAATATCCAAGCCCTCTCTATGATCAGCCTCGAATACTGGGGGCCATCACTCTTGATAATGATTTTAGCAAGGTAGGAAACTTTGTGTTCGAACAGTCTGGGCTTGGTGGATAGGATTTATTGTAAGGGCTAAACGGTCAAATAAGTCGTGCCCACATAGATCACTTAAGCCATAACACGAAGCTTGTACACATTTTCCATCTTGTATGTTGCGCACAGAAATGAAAGAAAACTTTTACCTTGCAGTACATATTTTGTCTCTTAAAAACTACTACATTTTGTTCCTTAAGGACATCGAGCCCAAGCGCCACCTCTATCCGGATCCAAGAGATCTCCTCACTCGGGGACTGTCGTCCAAGGCAAACTTGGACCGCTCGGGCTGTTGAAGCCCAAAGACACAAAAACCTATTAGGCAGTGCCCGAACTTTAAAAGTCACGGCCATCCTCATTCGGGAGCTCTCGTACTGGGCAAGCCCGGATGGCTCGGGAATCGAAGCCTGGGGTAATAATCCTATTGGGCAATACCCAAACTTAAAAGGCTACGGCCATCCTAGAAATGGCTCGGAGACATTTGAAACCCGAAACTAAAACATAAGGCCTTCAAAATTACTAAACCGGTTCAAAGGCTACCCTCGACAAAATTATAATTTAAAAACTTCTAAGTAAGCACTTTAGGGAAAGCTTACGGTTATACCAAGCCCCCATGAGTTCTAAACAAAATCACATCGAGAACAAGCCTTGTTCGAATGTCCGAACAAGACCTTATTACTACATGCTAAGGCATTTGAAATCTTTGTAATCGTAAAGAAAAAGCCAAAAGAAACAACCTTAAAAATTGCTATAGGAAAAAAAGAAAAGCCTTGTATATATATATATATATAAAGATCTTTACAAAGGCCAAATGGCCTCAACAAAATATACAAAAACAAAGAAAAATCTACAAGGCACCTAAGCCTAATCTTCGCCGGAGACCGCCTCGTCATGCGATGAACCGGGTGAGGTGTTGTCACACTCTTTTATCTTTGAATTTGGGTTTTTGATGACTCTAATTCCTTCTCTTTTTCATATTTTGCAGGCCTCGGTGATTCATCATGAAACCTTTCTCCGGTACCGGGATGAGCTTAGCCAACTCGAGGCCGAGGTCAAAGAGCTTGCTGAGAAGAGAGATATGTATAAGCTTCTCAGCGAGCAACGTGAAGGAGAAGTTAGGAACCTTCGAGCCGAGTTGGACGCGGCTCAGAAAGAACATGCCAACCTGGTGTAACGGTTAAAGATCTTTGAAGTTAGTGATGATGAGTTAGACATGGTGACTAACGGTCAGAACCGTAGGTCCAATAGAAGGTTGATCTGGTCGACCAGCTTCGAGCGGAGATGGACAAGGTCAAGGCCATGGCCAAATAATGGAAGGGAAAAATGAACCGATTGGATTCGAAAAAGGAGACTCCCCGGGAGCAGCTGGCCTCGGTGGAGGCCCAACTTCGAGCGGCGAGGGAGAAAGCTCAGGCTCGGTCCCAAAAAATCAAAGACCTCCAGTCTCAACAGGGCTCGGCCATTGCCGAACGGGATACACTTGCCAAGGAGCTTAAAGCGGCCAAGTCAGTGACAGAAATAACCAGGGCCGATGTTGAAGAGATGGTGGCCCAGTACAAAGTAGGTAGCTCAGGACCTCCTGAAAGTTATTGTCGATTACGTGAAGTGGTAGTCTGGAAGGGAGGCTCTCGAAGAAGTTCATGCCCGGAGTTTCGACTTATCAGCCGAGATAAGAAACGTTAAGAGGCTCGAGGCCGAGGGCAAGAAGTCGGCATATCCCAAGGACGAGGAAGGCTCTGAGGATTCCGGCGGATCCGAGGGTGGAGAAGACCCCGATGGTTGTGCTTCATTGAACAAGCATGGCGCATCCACATCGTTCATTTTTGTCTGGTCTTCTTCATTTACCAGGCACCGAAGGTAGCTAGCCACCCCGACAGGGGCAGAAATAACCAGGGCATCCTCCAGGATGGTGATAATAACTGATCGCTTCCGCGCAGGATCTATGATCGGAGCAGGGAACCAATTGATCAACCTCGGGCTTTAGTTTAACCCACCAACCTCAGAGGATGAACTTTTCCTCGGCACCTCTAAGTCACCCAACCCGATAAAGTCTTCAAAAGCAGTTGAGTCTACACCATCAAAGAAGCATCAGAGGGGATCATCCGCTCCATGAACCCCTTCATTGGATCGCTCCTTCGTCGCTCGGGCTTTATCGAACATAGACTATGTGAACGAGGGCAATCCCGAAATATCTATAACACCCGGTGGGGCGGGAACCGGCGTCTCGAGAGATCTCGGCCCTCACTTCTGTACTAGCCTCATGAACTTGGGGGGGGGGGGGATTATCCTCTGTTATTTCCCCCTCGGCTGCCATCCATTCCTCGAAGACAGACAGCTCGTGGGGCACAAAGAGCTCGTCCTCCTCAGGCTCGTCCCTGAGGTGGAAGATTGAGTTCAAGTTAGGCACTTGGGAGCCGGAGCTTTCCTTTGGCTTACGGACCAACCTTCTCCGTGGTTTCTTTTTCTCCGAGCTCAAGGAACTCGAGGACCTCTTCCTTTTCTTATCTCCTGTTGTGGCTCTGGGCTGCCCCGAAGCAGAAGAATTAGCGGGCAAGTCCTCGTCCCCGACCAGAGGTCTAAGCTCAACGGACTTAGGCAAATCTGCAAAAAGGAAATAAAAGCAATAAGAACGTGATGCTAGAAGAAGAAGCATAACGCAACTTATTCGGGAAAGAGATCTTACCATGGGAACGGGCCTCCCAACGGCTTTTAGAGAGTTTGCGCCATGAGCGCTTGGAGTAGGGCATCTGTGAAACAATGCCTTCGATCCACTCCTTCAACCGAAGGATAGCATTTGGGACTCGAGCAACAGCTGCACCGCTACGAATACCAATGAGGAAAAGGGAGATGAACATGAAATCAACATTTAAAGGAAAGTTGTACTTATGTTATGCATTCCACTTCTCGAGGAATGGCCTAAATTCGGCCGAAATCAAGTCCAAGGTCCTTACCCGATGCTTGAAAATGAGGCTTTACTAGCCCGGCGCACGAGCTTTATCAGTCCCCCTCAGAAGATTCGGGGACTATACAGACGTAGTTGATGATCCATGGTGAGCCGATATGAGTCGATCTTGTTCACAAAAAACTAAAGGAGGATTACGATCCTCCACAACGATGGGTGGATCTGACCGAGGCATACCTCGTACCTCCTGTAGAAGTCTATAATGACTGGGTCCACCGGGCCGAGTGTGAAGAGATAAGTGTAAACACTTAGGTATCCCTCAATATGTATAGTAATGGCCTCCTCAGAGTTGGGGACCACTATGTCCTTGTCAGCCCAGTTGCAGTCCTTTCGGACTGCGAGAAGGTCATCTTCGGTGATTGAGCAAATATATCTCGATGCCTCCTCACGCCGACCCTGCACCGAAGAGGGCTTCTCAGCCTTGAAGTCGTTAGCAACCGAACAACCCCCGGGAATGAACATCTTCAAGGGAGGTTCAGCAGCCGGTTCATCGGTAGCCACGTTAGTGGATGACCTCTCGAAGTCGACCACATCGGGAGCGGTTTTGTTAATTTCGGCAGTCGGTTGGGAGGTAGAAGCGACCTTTTGGGGAACAGATTTGTAGGTTTTTACCATTGTTATCTGAAAAAACTTGAAAAAGATAGAGAAATGGTGAAAGTTAAAAGCTCAGATGTGTTGACTTGAGTAGAGGATAAGTAAAAAATTTGCAACGTACTGAGAAATCTTGAGTAACAAAGGTAAAAATGCTAAAGTATAAAAAGGGGTAATGAAATCCTAAAGGCACGATGTAGATGTTAGGACGTAAAGTGAAAAATAAACGAAGAATGGGATATTTATAGGGTTTCCATGACGTTTCACATCCAGGGGCAGCCAACCGATGGCCGACATGCATTTGAGGTCATAATGACACGACTGACTGGACGTTTCGGTTTCTTAATCGTTTTGTGTCGCAGCGTGTTGAAGAAGAGATCGAAGAACTCGTGTCGTTCCTCGTCGTTTCCGTAAAACTTACTCTCCGAGAAACGAGGGGACTATCTGTATACGAGTAAAACCGGACCCATAAGCCAGCCCGGTTCCTGATAAAATAAATCGAGTAAGGTACGCGATGACAAGGAACCGGAATCGAGGTAAGGGACTCATCGAGTCACGCATCGGGGGCACGACGCCCGCCCTCAAGTATATCGAGGCCATGACCCCGGGATCGGTCTAAATCCCAGGAGACTTCGGAGAGCATTATTGGGCAATCGAACACGATTAACGGAAGGCCGTAATAATCGCGACCAACCGGGTATCACGGCATAGATCTCGGCATGTACCGACGAGAAACCAGTAATCAGTTAAACGGGAGATTTTTACCTTCTATAGAATTGTACTTAGGGTAAAACTCCTCTACTATATAAAGGGGAGTCTAATTATTCATTGAACATATTGTAACATGTATCCCAAAGCAAAATACTATTATTTTCATTGTGATTGAAAGCTCTTATTCTCGTTCATCAGTCCTGGCCATTGTGAGTCCGGATCGAGGGTGAATATTTCATCAAGGCTGGAATTATCGCGTGGTTTGAATTTACTATATCTTTATTTGTTTAATATAACGCAATTTATCGTTTGTATCGAATTAATCTGCATATCCTTAAAACCACTTACAAATTTAATTGTTATTCATTTTTTAGGGTAAACAAAATCTATCAATCAAGTCTTAATTATGGGATCTGGTATGATAATCCCTTTATTACGTCAGATGCACTTAAGTGTTATTGTTTTTATTTGGCTCCTCCTAATTTAGAGAAATAAGAAAAATCAGAAAATCTTTTTTCTTTTTTCACGAAAGGTAAAAACAGTAGATGCATAATATTAGCATGTGCTACCAAGTACTAAGAGAAAGAAATGCGTTACTGTGAATTCAGAATTCTATGATGCTGGAGCTAATCTTTTGGGAAAAATATAAAATTGACTAGTCGGTAAAAATAAATTATTTACATTTCTCTAATCTTGGGCTTTGCTTCTAATGGAGTCTTAAATGGGCTATCATGGAGAGCTTGGGCTAAACCAAGTTAAGGGTTATTCTGGCCCATTTATTTAAGGGAAAAAAAGCTTGTTTTTTTTTTTTTTTTTTACAAAACAAAAGAGAAATCGTGGTAAAGAAAAGGAGAAAATTGACATATTAGGGAGGTGGCTATAAATCTGAAGTAAAATTACCGCATGGCTATTAAGTGTAATAAAATGAGATTAGGTTTATTATAAGTCTATAGTTAATATGGGTTGCTAATTCAGTTAATTGTTCTTTATTTAATACGAGACTGGCCCAGGTCGAATTCGGGCCATATCTCTCTGGCGCTCTCTTTCCATTTTGGCAAATTTCACAACTTTCGGTGTAAAAGTAAGGAACTTTTACACCACACCATTCCACCAAAACTCACAATAAAAAATAATCTTAGTCTTTAAATTTCACAAATTTTAGCCAGTATACAATTTATGATCATTATATAATTATAATCAGCGTGTATACATTATACAGTAGTTATTCACTAAGAGCCCGTTTGGACAAAAGAATTTTTTCACTTTTTTTCCCGAAATTTTTTACTTTTTTTCGAAATCAGTGTTTGGCCATAAAATTTTTAATTTTTCACTTGAAGATGAATTTTGAAATTTATCGAAAATTTGAAAAACTCCAAAAAGTTATTTTCAAAATTTTCACTCAGATCATAAAAATTCAAAAATAACCCAAAATTATATTCATGTCCAAACACAACTCTAATTTTCAAATATCATTTTCACTTGAAAAAATAAATCACTTTTTTTTGAAATTTTACAATTCCTATGTCCAAACGCCCACTAAGTATACACTGACGAGGACTACAAACTATTAAGGTTAGGCGGGTGAATTTTTTTAACTAACTAGTTAAAAATATAAGAACTGCAAAAAGTAATACTCTCCCCATTTCAATTTATATTACACTACTTCCTCATTCTTTCCAAAAGAAAGACATATTTATTTAGGCGTACGTTAAGCGCGACCTGCTAAACAATGCTGGCCGGAAATGGGGAGAGGACGACCAAAATGGAATGTAACGAAGGTTCAACTAGCTGACTTCGTAGTGTCAGGAAATCGCAGCGGAGGACAAGGAATGGTTTCGTCACCGACTGAAACCCTAATTAGCGAAAAAGAAAAAAACTCGATAATGCCTAATTCAGGAGGATCAAGTGTCATGAAGTTGAATTCACTAGTAAATTCGAGAAAAACCAGTACCAATGGCCTGAACTAAACGCCTAAAGCTACGTTGAGGATGATTGGATCAGTTAGCCCAGAGGTAACATTGTTCTATTGCTTATTGTAAAACGAACACTAACAAAAATAATTGAGAAGCCTAAGACGATGGACCAAATCCCCTCTCAAAGGGCTATTGCTAGCATGGGCAAATCAATTGCAGAGGAGGAGCAACAGGGCAAGGAGCAACAAGATGATAATCTACTGAAACATGGGAAGGAAGGTCTAACTAATGGGAAGGCATAAAAACCATGGGTGAACCTGTTTGCTGGCAACAAGATGGCTGCAAGGGGAATGGGCCTGGTCTTTATTCCTCTAATGATTCAGAATTGAGTTAAAAAGGTTTAATTACAACAAGAGGAAATGGCCGATGAAACTGAGAAATGGCAAAAAGCAATTATATTGTATGTCATTGGCACCTCCCCGTCAATTGGAACTATGGAAAGGTTCATAGCTTCCCAATGAAACTTTGCTGCTAAACCAAAAGTATACTATCATAATGAGGGATATTTTGTCATTTTGTTCAATACCATGGAGGATAAAAATGAAGTATTGTACTCAGGGACACACACTATCGGTAACAAGCCAATTATCCTCAAATCATGGTCTGCTGATTTCAATTTTTATGATGAGGTGCTGAAGACCATACCACTGTGGGTGAGTTTTTCAAACTTGCCTCTGAATTGTTGGGGTAAGATTACATTGAGCAGAATTGCGAGTGATTTGGGTTTCCCTATATATGCTGATGAATGTACATCTAGTACAACTAGAATCTCATATGCTAGGGTTCTAATTGAAATAGATATTTTAAAGAAATTGCCAAAATGCATTATAGTGCAGGATCCATATGGAAAAGAATTTGAACAGGTGGTAGAGTATGATTGGGTGCCACAATACTACCATAAATGCCTTATGGTTGGGCATGATTGTGCTGTCACGCAAGCAGTTGCTGAGCCATAGTTTGTAAGGCAGAGGGATGGTCAACAAAAATAAAAGATTGTAGCACCAAATCAACAAGACAGAACTTACAAGACTGGAGCCAATATGCAGCAATCAAAGACCCAAAAGCCAACAGTACAATGGGTAGCAAGAGGGCAATTCAAGCAGAATGATGAGGTTAAGGACAAACAAGCAACTCAACCTTAGCAACATAAGCCATGGACACTAGATAGTGACAAAGAACCATGGCAAAAAGCTAGTGGAAGAGGTCTGCAAGCTAACTATCCCAGGCCACAGTAATATGCTCTTGTCACTACCAATGGTTTCTCTCCTTTAAGAGAGGAACCACAGGCTGATCATACAAGCTAGGCTGATGCTGTTGAAGGACAAAGAAGTACTAATGAGGGTACAAAAGAGGTTCCCCACCAACTCATTTCATTATGAAGATATCTACATGGAATGTGAGGGGTTTCAATAAAGTATATAAGCAAAAGGAGATGAAGGTATTCTTACAGGTGAATAAGATAACTATCATAGCAATTATTGAACATGGAGTTCAAGATACTAAAGTAAAAGATATAATAAACAAGGTTACAGCTGGTTGGAAATGGTGTTCAAATGTCTCATCAAATGGCAGAGGGAGAATATGGATTGTGTGGGATCCTAATAGTGATATGTTCACGACTTTACAGAGTAACGCACAATTCATACATGGACTAGTGTAAAGTGTTATTTCTACCAATCAGTTTACTTTCACTACTATGTATGGGCTTCACACAATTGCTCATAGATATCATTTGTGGGCTGCTTTAAAGGAGTTGAAGGAACAGATGAACATGCCTTGGCTAATTATGGGGGATTTCAATGCAATGATGGATATGGATGATAGAGTCAATGGCACTATAGTTCAGGATAATGAAGTTAAAGATTTAAGGGATTTTATGGAAGACTGCAAAATAACTGAATTGCCGACTGTAGGAAGACCTTATACATGGACCAATAGCCATGTGTATAGCAGGATTGATAGGGCTATTCTAAATGCTGAATGGATGATAGATATGCTTCATATACAAGTCCAAGTGATGGATCCTCACTTCTCAGACCATTCTCCCCTAAGTATAGAGGTAGAAATAACAATGGATAACAAGAAGAAGCCTTTTAAATTTTACAATTGCTTAGCTGAATATCCAAATTTTGCTCAATTGGTACAAGAAGGATGGCAAAACAGAAGTGTTGATATGAAAGGTATTTGGTACAATTTAAAGATTGTGAAAGCTACTTTAAAAGGCTTGAATAGGAAAGAATTTGCAGATATAACTACACATGTTAAAACGATGAGAGATGAGTTGGCAACCATTCAAGCAGCTATGAGAAACACCACCACAAATGTTGATGTGTTTGAAGCTGAAAAAGCTATTAGACAGAAGCTTGAGAAATGGAGTATGATAGAGAAAAGTATCTTTAAGAAAAGATCAAGGGTACAATGGCTTAAACTAGGGGATTCTAACACAACTTTTTTTTTTTGCCAGCATGAAAGAGAGAACCTCACAAAATCAAATCAAGCTCCTCACAGCTGAAGATGGAAGTATGATAAGAATTACAACAGGCAACGAGCAAGAAATAATGGGTTTTTATAAGAGATTGCTAGGGACTTCATCTAGTTAGGGGTGGGCATCGGTCTGTTCGGTTCGGTTATAAATATTATCGGTTTAGCGTATCGGTTAACGGTTTACAAATATGGAAAACCGATAACCGAACTGATAAGATATCAGTTATCGGTTAACCGGCTATCGATCATTATCAGTTCGATTATAGGTTTACCCGATAAGATAACTCAATCTAAAGTTAAGCAAAAAAGAGAAGACAATTCACATATAGTATACTAATTTCTGCGTTCTAGCCACAACTAATATTTGAAGCTTCATTTTGACAAATTGAAACAATTTGACAACATTTGCTTCTGCTTCTATACAGTACATCTGCAACTCTTTAACTCTTCTTATTAAATACCTCAACGTCAGTGGGCTCAGAGAAGATGAAGAAATAAAATTCAATAAAAAAACTAAGCAAGAATCCAATTCCAAAGCCAAGAATTCCCAACAGTGCTAAATTACAAGTCAAGCAAGTTGAGATTCCATTTCCATTAAAAAATCAACAACAAAAGGTTGCATCAGATGACAATTAATAATTCTCCAATGCCTTCACATGATGTGAACACAAAATCAAAAAAGGAATGTATAAAATAAACTATTGACATAACAACAACTTTCTATCATACGCCCTATAAATACAAAAAACTTGAGACTGCTCAGGAATCCCATTTCATTACAGTACCCCTCTAAGTTCCAAGAACGTCAATTAATTAATTCTTGCTGCAAAAGCCAATTCAGAATACATCAAGAAATTGGAAGTTTCAAAGCTACTCAAGCATATAGCAAAGGCCTGAACTGCAGACAATGGACTTTTTACTAGTCAAGCTCAATAAGTGAGATCACAAAAGAAAGCAAAATCTAGGCAGTACAATAGCAGTTAACAGGAACATAAATAACAATTTTTTGGTTTTCTGCCAAACCATAATCAAGAGCAACAAGAGTACTAGTAATTCAATAGTTGTCTAAAGTCCAAACACAACTGAAATAGTATTAATTCTTCAACAACAGTTGTCCCAATACATTAATAACAATATAAAGTAGTAGCAATTTTACCTTAAGATTAACAAGTCCAAGCATAATACTAATAGTTCAAATTCAAGTTAGCAAAATAACAAGACAACAACTACTCAATCCTTATAGGCTTCACCAAATTGCGCTCCAAACAACGCTCAACATGCCTCATTAAGGACTTAGTACTAGTTTGTCCTGCATTGTAACATAAAACAAGATGACAATGACTACATCTTACTTTCCACCATCCATCATCACCTTCTACAATCCTTTCATAGTGACTCCAAACATGTGAGATAGCTTTGAGACCACAAAGTCGAGGCATGGTTACACCTATTAAACATAAAAAGAAAAAAATATTAAGTCAAGTTAATTCTTACTACTGCATACTATGTATTATATAAGTTTAATAATTAACTTACCAAAGTTTTAACTCACAACTATCTAAGATGCTACACATCATCGCAAGGTTCGTTTCCAAGTTTGGCAAAATCTATGAGAATATATATTAACAAGTCAAACAACAAAAATATTAAATAAACTATTTATAAAAATAATATACAATCAAACAAATTAAAATATTACTACCTTGTTCTAGTTGCTCGAGAACATCTAAATCTTCCTCAACACTTACAGGTAATGGCTCACTCCGAAGCCAATCTTGAAGGCACACTAGAACTTCCACCAATTTAGGAGTCAATGAACTCCTAAATGAATCAAGAATACGCTTTCCAGTGCTAAATGCACATTAGGATGCAACACTTAAAATAGGAATAAATAACACATTTTGAGCCATCTCACCAAGAATGGGGAATCTAGGTGAGTTTACTTTCCACCAAAGCAATATATTAGAGCCTGCTATTTCATTTTCAACTTCTTCTGTAAGATATTTTTCCAATTCTGATTTAGAATCTGAACCTCCAATCCCAGCTTTATGTCTTTTTAATTCTTCAAAGAAAGAACCAAAAGCTCCTCCGCTTTGGACACTAATAGTATTTACTAAAAGCGATGAAGTAGAAGTTTTCATTGTGTCCAATGAAGAGTTAGATAAACATGAAAAAGGATAACAACCTTTATCTTTTGAATGAGACTTCACATACTCATCAAACAAAGAAGTCATGTATGTATGCACTTCCTTCGCGATAATTGGCCCTTTTTCTTCAAACATCTTCGCAAGTGCAAAACTAACAGAATCAAACTTGTACCAAGGATCTAAAAATCATGAAATAAAAATCATCTTGTTCATTTTTTCTGGATCACCCCAATACTTATCAAATTTCTCCTTCATATTCTTTGCCATTGAACCCAAAAGAACATCTTCATTTAATATCAATTATTTCAAGTAAACAACAACTTCACAAATTTCAAGAAAATGATGATTTGATGTAACATAAAGTGAGCCAGATACCTTTAAAGTAAGCTTATAAAGGATTTCAAGAAATTTTGTCAATTTCTTTACATCCTCCCAATCACTACTCAAAAGTATACCTGCAGGACTTCCATCCACAATATCAACAAACTCAAGATGATGTGACAAGCCAATATCATGATCAGCATATTCTAAAATTGTACTCTCATATTCAATAGCACTGTTCAACATCAAGTATGTAGAATTTCACCTTGTAGGAACATCCAAACATAAATATTTCCTAACTAGATTTCCTTCATCACAACATTCCTGAAACTTTTTTCACCTAGCAGGAGACTGCCTGATATATCTCACTGCTTGCCTAATACGTTCAATAGACACAATTGATTCTTTTATACCATCATGAACAACAAGATTCATAATATGAGCCATACACCTCACGTGAAGGTGCTTACCATTCATGGAATTGGTCCCTCATTTAGTTAATTTCTTAGAAAGCTCCTTCACCATCACATAATTTGAACTAGCATTATTAACCATGACAGTGAATATGTTTTGTAACCCTTACTCTTTCAAATAATTAACAATACTATTTGCCATATCTTTACCCCTATAACTAGAAATTGGACAAAAGTTGATAATTCTTTTATGTATTTTCCATTCATTATCAATCCAATGAACAGTAATACACATATAATTTATTCGTTGTAAGGAAGTCCAAGTATCATTTGTAAGGCAAACTCTCTGATCTTTAAAAAGCTTCACCAACTTACGTTTTTCCTCATTGAAAATATCAAAACAGCCCCGAGTCATGGTTCTACGTGAAGGAATTCCAAAAAGAGGTTGTGCAACTTTCATAAAATTCATAAAACCTTCCTTTTCAATAAAGCTGAAAGGAAGTTCATCAATGATCACCATACGACATAAAGCCTTCCTACATTGTTCTTGATCAAATTTTCAAGGAGCAACAGCTATATCACCCTTATTACCCCCCGGAACAGGTTGAAAGGCTAATTTTGATTGACTTGTTACAACATCTAAAGGTATTTTTTTATAATTGGTCATATGCGTAAGCAGTGATTTCGTACCATTATCTTTTGTGTCAGCAAAATATTCTCTTTTATAATGTTTACAGACACCATTTTTATTTTCCTCAGAATCAATAATTTGGTCAAAATGATCCTATGCAGGAGACCTCTTTTTTCTTTGTTTCCTTACTGTCGATTGAACTGATTGAGATTGTGCCGTCGTATTTGAATTAGAAGCTCCACTTTCACCAATCACCTTATCAATTATGATATTTTCAGCCATGTGTTTGTGTCACTATGAGTTTGAATTTAAAAGAAATCAAGCAGCGAGGCAACAAAATATTAAAAAATGAATTAGAAGAATCAACGGTAAAAGAATACATGTCCTAATTCTAAAAGATGTCAAAAACAGAATTATGTCAGTTAAATCTTTCTATTATGCCCTAATAACCCAAGCAAACCTAGAGAATGATGACAAACTAAACATCTTAAAGAATCTACACCACTAGGATCCACTTACAAATGATTTCACAAGGAGTAGTACAATGACAAATAGAATACCCGATAGAGCTGATTTCATAAGGAGTATAATGACAATGAGAAAAAGGCAAAATGCAGTTATGAGTTAATGTTGTCATACATCTTCCCAACTTAAACAAGTTTTTTGCGGTAAAAGAATACATGTCCTAATTCTAAAAGATGTCAAAAACAGAATTAAACCCAAAAAGAGTGACTTGTCAACTGAAATCAACCGAAACCCCAAATTACCAATATCATTATCAACATAGCCATATAAGTAATGACAACTAAAAGCAAAGCACAATAGAATAATTATTATCAACATACCATTGCTTTTCCGCGTTCATCAATAGAACAATTATGTTTTTTTACTTTGCTTGTCTGTATCATACTCTGAAGGGACGAAACCTTTATAAGTTGAAGACTTTCAGACAGGTGAACCCGCAGATACTCTG
The DNA here is from genome assembly GCF_000390325.3 of Nicotiana tomentosiformis. Classification (NCBI taxonomy): domain Eukaryota; kingdom Viridiplantae; phylum Streptophyta; class Magnoliopsida; order Solanales; family Solanaceae; genus Nicotiana; species Nicotiana tomentosiformis. Next base: position 98,130,522 of record NC_090822.1, read on the forward strand.
GAGTACCTGCAATTCCTTTCAGATATTCTTTAACAGTATTTCTTGCTGCTGTTTTAATAGAGATGGAAGAATGAAAAGGAAAGATTAGAAGTGCTTGTAGAGAAACACAAACGTGGAGAAACATCAAGATTTATTAGAGCAACAGAAAAATCAAAATCGATAAAGAATGCGGGTATCAAGATTTATCAACATAGTCACTGAAGAATGCAGTTGAGAAAGAATAGGAAAGAATGAAGTGATGCTCTAGCATATTTATATATTTAAGGGTGAAGTAGTAATTTTATTAATTTTTATTGTGTTATCGGTTAACCCATTAACAGAATTGACAAACCGAGGCCCGAACCGATAACCCAATAGTGAAAATAATTCTAAACCGTTATCGAACCGTTAGTCCAATAACCCAATACCGATAACCCAATAAATAATTAACGGTTCGGGTTATCGATGTTACCCGATATATGCCCAACCCTACATCTAGTAGCCTGCCTGCGATTGATCCCACTATGATGAGGCAAGGACTAGTCTTAACAAGAAATCAGCAGTTACAACTAATCTCACCTTTCACTAGTGATGATGTGTTCAAAGCACTACATGGGATTGATGACTCAAAAGCCCCAGGGGGGAGATGATTTTAATGTATGCTTTTACAAGAAAGCATGGGCTATAATTGGGGAGGATGTAATAGCAGCAGTCCTAAACTTCTTCAATGGGAACAAAATGTACAGACCAGCTAATAGCACCTCAGTCACCCTAATTTCTAAAGTGAAGAACCCAGCTTCAATCAAACAATATCGACCTATCTCATGCTGCACTGTTCTATATAAGCTCATCTCTAAGATGCTAATAAGTCGACTACAACTAGTGATGGACTATTTGATTGATAAGAGCCAGCCAGCTTTTGTACCAGGAAGAATGCTGAATGACGACATCTTACTAGGACATGAACTTATGAAAGGCTATGGAAGGAAAGGAACTTCACCCAGATGTATGATCAAAATAGACATGTAGAAGGCTTATGATTCCCTGGAATGGGTTTTTCTTGGACAGGTCCTCACAACAATGAATGTACCATCCCAGTTCCTCAAATGGATTATGAGTTGTGTCACCACAGTGTCATATTTCATTGTGGTTAATGGCAAACCAACAGTTCCTTTTGATGCTAAACGAGGAGTCGGACAAGGAGACCCTTTGTCCCCATATCTTTATCTTGGCTATGGAATACTTGACAAGAATACTGAAGGTTTTGAAGGATAAACCAGACTTCAATTTTCATCCCAGATATGAGAAGCTAAACATAGTACAACTAAGTTTTACAGATGATCTGCTCTTATTCTGTAGGGGTGACCTAGTGTCTACACAGATGTTATATGATTGCTTTAACCAGTTTTCCAACTTATCTGGTTTGATTGTAAATCAAGAGAAAAGCTATATATATTTTGGAGGGGTGCCAATGGACATACAACATCAAATTTTGCATAGGCCAGGGTTCTCCATGGGGTCTCTCCCTTTCAGATACCTTGGAGTACCACTAAGTGCAAAAGGATTATTAGTGGCTCAATGTCAACCCCTGCTAGATAAGATGTTGGCAAAGGTTCATCATTGGACAACAAAATTCATGTCTTATGCAGGAAGATTATAATTGATCAAGAGTATTATGATTGCTATTCAATCCTTTTGGTCGCAGATCTTTCCACTGCCAAAAAAGATCATGCTGAAGATTGAAAATTATTTGCAAGAGATTTTTATGGACATGGGAAGCTGAAAGCAGCAGGAAGGCATTGGTGGCCTGGAAGCAACTCTGTTTGCCTAAGACTGCAGGTGGAATGAATATTATTGATATTATTACGTGGAATAGAGTATCAATTCTTAAACACCTCTGGAACTTGTGCAAAAAGAAGGACCGATTATCGATACAATGGATGCACATATACTATATAAAGTAAGGAGAAGCATGGACTGTCAAAGCTAAGCAAGCATCATGGCTAACTCAAAAGATTCTAGGTGCTGCCAGGTACCTAATTGAAGCAAACCTTAGAGTGGAAGAGGTGATGACTGCAGATTGTTACTCCATCAGAGACATATACAACAAACTTAGGGGAGAATTTTCAAAGGTTGCAGGGAGAAAACTGTTGTGTAACAATGATAGTTGCCCTAAATAGATCTTTATTGTATACATAGCCATACAGGGTAGGCTATACATACCAGGGATAAGCTTATCAAATGGGGTATCTTAATCAATCCAATTTTTTCCTTGTGTGAAGGAGCTGGCGAGGATCATGAGCACCTATTTTTCGAATGTAACTACTCAGCGGCTATATGGAGGAAACTACTACAATGGGCTGGAATAAACAGAGATGTCAAAGGATGGGCTTAGGAGATCAGTTGGGCTACACAGTTTGCATCAGGTAGGAGATCATTAGCAGCCATATACAGAATGTTACTAACATGTATTGTATACCACATATGGCAAGAGAGGAATTGGAGAACTTTTCATAATCAGAAGAGGGGAAGTGAGGACATGGTCAGATTAATAATTCAAGAAGTCCATTGTCGAGAGAGTTTGAAATCCAACTTAGTGAAGAGACTACAGAATCCAAACTTCTATCCTTACATAGTTTTCTTATGTTTCCTTAAATTTGGTGTTGATTAGTTTACCAAGACCTTCTATAGTTGGGGTTGCATGTCCAACTATAGAATGATAGTGAAGGGTTTCTGTTATACTTGTACATTTTTTTTCCTCCTAATAAAATTTAAATTACCAAAAAAATAAATAAATAAGAAAGACATATTTATATATGTAAAAAAAATTAATTCCAAATAGCCTATTTTACTCTTGATGGAATTCTTTTATAGTTATTAGTCACATAAATATTATGATGTATTTAAGAACACTAATTGAAGTATTATAATCATATAAATTTTATGATATGTTTAAAAGGATAAGTAAATTGGAATAGAGGGTGTATTTCGGAAAAGGGAAAAAAGAAAAGAAAAGAAAAGAGGGGAAGAGAGCGGCACACGTAGTTACACTATAGACCTCACAGACTCGAGACTAAAACGAAGAGAGGAAACGAGAAAATTAGATTTCAAAAAGGAAAAACAAAATCCAAGGTTGTTGGATATATTATCTATTATATAGGGGAATTGAGATAGAAGAAGAATGGGAATGGCTGATTCAGAACTGGATTCAATCTTTCCGGATACCAAGCGCCACCGTAACCCTCTTGTTCCTATCGGTACATTTTTCAAACCCTAATTTAACTTTTGGTCTAATTTTTTCAGTATTGGATCGTCTATAATAGTTCAACTTTGTATTCATTGTGATGTTGTCTCTATATAAGTATCCAATTATTGCTCAATTTTTAAGCTTTTAGTTATTTTCGTTGATGAATTTGACGCTTTTGTGCCTATTGACCTGTACTGTTGTTTTATATATCTCCAAATATACAGAATTATCAGATCAAATCAAGCCAAACTTATACAATTGCTAAATATGTGCTCGAATTTATTCCAAAAGGGTGCTACTATTCAATCTCGGTCCATAAATTGATTAAAATGGAAACTTGCAACTCTTGTATTTGAGCTTCAAGTTCTTGCATTTTATTACTCCTTCCTTCTTTCCCTCTTTACATGATACTATTTTCATTTTGTACGAGAAATGGAGCTGATTTTTGAACCATGTCTCAGATGATCCATAGGAGTATTACGATAGTTATGACCTTCAAGTGCTAGTATCTAATCAGTTGAAATATAGGAGGTTCACTCGTCAATGATAAATTCCGTTGTCGAAAAAGAGAGATAGGAGGTTCTCTTGCTTGTAGTGAGTAATATAGGAGAAATGCTTCACATTCTTGGCTACTTCCTTACTTTCTACCTTTCTTGAGAAACATGGTAATGTTCCTGTCCGCGATGCATTAGCCCTTTACAAAACCTTGGGCAGCCGAAATTCAACTTTACACGACACAGGTGGCTTGGCCTTACTGCAATGCAGTAATCCTGCTGGTAGCTCGGCTGTACCGCGATACATTAAGCCTGCAATTGTATCAGCAACTCTTTTTGCTAGTTTCTTCTTCTGTTTGCATCCCGTCTTACTAAATTCCCTTCTAATTTCCTACTTTTAAGCTTTAGGCATGTTTCAAACATTATTTAGGACTTGTGCAGGGTACAGAGTGTTAAAGATTGGTTAGATATGGGGCATTGATGATGGTAATTCATCCGGTTAAGTTGTCTAATGGTACTTATAGACTCAGCTATATAACTTCATTGCTTGGCGTTTAGCTCAAATGTGAAACTAATTTCTCCTTTGATAGAAACAGAAATGGTGCAACTTTGCCAATTTATGACTCAACTGTATTTGCTAACGTTTGAGCAAATAAAAAAGTAACTCTGCCCGTTTCATGGTTGAATTAAACAAAAGCCTAGAAAACATCGAACTTACAAAAACACCCCAATACTCATATTCTTTCATAGTAATTAGTATGTGTTACATGTGGTGGGGAACAGGTTCTGATACCCGCCGCTTTGCTAATAGTAAGTAGGTAAATCATGTAGGGAGAGAATGTTGCTCACAGTGTCTACTGTAGTTCCTTCCCCCTGGTCTTCTGTCGTGGGATGGATGTTTTTGCTTATAAGGATATTGGGTCTTCTATATGAATTCTTGAGAAGTGGCACATCTGCAGAATTATGTATTGTAGGAGTTTCAGCTGCATTATCTTCCTTTATGTGTCGTTTTAGTCCTTCGGATCCTTGTTGATCATCCATTGGTTTCATGTTTTGCTAAATGGTGGTTGAACACTCTAGTCAATAGCAGAACTTACTTTATCTAACCTAACTAATATTCTCATTGTGCAATTTATGGCTTTATGAATTTCAGGTGCACTTGTCACTGCAGGAGTGCTCACAGCAGGACTAATTAGTTTCAAGCGGGGAAATTCTCAATTAGGTCAGCAACTAATGAGAGCTAGAGTTCTTGCTCAAGGTGGTACAGTTGTGCTGATGGTTGGGTCAGCGTATTACTATGGAGATAGTTTTAAGCGTGCTAGATGAGTACCAACCATGGCTGTGGACTTCTCTGATTCTCCTGTTTGGAGTTGCATTCTGCAGGGAAAAAGAATTCCATATCTTGCTAGGAGGTAGTTCTTTTCATGGCTGGCATTGCCGCCCCAACCACCCCCTACCACACAGGAAAAAAAATTGAGGAAAATAAATAACAGAGTGAAAATAATGATGTGTTTATGTTTTTTAAGGGGGGACGTGACTGTCGTGCTTTCTCTCTGATTTGCGTGGTTTTAATTTTGATGTTATTTGAAATTGAGTTAATTGTGGCTTCTTGAGGGTTAAGTTTTAAGGATCCGAACTCAAAAAACTCTTATTCTCTAGCATTACTGATGAGTATTATAGTGTCTCACATTGGATATAAATAGCTTTGTAAGAAGGTTCACCTATTGCTTTAGGTTTTGAAATGGATGTTCAAAATTCTTTTCAATTATTTTTGGTTTTTTTATATATGAATTGATTAGAGAAGAGGTGCTTTACCATTGGGAGTTTATTATGATACACTTTATTTCTGAACAAAACCACCTATTGCTTTAAATTTTGAATTGGATGTGAGGATCTGTTTACAATTATTGTGGGGGTTTTATGAATGGATTAGAGAAATGCATTACAGATGTGAGCTTTATGATGATACATTTCCTTTTTGAACACAAGTCAAACAGGAAGAAAGAGAATTCTCTTTATTGCCAAATAACGTCAACTTTTTTTGACAAAAGTGCAGATAAATCAGATTCATGTATGCCATTATTAAATTTAAAGTGCTATTTTTTTTTTTCAACAACAACAACCCAGTATAATCTCTAGTTTGTACGCAGACTTTACCCCTATCCTAGAATAGAGAGGCTGTTTTCGATAGAAATTTAATTCCCTCTTTCCAAGAATTCCCCACCTTACTCTTGGGGTGACTCGAACTCACAATCTCTTGATTGAAAATGGAAGGTGTTCACTACTAGAGCAATCACTCTTGTCAGTGCTATTGTTTTGCAAACCTTAAACTTAACAACAACAAAGTACCTAGTATTAAACTTACAACGTCCTAATTGGACTCTTGTTGTATATTGGTAGTTGATCAATTTGCCAAAATGAATAGATTAAGAACTTTATGCCAAAATTGTACACTTCTGATCTTTCGTTTTATTTCCAAATTCTTCCCCCCTTCCTTCTAACGTTCGAATTCGAGCCGAGTTAAAATGAAATCTAGCCGAGCCCGGTTCGTTGCCCAAGCCTAAGCAGAACAAGTACAAAAGAACAGGAAAATAAATGCAAAAACTTTGCTAATTTAGAAAATGGGGGAAATGGAAAGAGGTGCGGGGTCTATAAATTAACTCCTATCGAAACAAACAGCAAAACTATTTACTGTATTGCAGCTTTCGCAAGTTTCAGGTGATATTTAACATCAAACAGAAATGTCGAAAGCATTTCCACAGTTCTAAGAAAGTCAAGTCCGAAAAACTTATTTCCAATTTCCAAAGCAACATTAAACAAGCGAAAAAATTAAGGCCAACAAAATTTATATTATTAGTCCAGATAAAATTGTCCAATTATTTAAAGTAGTGGAGAAGAGCCAAATACGGGTATGCTACTGACATGGGGTACCTTTGTTTTTTGATTCAGTTACAGAAATGGGGAGTGGAGTGAGTGAAGAAGAAGCCAAGGTAAATGCAAGGAATGGTAAAAAAGAAAATCATTAAAAAATATTAACGCAATATGCAAAACAAAGCCACGTAATTTGTGGTCAGTTGTTGGCACATAGCACGTGCCCCTTTTCAACTCTGTATGTAACTCTGCCTCAACGCCAACATGTCGACACTTTCCCCTTTTTCCCCTCTCCCTTTTATTTATTGTCCTTTTTCTCTCTTATTTATTTCTTTTGATTGATTGTTTTGTCCAATTCAGATCTTCTACTTTTGCCCATATTTCTGGTTCGTCTAAGTTCATCTTTGATATTGTATCTCATAAGAACTTTAGTCTTGATGTTGTGTATTGTGCTCGCATGTTGTGGCAATTGAATGAATTGTGATTGTTTAATGGTATTTTTACTTTGATGGGTTGGGTCTGTTCTGCTTAAATCTGCCAAAGTTTTGATCTTTTCAATATTTGGTTCATCCGACCATTTAATTGTGCATTGCCAAGGCTAGACTAAAATATTTGGATGTTTTGGTTCTTTCAGTTTTTATCAATTTGCTTTGTGCAGTGGTTCTTGGGATGGATTTATCTATTTTGAGGGAGTCAAGTTTATCAGTATTTTGCAATGTCAACTTTGACTTCTAAAAACTTTTTTGCGTCTGTCTTAATTTTACTTTTTGAACTGCATTATGGCTCTGCAAATTTCTTTTTGATATCGTGTTAGATGTGGTTTGCCACTTTAAGGCCAAATGAAAATGTTGTTATTGAAATCTATACTAATAATTAAGCAAGACTAAGGTGGTTAGTGTAACTTGATTGTGATGCCCTGGTAAATAATACCCTTTTGTAGCTATGCTACTATCAGGAACAGATGAAACTCAAAGGCTTATCATTAACTCCACACTTCCCCATTAATACAATTTCATGCAATTTATGCACCTGCAAAAGCGTCCCCCTTAACTAGATTACTGATGAAGAGGCAATGACAAGTTGTTTAACACGATGTGACCACAGACGTATAGTTGCTTGATATGGTGATACCAACTTGTATTCTAATTGTGTTGACATCATGATTGCTCAAAAGCTGTAAGTCAAATTCAAGTCCATCGTTTTGTAAGAAAAGCTACTTTTAAAGGACCCTTGTCTTTGAAGTGTTTGAAATGCATCACTGTGTGTTTCAATAGATGAACTAGTAGTAATAAGTTAAATGAAGGGTTGAGCAGCTCAGTGGTATTAAGTATTAAACTCACTGATGGGATGAGTTCGAAACTGAGTTTCGCCTTTGGATGCTGATGTTTCCTAGAGATCTTCTCTTAGTTCTTTTATTCAGTCATCCTTGAAGGTGTTTAAAGGGGACCAGGTAGACCTACAATCGCATTGAAGGAAGTTGTCTTGAAAGAGCTACAATCTCTTAAGATATACGTGAACCTCGTGAAAAATATGATATAAGGAAGAAAAAGAATCTATATAAGTAATATCTATTAGTTGGGCCTAAGGTTTAGTCCTGTTAGTAATTTACTGTAAGTCCAATGACCACTAAGAGTCTTTTAAGTGCAGGTAACGCCAGTTGGCGAAGTGGCGTTGTCAGAGTCATATCTGCCCGTAGCAAATATAGAGAACTTCTAGTGCTAGAGAAACTAAATTCTTATAATGTTGGATTGAGATATACTTAAATAAAGATTCATGTAACTGACCCCAACTTGCTTGGGATTAAGGCATGTAGTCGTTGTTGTTGTAACCATTTTCTTCTTATGCTTGTGTGAAACAGCCGTGTAATTTCTCACTTCATTGTTTGATTTCTTTATTTGCATCTTATTTATTGAACAGATATGTTGAACTCTTTCCTTCATTACGCAGATTTGAGGATCAATAGTTAGTTGAGAAATGTCTTCTCCAAGCAAAAGAAGAGATATGGATGTTATGAAATTGTAAGAACGTCCGAGATATAGTTTTCTTGCTGTCATTGATATATTTTTACTGATTCTAAACAGTTTGACTTTTACTTCATCTTATCTGATCAGTGTATTATACATATGAAAGTCAATATGGCAGGTTTTCATTTACCACCATGAGTTTTTTATCTCATTTTCATTTCGCAGGATGATGAGTGATTACACAGTGGAGACAATAAATGATGGAATTACGGAGTTCAATGTGGAATTTCACGGCCCAAAAGAAAGTAATGCCACGAAGATACTCATTTAGCTTTGTCTTTTATTGGTTTTGTGATTTTGTTGAAGGATCATCTTTCCCTTGATTGGATTTCTCCTTCTTAAAGTTAGTTTTTGAAGAGAGGGCAGCAATCTAATTGGATTACATGGATTAGTTTCTATATACACTGATACTTAAAATTTTGTCTCTTAATTATCTCAAAAATGTCATAACTTTAACACTCATCAGCCAATATTTTTAGCATAAGAATAGCCAATCAAGACATTTCTGCTCTCAGTCACTAAAGTAGCTTGTCTATCAGAATCTTGCACTTGTTGCTTTTCCCGCAGAGCAGCATATTACATATTCATATGGTATTGCTATGGGAGATGGAGCTATTTTCTTAGATATGCAGACTGATAGAGTTAGTTGGTTTTGTGTATGATTTTTGTTACAGGTCTTTATGAAGGCGGAGTCTGGAAAATAAGGGTCGAGTTGCCAGATGCTTATCCTTACAAGTCTCCTTCCATTGGGTTTCTCAACAAAATATTTCACCCCAATGTTGATGAGCTGTGAGCTACATATACATTCTTTCTGCATTTTAAGCAATTTGCTGTTACTTTGTTAGTCACATGTAAGATGTGTTAGATAGTCATATGTGTATTGGCCCCCTTCCATCTTTTAGTCTCTTTAACAAACCTCTGTACCACAATTCTTCAGAGTGCCTCTGAGGAAAATGGTAATGCACCATTACTCACGAGATTCATCTGTTATTGCAGGTCTGGCTCTGTATGTTTGGATGTCATCAATCAGTCATGGAGCCCTATGTTTGGTAATTGCATACTGCTCTAAGACTTTTAGAGTGAAACGAAAGTTTAAACACATGAAGTCTTCTTTTAGTTTGTTTCACACAAATGCCTTTTACTTTGTCCACTAACTGAAGGTTTATGCTCAAGTTTCTTTAAGCACAGGCTGTACACATGAATTAATACAAGTCAATTTTTTTCTATGCTGTGGCACTAGTGTAGGCATTGACAACCTTAATAGAAGCTCAACTCTCATTTCACTGTTCAGATTATGTAGAAAACATCTTCTGTTGAAATGAAAATGACGAAAGGTGTCATTCTTGTGTCTGATTTAAGGCATGAGTCGTATAAGTTAGCTTTGTTCTTACACTCCATATACGTTCTTTTCAAGAAATTGTTTATGGAAATTCAGCCCTAGGTGTTGACAACTTCATAAAATGTTCCTGAACTGTGAGCTTTTCCACATCTGACCAAGCATATGCCGATGTGCAGATCTCTTAAATGTATTTGAGGTGTTCCTGCCCCAGCTTTTGCTATATCCAAATCCTTCGGATCCATTGAATGGTGATGCAGCATCTCTGATGATGAAAGACAAGAATCAGTATGAGCAAAAAGTGAAAGGTAATTTGACAACCATGGCCAACGTGTATGTTAGTCAGATATTCTACGTTGTAAATATGTGTTTGTAATGAAATGGATCTTTTAACCATGTATGAGAATGTAAACCAATGACCATACATCGTTCAACACATCATTTTATGATGCAGAGTATTGTGAGCGATATGCAAAGAAGGAGAACATCGTTGGCTCACCGAAAGATGAGAGTGATGAAGAGATTAGTGAAGAGGATTTCAGTGGACAGAGCGATAGTGATGACGAAGTTGTTGGACATGCTGATCCCTGAGTGAATAGACTAGATCCTAAACGGAGATCATGTTTAGTTCACTTTTCTCCTTGCATGTAATATTCGATTCATCGTCGCATGTAAATCAAGGTGTGCCATAGGTAATTTAGTGACAATATATATAACATGCAGATATGTGATGTTTTTCAATCTGCTTAGAAACTTTCAGCCCCATGGCTAATGTAATCAATGTATGCATCAATTCAGGTTCCAGTTTTAAATCAATTGTACACCAATTGCTGCCATTTCATTTGGTTATTCTAATGCAACTCTGTGCTGCAACGTCTTTAAGGCTTTTTGCAGTGAATCCATTTACTTGTATATCTATATTTCGTGTCGAAGATGATGAATTCAGTTGAACTCATCAAATGTATGGTCCAGCTGCCTTAGGCCTCAAAATAATACTGGTTAATTTATCACTTAGGTTTCCCCTGCGTCTCCAGTTCATTACAGGTATAATCCTGTCAAAACTCTTCTTTTTCTAAATTATTTTCTTGTCTTAATGTTCAAATTCATCAGCTTTATGTATAAAGAACACCTCTTTTGGTTGTGTATGCGTGTGCCTACATGATAATCAGTTCATTGTTATTGAAATGAGTGTTGTTTGATTAGTTTATTCAGAGGCGGACCTACATGAGCAGTAGAAGGGTCACGGGAACTTGTTAGCCTCAGCAAAAATTATGTATATATATATATATTTGTATATACAACAAGGACCCCTTAAATAATTTGGATATGCCCCAAAACACAAAAGTTGGATTGGCTCCGCTGGTTTAACATGCCGCAATTGTCTTCTCATTCACTACATGACCAGGTTCGAGACAACAACGCCAGCGCTTTCTTTCATTCATTTTTTTCTCTTTATAGATTAGTATCTCCTGTATTTAGTGCTCAACTTGTTTTTTTTCTCTTTATCTTTTCTAAGTTTATGAACAATTATTTAGCACTAGTACATAATAGTCAACTTTTACACAAATTAGTCTCAAACTCTTTTTGAGAAATGTAGCACCCCGAAAATTTTTGAAGTACTTAAGCGCTATTAAGAAAGTTGATGTGTGCTAATTATATTATTTTGTGGGCAGACGAGGACTATTAATATGATGGATATTAATTGAATATGATAATAAGTGTACGATACATATTATAAGTGATGTGGGGTCCAAGAAGAGCCCTAAGTCTAAGTCAAGTTGAAAATTACATAATAGACTAAAGTTCCAAATGAGTACGCACAAGACCTAACTTTGGACAAGCATATCTATCTATCTATCTATATATATATATATATATATATATAAGGGATTATGTGATGGACAACCTATCAAATGAAATATCTTCGAGTCTAGTTTCTAACACTTTACACCATTCGTCATTTGGACACTCCTACAAGAAGTTATGATCAAATTACCAAAGGCTGGCAGTGAAGTACTGCCATAGCGTCCGGGCTTCAAAGATGAGTGAAGTGGGGATGCGAAGCATCTGGGGCCGCATCTGAAATCCAGAAATTTCGGCCTATACGTACAAGGTCGGGTGAGAGGGTATTTTGGAGCTAGGATTTGGTGCTTTCATGGTGGATTCGTCCTTTGAGACAACTTAGAAGTACAAGGTGAGTTTTTATGGATATTTTAAGTTAATAACATCCTATTAACACTAGTATTAAAATCATTTAATTTTTGAAATCCCTAGAAATCTTTTAAGTTGTCCAAGAACACCAAAATTTTCAAACATTGGATTTTTTAGGAAAAACTTCAAGAAGGTAATCCTAATGCTTCAAACTCATTTCTTATGAGTCGGCGAGAGTAGTTATAGTATTTGTTTCAAATTGTTATGGTTGGATAATTGAATTCACAAACCCTAGTTCATAGCATGAATAGTATTTTTGAGAAAATGGGGAAGATGAAGAGTGTTCTTAGAAATGAAATTAAAGGATGCGATAATCCTATGGAATCATTTTCTAGCTAAATTGAAAGTGTTCAACTACGTAATCACCAAATTGAATATTTTGAAAATGTTGGGTAATGAAGACAATGAGAAGTAATTTGGGGGGTATTGGAGAATTAATGTAGTATCATTGATGACTTCAAATGAGTAATTGGTAAGAGTGGAGTTAAATATGCTAGTAAATGAACCTATTCGGCGATTTGAGTTGTTGGAGGCTTGTAGTCAACTTATGAGCCATAAATGGATATTGGTCAATATTTTAGATCATATTTTGATATAATTAGGATATCTAATTGTAGATATCGACTTGTTGGTGATATTTGAGTATTTTAATTAACATTGAAATGATAGAAGATGATTGAAAGCTTGTGAAGGTTAATAAAGCGAAAGCGGGGTAAGTTGATTAAAACTTACTCTTCTTGAGGGACTTTCTCTAAAAGCATGTTTTGATTTAATACTTAAGTTGTTTGCAAATGTGCTTTCATGCTTGTGGGGACAAACAAGTACGGATGTCTCTATGTACTAAAATATTATGTTGCATATGTAGTGTCATGCTGTTTTATAAAATTTTATTTTAAATCTTGTTGGCAAAATGACACTCAAGGTAAATGTTATAAGTTTTTATCAAAACTTACGTATTGAAAAGAGTATACATATTTGACTGCTAAAGATAAGTTTTCATGGAAAGTATTTCTTTTGGAAATTGATGAGCAGAATAGCACTTGCGGTATCTTTTAAAGATTGATGTTAAATTGCTAAAGGCTTTAGCATGTAAAAGGTTGTTTATTTAATATTGTTAAAATGATTTAGATTTTTTATAAATGCTATGATTTGATAAAAATAGATCCTTTGAAGCTACTATGCTATGAATCTATTTTTGAAGTATCAAATATTTTGGGAGTTACTTGTGTTCACCGAGATTGACTTCAAATATATTGTGTTCGTTGTCATAAAACTACACGTGCCGATGTAGGCGTAGATGATCACTTTGTGGTATAGACTATGGCAAAGTGATCTCCCTCGAGAGAGTAATATTTTGTGCTATTATTAGCATGACTGAGTAAATTCGTACGACACTACGAGGAGACGACTTGAGCAAGTAGGGTATATGATACTTGCCGCTAGGTACATAACCTAGTTGACCTTCTTATGTCAGTGATGGTATAGTACTCCTAGTAAAAGATTAGGATGATTTTATTATGTTTAGGCCTAAGGAGCCGAAAGTGATTTCAATGACTTAAAGCAAATGGAATGATTTTGTATGATTTTATCCAAAATTTTGGGTTGATATAAATGTTTTAAAAGTTTATATTGTGCGTTATATTTCACTTGGCTTTTATTTAAAATGACAAGGATCATGAATTGATAAAATTTCTATCGTTTTATATCAAATACTGGTGCATTAGTTTTATAAAGTTTGTCCCAAGAACTTAAGTTAGAGAGAGTTTATGATACTTATTGAGTACTGTCGTGGTGTACTCAACCCTTAGGCCCCCCTACAGGGTCCCGCTTATTTTACATATTTCAGGATGAGGTATGATACGTGGCATGTGGTCAGGGTTAGGATGACTCTCTTCCTGAGGTATATGGTGAGGGACCACTTCTATTTCGTGGTAGCTATCATGTTTTCTTAATTTACGCTAGTCGGGTATTAACCCAAGTGTTTAATTCTATTCTTTGGTATAGAGGCTCTATAGATAGTTGTGAAAGGTTATAGTAACGGGGTTGTACACAACATATATGAAAGTATATTTATTTTACCTAGTCTCATTGTTATTATCACGAAAGGCGTCATGTGTGATTTTGAATTGAAAAAAATATTTTATCATTTAACTTGAAAATATATATGATTTTCAAGGAGCTTCCGCAGTTAAATTAGTTTTCATGCATATGATTTGAGTGCATCACATGGTTTGGTTCGCTTGGGTCGGGTAGTGTGCCGGGTGCCGGTCATGTGATTTTTGGTCGTGACAAATGGTATCAAAGCACTAGGTTCTAAGTCGAGTCCTAGAAAGTCTATGGAGTCGTGTCAAGTAGAGTTCCTCTTATTAGTGTGTTGCCGACCACACTTATACCGGTGAGGCTATAATGACATCTAGGGATAAAGTATTGTTTATGAAAAAAATAATTCCAAGGTTACGAGTCGGAATGAACAAGTTTTGTAGATACCAAGTGGGCAATATAACTTCAATCTCATAAACTATGAGATATTGCTTTGAGCAAGCTAAGAAATTAAGGGAGCATGAAAATTAGTTATTCTTTATCTCAAATTTTTTTATTAAGAAAGTCCAATCACAGAGGATTTTTAGTTTATTGGAAGATATTTTTCAGGTACAACTTGACGTATGTATGACTAAAGAAAATACAGGCATGTATAATAGTTATATGGGAGCTATGCATAGTATCTATTATTGATATTGAATAGTATTCATATATGTAATGTAGGATCAAGTATGGATTTTAATCGGTTGTAATGTAGGCTGCGGGTCGAGTAGGATACATTTGGATATAAGAGTGACTACACCTCCCTAAGCACTTTAATACATACACTTTAACATTTAAAACCCCGCACTTATGTCAAATCATAACTCCACCTTCACATCAATGTATATTAACTCCTTACTTCTTTAAGCACAATTACATCAAGAGTCACCACTATCAAGGAATATTTTTTACAGCAATACAACTATTTTTTTTCTTTCCTTTTCAATTCAAGTGACTCTTACTTTTTCAAAATAGTGCACCTTTCTCCTTATTTCATTAGTTCCACTCAAAAGCCAAACCAACCACCCCACAATTTAATTTGTGCAAAGTTCATTACAATTCAAGTGCTCATGAGAGGTGAAAAGGTTCAAATAGATGATTAATTCAAACAAATGGGTAAGGCTTGTAATGTGGTTGCCAAAGAAATAGGATTACATTCTCAAAGGGTTAACTAAGATATATAACAATTAGGCGGGTAAAATATACATATCTGGCTCAACAAAGAAACTCCTATATCACTTCCAAGACTGAACAACACTACTATTTCACTTTACAAACACACGAGACAAGTTCTAGACATCAAATATAATGTACAAAATAGCACACAAACCTCACACACATGGCACATAACTCACTCAGGATTGGACTCATCAAGACACTCTAGTCAAAGCAGTTAAGCAAAGTTAAGATTATACAATTTAAGGTACTTATACAAGAGTCAAAAACTGAGCTTAAGCGTCACAACTAAAGTACTCACTATTCTGAAGGCATAACAAAGTTAAGACATATTGCTTCAATTCAATTTATAGCACAATGGCTCCTACTCCAAAAAAATAAAACTAACTACACCATGTTCAAATAAATCCTTTGGAAAAGAACCGCGACACAAAGAAAAACCAAGGGAGAATTACTACACTACCTACAAAGAAAATCTTTTTTGTCCTTCTTCTTTAGACTTAAATCCCTCAAGAAAACTGTCTAGGAGATCCATCGTCGGTAAAAGTCCAATTTTTCTACTTTTTTTCCCGATAATTCTTAGGAGCTACTAAAATACTACACAACTACAAAAATAAAAATAAGAAGTTAATATTTTAATATTTTTCTAACATACTGCTACTAATTATCTAGAGAAATTCTTCCACCCTACACTTAAAGGAGTGCAGTGTCCCCAATGCACAAATAAAGCAAAACAATAATGAGGGTGGACAAGAAACTCCCTGAAAGGCCAAAGGCCGAAGCAATAGCGGCTCACGGGGTACTTAGACTTCCCCTAGGCATGGTCCTTAGTGTGGGCACCTCACACTTAGTTCTTACCATATAGCTCGCTTTTGCACTCTTCCAATGACCTTGCTTCCTATTCTTATTATACTACAAAACAAAAACAGACACTACAACAATAATAAGATAAAAATAGAAATAAAAGAAAGCAGTAAAGCTGGGTTGCCTCCCAACAAGCGCCTGATTTAATGTCGCGACATGACATATAATCTCGTTTAATCATTGGCAAGTAACACCTTCGACTTCTGACGATCAAAGTCACCTCCATAATAGTGTTTTACTCTTTTTCCATTTACTAAGAACGTTCTCTCGCCATCTAAGACGCGCAACTCAATTGCACCATGTGGAGTGACTCTCACTACCTCAAACGGGCCCGACCATCTCGATTTGAGCTTCCCCGGAAAGAGTCTCAACCTATAATTGAACAAGAGAACTAATTGGCCCGGTTCGAACCCGCGATGGTGGATATGCTTATCATGACAACGCTTGGTCTTTTCTTTATATAACTTGTCATTCTCATACGCGTGCAAGCGAAACTTATCAAGCTCGTTCAATTGCATCAACCGCTTTCTACCCGCTTATTCTGCATCAAAGTTCAGCTTCTTTATCGCCTAATATGCCTTGTGCTCAAGTTCCACTGGTAAATGGCATGCTTTCCCATAAACTAGCTTGTAAGGTAAGGCTCCGATTGGAGTTTTGTAGGCGGTCCGGTATGCCCATAAAGCATCATCAAGCTTTGCAGCCCAATCTTTCCTACTTGCACTAACTGTCTTCTCCAGAATCTGCTTTATCTCTCTATTTGAGACTTCAACTTGTCCACTAGTCCGAGGATGGTAAGCGGTTGCAACATTATGTTTGACCCCGTATTTTGCTAAGACATTGTCCAATAGCTTGTTACAGAAATGGGTGCCCCATCACTTATCATCACTCTCGGAGTGCCAAACCTTGTAAAGATATGCTTTTTCACAAAGTTGACCACAACCTTGCCATCATTGGTAGGAAGAGAGATGCCCTCCACCCACTTCGACACATAGTCAACGGCCACTAAAATGTACATACACCCACTAGACGAGGGAAACGAACCCATAAAATCAATTCCACACACATCAAAAATTTCAACCTCCATAATACCGTGCAATGGCATCTCCTGCCTTTTCGTAATTGTTCCTGTTCTCTGGCACCTATCACATCTCCTCAAGAACTCATAGGCGTCTTTAAATACCCTAGTCCAATAAAAACCCGATTGGAACACCTTAGCTGCTGTTTTGTCACCCGCATGATAACCACCATAAGGCGATGCATGACAGTCATGTAAGATAGTATTTATTTCAGATTCGGACACACATCTTCTCATTAACTGATCAATACAAGATTTGAACAGAAATGGCTCATCCCACACATATGATCTCACATCTCGCAAGAACTTCTTTTTAGCATAAGGTTCAAGATCAGATGTCATTTCTCCACTTGTAAGATAATTTACAAATCTGCATACCTTGGCACCTCCCCAGCAGTAACGACCAACAATTGCTCATCCGGGAAGGATTCCTTGATGGCATCTCCCTCAGTTACATGATTCTGAGTTTCTAACCTAGACAAGTGATCGGCCACTTGATTCTCTGTTCCTTTACGGTCTCGGATCTCCAAGTCAAATTCCTGTAAGAGTAAAACCCAACTGATTAGCCTTGGTTTAGCATCTTTCTTGTCGAACAAGTACTTGATGGCTACATGGTCTGTGTAGACGATGACTTTGGTGCCAACTAAATAGGCCCAAAAAATGCCCAAACTACAGCAAGCAACTCCTTTTCTGTCACAATATCATTTATTTGAGTAGGAGTGAGAGTCTTGCTTGCATAGTAAATGAAGTGAAATATGTTGCTCCTCCTCTGGCCTAATACGGCCCCAGTTGCACCATCACTGGTGTCACACATCAGCTCAAATGGCTCGTTCCAGTCAGGAGCCGCTATGATTGGTGCACTCACTAACTTCTTTTTCAGCTCCTCGAATGCTTTCAGACAAGCATCGTCAAACATGAACGACACATCCTTCTCTAACAACCTGCACAAAGAGAGGAAAGTTTTGAGAAATCCTTTATAAATCGTCGATAAAAACTTGCATGTCCCAGAAAATTCCTAACTCTTTTCGCTGAAATCGGTGGTGGCAACTTTTCAATTGCTTCCACCTTAGCCATGTCAACTTCCAGTCCATTTTTGGACACCTTGTGTCCTAGCACTATACCTTCACGTACCATAAAATGACACTTTTCTCAATTCTGTAATAGATTAGTCTCCTCACACCTAGCAAGCACTCTAGCAAGATTGGTCAAGCCTTCATCAAAAGAAGAACCAAACACCGAAAAATCATCCATAAATACCTCCATAAACCATTCCACCATATCAGTGAAAATAGCCATCGTACACCTTTGAAAAGTCGCAGGTGCATTACACAACCCGAATGTCATTCTCTTAAATGCATAAGTGCCATAAGGGCATGTAAAAGTGGTCTTTTCTTGATCTTCTGGGGCAATAGCAATCTGATTATACCCCGAATAGCCATCAAGGAAACAATAGTATTCCTGTCCGGCTAACCTATCAAGCATTTGATCAATGAAGGGGAGAGAGAAGTGATCTTTTCGTGTAGCATTATTCAACTTCCTATAATCTATGCATATTCACCAACCAGTCACAATTCTAGTTGGTATTAATTCATTTTGTTCATTCACTATAACAGTCATACCCCGGTTTTTAGGTACACATTGAACAGGGATTACCCACTTACTATCGGAGATAGGAAATACTATACCTGCATCGAGCCACTTAATCACTTCTTTTCTTACCACCTCTTTCATGATTGGATTTAGGCAGCGTTGATGTTCTACGCTAGGCTTGTGTACCTCCTCCATGAGTATTTTGTGCATGCAGAATGCAGGACTAATACCCTTTATGTCAGATATTGTCCAACCAATGGCATGCTTGTACTCCCTTAGCATCCTTAAGAGCTTTTCTTCCTGCAATTTAGACAAATGAGAAGAAACAATCATAGGTAAAGTGTTAGAACTTCCCAAATATGCATAATGAAGATGAGATGGTAAGGGTTTAAGTTCCAGTTTTGGGGCCTCCTCAACTGAAGGTTTAGGGGGCGGGCCGATTGGCCTATCCAGAGGCTCAAATTGGGATCTTTCTCTTATGTATTCGCAAGATGCATCCAGAATTTGCAACATCTCCTTAACCTCTTCTTCAAGTTCCAAGTGATTGAACAACATCAATGCCTTTTCTAGAACATCTTCTTTAAATGCACTTGGCTCTACGGCTGGTTCATTTATCTCCACTCCAGAAATCATAGCCAGGTCCTCGTAATGACGAGGCAACTGAATGGCTCGATATACATTGAAGACTGCTTCTTCATTGTCCACCATCAGAATCTTCTTACCTTCTCGAACTTTGATAATTGCATCTCCAGTGGCCAAGAGAGGTCATCCCAAGATGATAGGAACTAACTCATCAGAATGATAAAATCTGCAGGGAAAACAAACTCCCCAATCTGTAGCAAGACGTCCTCAATTAACCCCTCAGGATAAACAAGATCTATCAGCCAACTGTAGCATCACCGTGGTGGGTCTCGGAGCTCCTAAGCCC
Source organism: Nicotiana tomentosiformis (assembly GCF_000390325.3). Taxonomy (NCBI): domain Eukaryota; kingdom Viridiplantae; phylum Streptophyta; class Magnoliopsida; order Solanales; family Solanaceae; genus Nicotiana; species Nicotiana tomentosiformis. The sequence continues at coordinate 98,150,399 of NC_090822.1, forward strand.
AATTGTTTGAACACTGACAATGACATCAGATTGATACTTGCTCCCAAATCACACAAGGCTCTGCCCACATCAATTTCACCAATCCTCACGGGGATGGTAAAACTACCCGGATCCTTAAGCTTTTGTGGAAGCTTATGTTGAATCCTGGAAGTACACTCCTCAGTAAGTGCGACAGTCTCAAACTCAACTAACCTACTTTTATTTGCCACTATATCCTTAATATATTTTGCATATTTTGGGACCTCATGGAGCATGTCCACCAAAGGGATGTTCGAGTGTATGTGCTTCAACATATCTAAACATTTGTGAAACATGTGGTCATCATTCTTCTTTTTCAATCTTTGAGGAAAAGGGGGTGGCACCCTCTCTGATATTTGCTCAGACTCTGTTTTGTTTCTCTCATCTACCTCTACAGGTTTTGGAACTCTTTCTTCTTCGAGACCAGACTACTCATTTTTCTTCTTAGGCACTTCTACGAATTCTCTCCCATTTCTCAACGTCACTGCATTGACTTGAGTATTTTTCTCTGTATCACTTGGGAGATCTCCAACGAGTCTAATATTCTTATTGTTAGCCATTTGCCCAAACTGTCTCTCTAGATTTCTGAACTCTTTGCGCAATTGTTGATTCTCAGCCGTAACTTTCTGATTGTCTAGCAATAGCTTTTTCATCATGTCAGTCAAACTCTTTTCTGCTTGTTGTGGGGGTTTAGGTGGCTGATTATAATTAGCTTGAGTCCTGACATTCTAATTGCCACCCCAAGAGAAATTAGGATGATTCCTCCAGTTCGGATTGCATGTGTTACCATATTGAGCATTTTGATTCATCGACCCTCTAGCTTGTTTCCCCACATAGTAGATGGATTCAGGATTTACAGGGCAAATGTCACTTGTGTGACCATCACTGTAACGACCCGGCCAGTCATTTTGAGAGTTGTAGTCCCGTTCCCCTATTTACTACTTATTTTGTACTTTATAGCTATTATGTGACTTGTCTGTGTAGTCTGTTCGGGTCTGGAGAGATTTTGGAATGAATTGAGACACTTAGTCTCAAGGTTGAAAGCTTAAGTTAAAATAGTTGACCGGATATTGACTTATGTGTAAATGACCCTAGAATAGAGTTTTGATGATTTCAATAGCTCTGTATGGTGATTTTGGACTTAGGAACGTGTCCGAAAAATTATTTGGAAGTCCGTAGTTAAATTAGGCTTGAAATGGCTAAAATAGAAATTTAAGTTTGGAAGTTTGACCGGGGAATTGAATTTTTCATATCGGGGTTGGAATCCAATTCTAGAAATTTGAATAGGTCCGTTATGTCATTTATGACTTGTGTGCAAAATTTGAGGTCAATCGGACTTGATTTGATTGGATTCGGCATCTAATGTAGAAATTGGAATTTTTTAGTTTCGTGAGGCTTGAATTGAGGTATGATTCATGTTTTTAGCATTGTTTGATATGATTTGAGGCTTCAACTAAGTTCGTATGATGTTTTAAGGACTTGTTGGTGTATTTGGTTGAGGTCTCGGGGGCCTTGGATGAGTTTCAAATGATTAACGGATCGAAATTTGGACTTAGAACAAAGGTGGAAACTTTCTCTCATTTGATGCAATCGCATCTGTGGAATTTGGCTCGCAGGTGCGAGCTCGCAGAAGCGAGCGTGGGAGCGCAGAAGCAGAAAAGGGAGAGTGGAGCAGTGGCAGCAAGTGCGGAGGAAAATTTCCGTATCTGCGCGACCGCAAATGCGGACGAAGGATCGCAGGTGCGCTTGGGATCGCAGAAGCGGACGCTTCATCGCAGAAGCGAGTCCGCAGAAGCGGATTCCTTGTCCGCAAAAGCGGATTCCTTGTCCGCATAAGCGAGAGATTTACCGCAAAAGCGTACCGCAAATGCGGTTAAAAATTCCGCAGAAGCGAAACTTCTCGGCAGTGTACAAAAACAGAGGGTTCCGAGTTTTTATCATTTTTGGACATTTGCAACACGATTTTGGGGCGATTTTCAGAGAGAATTCACGGGAACTTGAGGCAAGTCACTTATGCTCATTGTTAGTCAACAATATTGAAGTATCATTGAGTATTTCGACTAGATTACGTGTTTTTAGGTGAAATTTGAGGATTTGGGCTTAGGAATTCGAAAATAAAATTTGAAGATTTGAGGGCCGAATTGTTATCGAAATTTAGTAATTTTGGTATAGCTGGACTCGTGGTTGAATGAGCGTTCATATTTTGTAACCTTTGTCAGGTTTCGAGACGGCGATATTTGAGTTAAATTTTAATTTTTATTGGAAATTTTGTATTTTCATATGGAATAAATTCCAATAATTTGTATTGATTGAATCGAATTAATTGTAACTAGATGCGAGGCTTTCAGAGGCCAATTCACAAGGCAAAGTCATAGCAGAGTAAAGAATTACACAAGTCGAGGTAAGTGACTTGTCTAATCATGTGTGGGGGAAATTCACATTAGGATTTGTATTGATATGATTATTGTGATGTGTTGAAAATCGTGTACGCGAGGTGACGAGAGTGTACACGGGCTAAATGTGGAGAACTCTGGTTTTAAATTGTATAGATCTCTGTTACACATTAATTAAATTATGTTATCCGGTTATATTAATCATTATTGATCTATTTTTATATTTTAAATTTGCCTGACATTTTTCCTGCTAATTGCTTTACCTGTTTAGTTGAAATTTTGTTTCTTTTATTCCGTGTTCATTATTTGAAAGTTAAATTTCTTAATTGAATAATTATTAACATGAAGTATTTGATATTAAAAAAATTTAGTATTGAGGCAAGGTGTTAAATTTGTGAAATATTATTTTTGTTGAGTTATTCACTTCCGAATACTTTGTGAGATTTTGTATTCATTCTGATTGAGCCGTGAGCTCCTTATTGTGGAAATAATATTGTTGTTAATTTATTTTGGCAAGTTGAAATATTTGGGCACTTGAGATGCAAATTGTGATATATTGTGATATTGATACGCATGCGGTGGTATAAGATCTGGTTGTTGAAACGCATGCGGTGATATAAGAGTGGCTTGATACACGTCGCTAGTAGGGGAACTACTAGAAGTCATGCAATGTGATAAGGGTGGCTATAACGCGGGATGCTATTTCGAAAAAAATATTTTCTTTAAAATTAAATGTGAAGGCTCCCGCGTTGATATAAGAAAATGAGATATTGTGAATTTATTTATGATTTGGGACTACGAGGCGGTACCTCGGGAGTGCCTTTGTTGATATTTTCTTATGGCTGCATTGCGTTTGGTTATTTTTGATGTTTTTCTTAAAGTTGTAAATTTCTGTTTTCCTTCCATGAGGTATTATTTGCCCTTATTCTGTATAGTTGAATTGTGGCATACTACTTACTTGAATTATTTCTATTTTCATTATTATTATTATATTGTTAAACTTTTACCATGTCTTTTATTATTTTCAGTAGGGCCTGACCTGACCTCGTCACTACTCTACCGAGGTTAGACTTTGCACTTACTAGGTACCGATGTGGTATACTCATACTATGCTTCTGCACATCTTTTTGTGCGGATCCATGTACTTCCTATCAGACCAGGTATCAGTGAACTAGACGTACGCGGAGACTTCAAGGTATATTTGCCAGCGTCCGCAGACCTCGGAGTCCCCTTCTATCCTTATTATGTCGCTTTCCTTATTCTCTTTAGATTTTGATGTACTGAGACACTTAGAATAAATTCTTAGAAGCTTGTGACTTATTTCTATCGGGTTTTGGGAGTTGTAATTTGTTTAAGCTGCAATACTTATTTATTTTAGTTGTTAAGGATTTAATTTCAGATTTATATTCAGTTATTCCGCAAATTGTTAGGCTTATCTAGTCTTAGAGACTAGGTATTATCACGACATCATACAGAGGGAATTTGGGGTCGTGACATTCACCGCATAACTCGCAGCAAGTCGACATTTGTTGCACATTTATTGTTATTGTTATTGTTATTATTATTGTTATTGTTATTGTTATTATTATTATTATTATTATTATTATTATTATTGTTATTATTATTGTTATTATTATTCTTATTGTTATTATTATTATTATTATTATTATTATTATTATTATTATTATTATTATTATTATTATTATTATTATTATTATTACTATTATTATTATTATTATTATTATTATTATTATTATTATTATTTCACCCTGTCTTTTATTATTTTCAGTAGGGCCTGACCTGACCTCGTCACTACTCTACCGAGGTTAGGCTTGGCACTTACTAGGTACCGTTGTGGTATACTCATACTACGCTTCTGCACATCTTTTTGTGCAGATCCAGATACTTCCTATCAGACCAGGTACCAGTGAACTAGACGTACGCGGAGACTTCAAGGTATATCTGCCAGCGTCCGCAGACCTCAGAGTCTCCTTCTATCCTTATTATGCCGCTTTCCTTATTCTCTTTAGATTTTGATGTACTGAGACACTCAGAATAAATTCTTAGAAGCTTGTAACTTATTTCTATCGGGTTTTGGGAGTTGTAATTTGTTTAAGTTGCAATACTTATTTATTTCAGTTGTTAAGGATTTAATTTTAGATTTATATTCAGTTATTCCGCAAATTGTTAGGCTTACCTAGTCTTAGAGACTAGGTTCCATCACGACATCATACAGAGGGAATTTGGGGTCATGACATTCACCGCATAACTCGCAGCAAGTCGACATTTGTTGCACATGTTGCATATGTTGTGCTTAGTGCATAGTCATTTTATTCATCTGATTTGCTAATCTCTCTATATCTTCCTTCATGGATGATAAATCATCAGGTTCGATCACACTTGCTGCCTTTTGTTTAAGTTCTCTTCGTGGTTCCCCATCTCCTTGCCAATTATTATCATTAGCAGTGAAATTGTTTAGCAGGATCTGGATCTTACTATACGGTCTTGCCATGCAATTACCCCCACATGCTAAGTCAAGATTCATCTTTGATGCCTCATCCAACCTATCAACGAAAGTATGACCCAACACCTCATCAGTCTGACAATGATGTGGGCAGTCTCTGAGTAGCTTCTTGTATCTTTCCCAAGCTTGTCAAAGAGTCTCGCCATCTCGTTGTTGAAACCCAAGAATCTGGCTCCTCAGCGACTTTATCTTTTTAGTGGGAAAAAACTTGATTAAGAATTTCCTTGCTAGATCATCCCAACTGTGGATTGAGTTCGCAGGCTCTTTTTGCAACCATTCCTTAGCTTCCCCCCCCCCAGAGTGAAAAGGGAAATAGTGTCAGCCTGAGCTAGTCCTTGGAAATGTTCGGATAATTGTAAGTGTCCGTAATTTCCAAGAAGTTCTGAATGTGCCTCTGCGGGTCTTCATGAGATAGACCCATATATTGCCATGTGGACTGAATCAGCTGTACCATGTACTGTTTAAGTTCAAAGTGACCAGTGATATCAGGCTTCACAATCGCCTGAGTCATATTAGCTAGATTGGGCCTTGCAGCTTCTATCACCGGATGCTCTTCATTACCTGCCATCTCTATTGGCTGTGGTTGAACTAAGATATCCAACTTTCTTTCAATTCTAGTTCTAGCTTTGATTTCCCTCCTCACTCTGTGAAGTGTTTGTTCGATTTCAGGATCAATAGGAAGGAGATTGTTTGCGCTTCTACTCCTTCGCATTCAAGAGAAGAACATGTGTTATCACAAATAAAGCAAACTAAAAATTAAAACTTGAACAAATAACGAATAAAAGCTTAACTTAAATAAACAATCAATAACTAATTCCCCGGCTACAGCTCCAAAAACTTGTTGGTTCCCCAAGTACACACAAGTATATGTGGCCGTCAAGTAATAAAGTGACTCGAAAGTCGGATGTCGAACTCACAGAGACTTAGATCAATCGTTAACTAAGCAAACAAAAATCAGTTAATTTTCCAAGATAATCAAGAGTGATGTTTTTCTATTAATCTACTATTGCGGAAATTAAACAAGTAATAATTAATTTATCAAGAATGCAAATGTGTATGATGAGATTTTAATTCAGAGGAGATGAAAATTTCAGGGTTGTGGTTGGTTTATCAATCCTATTAAGTTCAATAATCACACTCGTTAATCTAAATTATCTATGGTTGCTAATTAACCAGATCGTTTATATGAATAGCATGTTCCCACAATACTACTCGCATGTCCATAATTAACGAAGATGTAATTAATAAAAGTTAATAATCATGTCAACCACAACCCTAGAAGCTAGAGTGCTTAGCCACTCATGTTCGTAGTAAAAACTTTCCAAGTATTTTGCATAAACAAATTACAAAGAAAAGATGAAGGAATGAAGAACTCGATGATTTTCTCCTCTAAAGAATGTTACCAACGTCTTCTCTCCTTCCAAAATATTCTTCTTAGGTCGAAGGTATGTCAAAAGTCCAAAAAATACTGTTTTCCATGTATTTATACCAAGCAAGGTCAGGCCCAAATGAAATCACTCTTTCCTAGCCGAAATAGAAAGACTTGCAAACTTATTGTATTTCATGCGTCGCACTGAGCGTAGCATTAGTGCTTTTTCCCGACAGACCCCAAAAACCCAGTCTCTGATGTTTGCTATGTTCTGACAGATTTTTACACTGATGCGTCGCACTGTGCGTAGCATCAGTGTATTTTTTCAGCAGATTATTCTTCCTTGAATTTTGATGCCCAGAAGTGATCTTCGACCCCTGAACACGATACCGGATTATTCCTTTGGGCTTTTACTCATACTTCAAAGCTCAGTTAGCTCGAATTAGTTCTATAACATCTACATAGCTCGGAATTACTTCTACAAGGCATAAAACATATAATTAGTGCAAAACACTAGCAATTAACGCTCAAACTCAATCAAAGTGCAGTAAATTGGAGTGCAATAAGCGACTAAAACATAAGATTATGGCCTACCATCAGTTAGAAGTTAAAAGTTTTAAAGATTTACATTTGATGCACTTATGGTATGTGTACGACCAAGTGGGGTCAATATGGTACATTATATTGTGTATTGTTGGTTGTTGAACGATATTTTTATTGGTGCCCGTGTGGAGCTTGTTCCAAACAGGTTAAAGTTTTTGGATAGTCCTAGTTATAGGGGAAACTCTGTCGAAATTTTTAAGAATTTGTAAAGATAGCCAAATTTTGAGGGCCATAAGTAAGTTGTGATTTTGGAAAGGAAGTATAAGACCCATGTAGTCATAAGTTCCTATGCATAATGGTTGGAGGTAAAAGGATTGTAACTCGATGCTTAGAAGTGACTTGTAAAACATTCAAGGATGAATATTCTTAAGTGGGGGAGACTGTAGCACCCCGAAAAATTTCAAAGTACTTAAGCACTATTAAGAAAGTTGATATATGCTAATTATATTATTTTATGTGCAGATGAGGACTATTAATATGATGGATATTAACTGAATATGATAATAAGTGTACGAGGCATATTATAAGTGATGTGGGGTCTAAGGAGAGCCCTAAGTCTAAGTCAAGTTGGAAATAACATAATAGACTAAGTTCCAAATGAGTACGCACGTCAAGTTGGACGAGCATATATATAACGCTTCAAACCATTCGTCATTGGGACAATCCTACAAGAAGTTATGATCAAATTATCAAAGGCTGGTAGTGAAGTACTGCCATAGCATCCGGGTCCGTGTCAGGGCTTCGAAGAGGAGTGAAGTGGGGATGCGAAGCATCCGGGGCCGCATCCAAAACCCAAATATTTGGGCCTATAAGTACAAGGTCGGGTGAGAGGGTATTTTGGAGCTAGAATTTGGTGCTTTCATGGTGGATTCGACATTTGGGACAACTTAAGAATACAAGGTGAGTTTTTGTGGATATTTTAAGTTAATAACATCCTATTAACACTAGTAACATCATTCAATCTTTTAAATCCCTAGAAATCTTTCAAGTTGTCCAAGAACACCAAATTTTCCAAACATTGGATTTTTGAGGAAAAACTTCAAGAAGGTAATCCTAATGCTTCAAACACATTTCTTATGAGTCGGTGAGAGTAGTTATAGTATTTGTTTCAAGTTGTTATGGTTGGATGAATTCACAAAGCCTACTTCATGGCATGCATAGTGTTTTTGAAAAAATGGGGAAGATGAAGAGTGTTCTTAGAAATGAAATTAAAGGATACGATGAACCTATGGAATCATTTTCTAGCTAAATTTAAAGTGTTCAACTAACTAATCACCAAATTAAATATTTTGGAAATGTTGGTTAATGAAGACGATTAGTAGTAATTTAGCGGTATTGGAGAATTAATGTAGTATCATTAATGACATCAAATGGGTATTAATTGATCAAAGTGAAGTTGAATATGCAAGTAAGTGAACCTATTCGGCGATTTGAGTTGTTGGAGGCTTGTAGTTAACTTATGAGCCATAAATGGATATTGATCAATATTTTAGGTCATATTATGATTTAATTAGTCTTGTTGATGATGTTTGATCATTTTAATCAACATTGGACATATGTAAGAGGATTGAAAGCTTGTGAATGTTAATAAAGCAAAAACAAGGTAAGTCGATTAAAACTTACTCTTCTTGAGGGACTTTCTCTAAAAGCATGTTTTGCGTTAATACTTAAGTTGTTTGCAAATGTACTTTCGTGCTTGTGGGGACAAACAAATACAAATATCTCCATGTACTAAAATATTATATTTTATATGTAGTGTCATGCTATTTTATAAAATTTTATTTTAAATCTTGTTGGCAAAATGACACTCAAGGTAAATGTTATAAGTTTTTATCAAAACTTATGTATTGAAAAGAGTATACATATTTGAGTGTTAAAGATAAGTTTTCATGGAAAATATTTTTTTTGGAAATTGATGAGTAGAATAGCACTTGTGGGATCTTTTAAAGATTGTTGTTAAATGTAAAGAGTTTAGTATGTAAAAGGTTGTTTATTTAATTTTGTTCAAATGATTTAGATTTTACATAAATTCTATGATTTGATAAAAATAGATCCTTTGAAGCTACTATGCTATGAATCTATTTTTGAAGTATCAAATATTTTGGGAGTTACTTGTGTTCACCGAGATTGAATTCAGATATATTGTGTTCGTTATCATGAAACTACATGTGCCGGTGTAGGCGTAGATGGCCACTTTATGGTATAGACTACGACTGAGTGCTCTCCCTCGAGAGAGTACTATTTTGTGCTATTATTAGAATGGCTGAGTCGATTTGTACGATACTGCGATGAGATCACCTGAGCAAGTAGGGTATATGATACCTGCTGCTAGGTACATAATCTAGTTGACCTTCTTATGTCATTGATAGTATAGTACTCCCAGTGAAAGGTAAGGATGATTTTCTTATGTTTAGGACTGAGGAGCCGAAAGTGATTTCAATAACTTAAAGTAAATGGAATGATTTGTATGATTTTATCCAAAATATTGGGTTGATATAAATATTTTAAAAGTTTATATTGTGGGTTATATTTTACTTGACTTTTATTTAAAATGACAAGGATCATGAATTGATAAAATTTCTATCGTTTTATATGAAATACTGATGCATTATTTTTATAAAGTTTGTCCCAAGAACTTAAGTTAGAGAGAGTCTATGACACTTATTGAGTACCGTTGTGGTGTACTCAGCCCTTAGGGCCCCCTCTCAGGGTCCCGCTTACTTTACATGTTTCAGGATAAGGTATGATACGTGGCATACAGTTAGGGCTAGGATGACTATCTTCTTGAGGTATATGGTGAGGCACCACTCCTATTTCGTGGTAGCTATCATGTTGTCTTCTTAATTTACGCTAGTCGGGTATTAACCCAAGTGTTTAATTCTATTCTTTGGTATAGAGGCTCCGTAGATAGTTGTGAAAGGTTGTAATAACGGGGTTGTACATGACATATATGAAAGTATATTTATTTTACTTAGTCTCATTGTTATTATCATGAAAGACGTCATGTGTAATTTTGAATTGGAAAATATTTTATCATTTAACCCGAAAATGTATATGATTTTCAAGGAGCTTTCGCAGTTAAATTGGTTTTCTTGCATATGATTTGGGTGCATCACATGGTTTCGTTCGCTCGGGTCAGGTAGTGTACTAGGTTCCGGTCACGTGATTTTGGGTCGTGACAAGAAATATCCTTCTAGACATCGAAAAGATAATAGAGAGACATAAAAAATATTAAAAGAAATGGGAAGGGGATAAGATATTCCATTAGCAAGAAGTCAATCATCTTCTTTATCGTAATAACTAAGTTTATAAGCATTACCATTTTCTTGACATGAATAAAAATAAGTAATTCAATTTTTTCCAAAAACAGTATTAAAAACAAATCCAAAAAAGCTTCTGCCTTCAAGGATCATTTCGACAAAGTAGCAGACGTCCATCGATTCAACGAAAGCGATCGATACTCTGCTTGGACTAATTTACAGACCTACAATCTTGATCTTATTAGACTAAGTTTTGATATTTTTGAACATCCTTTTGGTCGCTGACTCAAAGTCACTAATATTTTAAGGAGTTAACACGTCAGATTTTGTCGTTACTAGCTGACATATCTATGTCAATAGTGGTGCCCCCGCTGCACTCAAATCCTGGGTCCGCCTCTGAGTTTATTTAGTTTATATAATTTAGCACTATCATATTGTTTTTAGATGTGTAGCAAGAAAAGTAGGAAAAATAACTTAAGAAAGGCAGAAACAGAAAAGGCCCGAAGTAAAAGATAAAATAATACAACCTCTCTATAACAAAATCGTTCGTTCTAATATTTTTTGGCTTATAGTTGTTATACACATATAAAAAATGTTATCATTTAAATAATATTTTGGCTATTACAGAAAAATATTATCCAAAAATTAACTTTTTTTAATGTTACACATAAGAAGATAATTTTAATTTAAAATCTCAAATTATATGCATATTCACTAATTAGGTATTAAAAAAGCTACTATATTATTAATAAATTCATAACTATATGTACAAAGATTTAATCTCTTACGGCACATATTTTAAAGCTAGGCTACTAGAAAATTAAAATTTTTAAATATTGATGGAAAACGTCTAAAATGATATGTGCGGATCATTAATCTTAGCATTATGCAAGATGAAAAACTTTGTCGAATGAAAAAGATTGTATGTGCGGATCTTTAAATATTAGGCATTATGTAGGAAAGATCCTTTTGTGCAATGAAATGAAAATATACAAGCATATTTTAATGGACTTAAATAAAATCTTTAATTATGAAAGTATATACTAATGTAATATATTTTTATTATAAGTGGTGCATTAAAGTTTTAAAATATTTGGTCAAATTAATATCTTTAGACTTATTATTGGTATTCCAAAATATTTTGCATGACCGTTATAGAGGGGTAGTTTACAAAGAGTGTAGTGCTATAAAGATGGATGTTGTTGTTATATGTGAAAACTTATTATAGAGAGGTAAAATTATAACGACCCGGCCGATCGTTTTAAATATTATAACCTCGTTCCCTCATTTACTGCTCAATTTATGACTTATCGAGTTAGTTGGTTTGGGTACGGAAGGATTTCGGAGTGAAATAAGACACTTAGTCTCATAATTGAAAACTTAAGCTGGAAAAGTTAACTGGATGTTGACTTATATGTAAACGAGCTCTGAACTTAATTCTGATGATTCCAATAGCTCCGTACGGTAATTTTGGACTTAGGAGCGTGTCCGAAAAATTATTTGGAGGTCCGTAGTGTAATTAGGCTTGAAATGGCGAAAGTCGAATTTTTGGAAAGTTTGACCGAGGGGTTGACTTTTTAATATTGGGGGCGAAATCCGACTCTAAAAATTAAAATACCTCCGTTATGTCATTTATGACCTGTATGCAAAATTTGAGGTCAATCGGACGTGATTTGTTAGGTTCCGGCATTGTTTGTAGAAATTGAAAGTTTCAAAGTTCAATAGGCTTGAATCTATATGTGATTCGTATTTTTAGTGTTGCTTGATATGATTTGAAGGCTCGACTAAGTTCGTATGATATTTTAGGACATGTTGGTGTATTTGGTTAAGGTCCCGAGGGTCTCGGGTGAGTTTCTGATAGTTAACGGATCAAATTCGGATTTAGAAGAAAAGCTGAAGTTTCTGCCATCTGATGCAATTGCACCTGCGGAAATTCCATCACAGGTGCGAGCTCGCAGAAGCGCAAGGGGATGGTGAGGAAGAGTGCGCAGGTGCGAGAATTTTACCGCACCTGCGAGACCGCATGTGCTAAAAGAAACGCGCAGAAGCGAACATTTCGTCGCACCTGCGAGACCGCAAATGCGGCTAATCTGGTCGCAGGTGCGACATGCCCTTGACAGAATAAAATTGGAGGAGTTCCGAGCTTTTGCCATTTTTGGGCATTTCAAGCTCGAGTTGGGTGATTTTTGAGCGAGAAATAACGGGAAATCTTGAGGTAAGTCACTTGTAATCATTTCTACTCCATAATATTGAATTATCATCGAATAATACGACTAAATTACGTGTTTTGAGGTGTAAAGCGGGAATTTGGGCCTAGGAATTTGGAAATAAGATTTGATGATTTGGAGGTCGAGTTGATATCGGATTTTGGTAAAAATAGTATGGTTAGACTCGTGGTTGAATGGGCTTTCGGATTTTGTAACTTTTGTCGGGTTTCGAGACGTGCCCCCCACATGCGAATTTTGGGTAAACAAATTGAATTTTGATGGAAAATTTATATTTTCTTATGGAATTATTTCCTATAATTTTTATTGATTGAATCGGATTATTTGTGTCACGCCCCAAAACCGAGGAGCGCGACCGGCGCTCAACCGAGTGAACCCGGCCGAGCAAGCCTATTAGATTTTCTTCTACCCAAATGCATTCATGAATAAAGATAATATATATGTTTTCATTAATCAACTAATGAAGTGATCATGTTACAATACTAATTTCTTACCATCAGTTACTTTATTTTAAAGTCTCAATTCCAAACACATTTTTCATAATCTGAAGTGAAAATAGTAATTCAAGCACAACACACGAGTTTGACCTCCCCAACGCCATTATACAACTTACACTATGTATATGGAGCCTCTATAGATAAAGATGAGTACAATGATAATGCCGGCAACAAAGCCCCCGCTATACCTCAAACAGAATACACAAAGAACAAAAGATGCAGACCCCGGGATAAAGTGGGGCTCACCAAGTCAGTTGGAAAGAAAGTGTACTGCTATCACTGATCAATATCTCCTGCTGTTGAACCACCTGCATCCATTTAAAGATGCAGCGCCCCCGGCAAAAGGGACGTTAGTACCGTCGAATAGTACTAGTATGAAAACTAAACACCAATTTAAGAATTCAGAAATACAAGATGAATATGATGAACCAGTGCAGCAATAGAATAATATAGATAACCGTTTAAACCAGAGCAAGCTTATTAAGAGCTATCAATAACATTTATTGGATTTAAGATGAGATCCTTTGTAACCATCTTCACACAAAGCAGCCCCGCCGCCTCACCCGATGTATGCCGGTAGAGGTGTACATACAATACCATAACTTTAATCAAGCGGTCTTACCGCCTCACCCCAAGAACCTACACAAAGCAGCTATGCCGCCTCACCCCTATGTATGCGGGTGGAAATATATCAACGATACAAATACCAACACAAAGTGGCTATGCCGCCTCTACCCAATGTATGCGGGTGGTGGTACCACAAAAATACCAAAACTATACACAAAGCGATCGTACCGCCTCACCCCAATGTAAGCGGGTGGAGGTGCAGTCCCACAATACCATAATCCCTACACAAAGCGGTCATGCCGCCTTACCCCAATATATATGCGGGTGGAGGTGTATCACAATCACAATCTCTATACCATAATCCACACACAAAGCGGTCATGCTGCCTCACCCCAATATATGCAGGTGGAGGTGTATCACAATCACAATCTCTGCACAACTTGGCATAATAACTTTCACATAAATTACGACTAGAAATTATAACATGTGGATACATAATCCATAGTTTGGGACACATCCTCAATTTATAATGCAATATGATACGAGCATTTGAAATACGAATTGAACATATATCTTCATCACAAAACTTATCGGAATACTCCATTTATAATCAACATCTCGGAACTTACAAGGATATTGGGAATTTCAATTCTTAAAGAAGAGTTTAGCCAACATACCTCAATTGAGTTTCCTTAAACTCTAAAACATTCCGGAATTCTTAGCAACTTCAATCTATTTTAGAAATATAACAAATTGAATCAAAATTAGGAAGATGATCATGGTTCTAGCTCATTTGAGTATTTTATCAAACACTAGGTGTGCACAAGGTTTCAAGGTCCTTTTATGGAGGATTCCATCATCCCACAACCCAATATTTACCATGATTAGTTCAACAATCTTCCTATACCCCTTGATATCATATGCATGTAAAATAATCAACTCTCATGCCCAAATATTATCTTGCTAATTACCCATTTTCAGATGATTTCGAAATTAGAGTTTAGGGTGTAGAATCATACCTTTAGGATGAAGACCTAGTGAGCTTGCCTTCTTAATCTTCCAAAACTTGAGAAAGAATTGAGGAATAATTATTGAAGAACACCTTCTCACTCTAGGGCACTCTCTCTCACTCTAAAATGTCAGATTATATCTCAAAAATGGCCCAAAATATGTATTTAACGAAGTAGGTTCGGGTTTTAAAAATCCAAAAATGAAGCTCTAGAACAGGTTCTGCGGTCACATATGCGACCGCATAATGATTATGCGGACCGTATATTGGTCGCATAATTGGTGTCCAAAATGACTAAAAATCTGCCTGAGTCTGCAGTCACTATGCGGTCCACATAACTGTTATGCGGTCGCATAGTACACCGCATAATAGTTATGTGGTCGCATAGTCGACCGCATAATTGCTTCCAACTGACCCAATTAATTGCCTCACTCTGCGGCCATTATGCGGTCCGCAGAGTGATTCTGCGGTCGCAAAGTGGACCGCAGAAATGCACTTTTTCGCCAAAAATTTTTCTTTACTTTCTGGTGCATTGTTCAACCCAAAAAGTCCAAACTGTGGCGAGCTCTATAATACTCAACACATAAAATCAATTCGGCACCATGAAACATTATTTTCTTTTGCAAAATTTTACGGGGCCTTACAATTTGTGGCTAGATTCGAGGCATTTGAGACCGATTCGTGAGGCAAAGACATTGCAGAATAAAGAATTACACGATTTGAGATAAGTAACAGTTCTAAATTTTGTCCTGAGGGTATGAAACTCCGGATTAAGTGTTATATGATTGGTTTTGAGGTGACACATATGTTAGGTGACGGGCGTATGGGCGTGCACCGTAGAAATTGTGACTTGGTCAAAATTCCATGAAACTGTATAGTTGAATAATCGGTTGTAATCTGTACATTCTCCATGTAGTAGAAAAATTGAACCACAAATCATGTTTAGATTATGTGTTGGCACTGTAGGGACCCACAGAGGTCGTGTACTTATTGAACTATCTGCTTAGTTGTTGTTTTGTACTCAGTCACAGTTTACTTGTTTATTTTATCTCAGTCTCTATTGTTCCTTATTGATGCATCATATCATGTTTAGATTATTGTTACTTACTGAGTTGGTTGTACTCATACTACACCCTGCACCATGGGTGCAGATCCAGGTACTTCCGGACACGGCGATTGCTAGTTTTTCGGAGCTTTATTTGTGGAGACTATCGAGGTAGCTGCTTCGCGTCTATAGACCTTGTCTCTCTTCTTTTTAGTTGTTGTACTGTTCTACATTTTTCAGACAGTATTTTTATCTGTAAGACTTTGTTATCATTTAGATACGCATGTACTCAGTGACACCGAATTTTGGAAATGTATCTTATGTCAGTAATTTGTGAGATTTTTCTATGGAAATTCAAATATTATGATTTCGAACTTAAGAGAAAAATGTGGCTTATTGAGGTTGTCAGCTTGCCTAGTACTGAGATAGGCGCCATCACGATAGGTTAGGATTTTGGGTTGTGACAAGTTGGTATTAGAGCCTAAGTTACGTAGGTTTCACGAGTCATGAGCAAGTTTAGTAGCGTCTTGCGGATCGGTACGGAGACGTCTGTACTTATCTTCGAGAGGCTGCCAAACAAAATGAGGCTATGTATGGTAGGCGGTGTCGGTCTCCAGTGAGTTGGTATCAGAGCTCTAGGTTCATAGGTGCCGTGAGTCACAAACCATTTTAGTAGAGTCTCGCGGATCGGTACGGAGACGTCTGTAGTTATCTTCGGGAGGCTATGGAACTGTTAGGAAACTTTCACTACTTTGATTCCTTGTCGTGTGAAAATTGTTGACTTCAAAGATTCAAAACTTCTATATTCTATTCTCTCACAGATGGTGAGGATACGTACAAGCGAATCTGATGACCAGGCACCCGCGCCCCCTACTATAGCCACGAGAGGCCAGGGCTGGGACTGGGTCCGGGGTAGAGGCCGAGGACGTCCACGTGGTACAGCCAGAGCACCCGCACGAGCTTCTGCAGAGGAGCCCCTAGTAACTCTAGCTGGAGGGCAGACACCTGAGGCACCTGTTCCTGCACCAGCCCTCCAGGAGACTCTAGCCCAGTTTCTGAGCATGTTTAACACCTTAGCTCAGGCTGGTTTGATTCCACTTGCCCCTGCCACATCTCAGGCTGAGGAAGGAGCACAGACTCCCATCGCCGTTACTTCAGAACAGTGGGTTCAGGTCGACCAGGTTCCATAGGTTGTACCAATACAGCCGGTAGCTCCAGCTCAGCCCGAGGTTAAGGCAGCAGCTTCTGAGGTGGAGTAGCTCAGACTTGAGAGGTACAAGAAGTACCACCTACCTACCTTCAACGGATTGGCTACAGATGATGCTCAGGGTTTTTTGGAGGAGTGTCATCGTATTCTTCGTACTATGGGCATAGCAGAGACGAGCGGGGTTTCTTTTACTACATTCCAGCTTAGAGGAGTAGCCTATCAGTGGTGGCGTGCTTATGAGTTGAGTAGTCTGGCTGAGGCACCTTCACTTACATGGACTCAGTTCCTGGACATGTTTTTGAGAGAGTATGTACCTCAGAGCCTCAGGGACTCATGGCGCGCAGAGTTTGAGCAGTTGCACCAGGGTGCTATGACTGTGTCAGAGTATGCAGTCTGCTTCAGTGATTTGGCCCAACATGCAACAGCCTTGGTTGCCACAGTTCAAGAGAGGGTTCGACGATTTATTGAGGGACTCTACCCCAGTATCAGGATTAGTATGGCCAGGGAGTTGGAGATGGATATTTCTTATCAGCAGGTTGTGAGTATTGACAGGAGATTGGAGGGCATGCTTGCCTGGTATAGAGAGGAGAGGGAGGCCAAGAGGTCTCGAGAGACTGGTTCTTATTCTGGTGCTCGTGTCCCAGTAGCTCGCCATGGTAGGGGTTATGTGAGACGCCCCATTCATTTATCTCTTCCAGCCGCCAACGATGTTCCATCTCCTTCTAGACCCCAGGAGCCTTATTATGCACCACCAGTATCTAGTGTGCCTCCTGCACGGGGTGTTCCTAGCGGCCAGTCCAACAGACCTGGCCTGAGCCAGTCCCAATAGCCATGCCCTCCCAGAGCTTGTTTTGAGTGTGGCGACACTCGCCACATGGTGAGGGATTGCCCTAGGATTAGGAGGGGTGCACCTCTATAGACTTTTCAGCCACAACGTGCTCTACCGGGTCCTCAGGCTATGATTACAGCATCAACTGCCACCCCACCTGCTCAACCAACGCGAGGTAGAGGTCAGGGAGGTAGAGGTCGCCCTAGAGGGGGATGCCCGGCCAGATATTATGCACTTCCTGCTCGTACAGAGGCAATTGCTTCTGATTTTATGATTACAGGTATTGTTCCGGTCTGTCATAGAGATGCGTCAGTATTATTTGACCCAGGCTCTACATATTCTTATGTGCCCTCTTATTTTGCCCCGTATTTGGGCGTATCTCGTGGTTATTTGAGTTCCCCTATTTATGTATCTACTCCTGTGGGAGATTCTCTTGTTGTGGACCGCGTGTATTAGTTGTGTTTGATTGCTCTTAGTGGTTTTGAGACCAGAGCCAATTTATTATTGCTCAGCATGGTGGACTTTGATATTATTTTGGGCATGGACTGGTTGTCGCCCCATTATGCTATTCTTGATTGTCATGCTAAAACCGTGATGTTGGCTATGCTAGGTTTACCGCGGTTATAGTGGAGAGGTACCTTAGAGTATACTCCCACCAGAGTTATTTCATTTCTTAAACCTCAACGAATGGTTGAGAAGGGGTGTGATGTGTATCTAGCTTATGTGAGATACGTTAGTATTGATACTCCTACAGTGGAGTCAGTTCCAGTAGTAAGGGACTTTCCAGATGTGTTTCCAGCTGATCTTCCGAGCATGCCACCCGACAGAGATATTGATTTTGGCATTGATTTGTTGCCGGGCACTCAGCCCATCTCTATTCCTCCATATCGTATGGCTCCTCCTGAATTTAAGGAGTTGAAAGAGCAGTTACAAGAATTGCTTGATAAAGGCTTCATTTGGCCCAGTGTGTCACCTTGGGGTGCTCTTGTCTTATTTGTGAAGAAGAAGGATGGTTCTATGCAGATGCGTATTGATTACCGCCAGTTGAACAAAGTCACAGTGAAGAACAGGTACCCATTGCCTCGTATTGATGACTTATTTGATCAGTTACAGGGTGCCAGAGTGTTTTCCAAGATTGACTTATGTTCATGTTACCATCAGTTGAAGATTCGGGAGCTGGATATCCCGAAGACTGCTTTCAAGACCAGATATAGTCACTATGAGTTTCTTGTGATGTCTTTTGGGCTGACTAATGCCCCAACAACTTTTATGCACTTGATGCACAGTGTGTTCCGACCTTATCTTGACACATTCACCTTGAGGGAAAAGAAGTTATATGCACTTCAGACCTTGAGAAGATTTTGGGTTATGACAAGTTGGTATCAGAGCCTAAGTTACATAGGTTTCATGAGTCATGAGTAGGTTTAGTAGAGTCTTGCGGATCAGTTCGGAGACGTCTGTACTTATCTTCGAGAGGCTGCCGATCGAGAGTCTTGCGGATCGGTACGGAGTCTTACGGATCGATATGGAGACGTCAGCCACCAGTGCCACCAGTTAGGGCCGCGAGAGGCCAGGGTCGTGGTAGAGGCCGAGGCCGAGGTAGAGGTCGAGGTGTCGCTCGTACAACAGTTGGAGCAGTACCTGTAGTACTACCAGTTGCTCTAGCTCAGGAGCAGATTCCAAATATAGCGAACCGACAGGACCAGCTATGCCCATTGAGATTCCAGGCCTTCAGGAGACTTTGGCCCAGATATTGACAGTTTGCACTGGCCTTGCTCAGGTGGTTTCGGCTCAGGCCGCACCTGCCACTTCTCAGGCCAGGGGAGGTACTCATACCCCTATTGCCCGTACTCCAGATCAGGTAGTACATGGACTTCAGATACCGGGGGCACTACCAGCCCAGCCAGTTGCGGCCACTCAAGCCCCGGTAGTCCTTGTTATGGCAGATGATGAGTAGAGAAGACTTGAGAGATTTGGGAGGCTTCGACCTCCATCATTTAGCGGTGCTGAGTTAGAGGATGCTAAGGGTTTTCTGGGTAAGTGCCAGTGGATGCTTCAGACAGCGGGTATTCTGGAGACCAGTGGGGTCTCGTTCACTATTTTTCAATTTTTTGGGGCCGCCTTCAGATGGTGTGAGGCTTATGAGAGGCGCATAATGGTCGGTACAGTACCA